>NC_134137.1:2133712-2436742 GCF_033958435.1 Carettochelys insculpta
TTACAGGCTGGGGACCTACTGGCTAAGCAGCAGTGCAGCAGAAAAGGACCTGGGGATTCTAGTGGATGAGAAGCTGGATATGAGTCAACAGTGAGCTCTTGTAGCCAAGAAAGCTAATGGCATACTGGGACTAGGGAAGTGATTGTTTTCCTGTATTTAGCAAAGGCAAGGCTGCATCTGGAATGTTGTGTTCAGTTCTGGGCCCTCGTTTACAAAAAGCATGTGGGCACGTTGTAGAGATTCCAGCAGACGGTGACAACAATGCTTAGGGGGCTGGAGCACATACTTATGTGGAGAGGCTGAGGGATTTGGGCTTATTCACTCTACAGAAGAGAAGAGTGACAGCAGGAGGAAGTAATTTGATAGCAGCCTTCAACTGCCTGAAGAGTGGGGTTCCAAAGAGAATGGGGACAGGTTGTTCTCAGTGGTGACAGATAAAAGAATGAGGAGCAATAGTCTCAAGTTGCAGTGGGGGAGGTTTAGGTTGGATATTAGGAAAAAATAATTTCACTCGGAGGATGGTGAAGCACTGCAATGGCTAACCTAGGGAGGTGGTAGAACCGCTTTCCCTAGCAGTCCGTAAATCCTGGCATGACCAAACCCTGGCTAGGATAATTTAGTTGGGATTGGCCCGGGTTTCAGCAGGGGTTGGACTTGATGACCACTTGAGGTCTCTTCCAGCCTTAGGATTCTATGATCCATGGGGAGTAATTTTGCATTTTAGTATACTAAAATATGCAGCATGCATGGGCCCAGCTGGAGACCTCCCTACAGGTCTGGGATTTCCCAGCTCCACTTCCCATCCGCTCACTGTGCCCTGACCTTGGATACCAGCCAAGTGCCTGTGTTTGGGGGCCACTCACTGAACTCATGTGCTTTTAAGCTTTCCCAATCCAGAGCCACACTCCTGCCCTACCTCTGGCTCTGGGGTTCTCTGACCATTGTCAGGGAGCTGCTTTTGCCTCCTTCTGGGATTCAAAAGCTGCATGGCAAAGCTTTGACACTAGTTTCTGGCCAAGCTCCCCCAGATTCTTCAGTTGCTTCAGCAAACCCTTCCCAGAGGAGCCCCATGGAGCACCACCATCTGCAGTCTCTCTTCCAGGACACAGGAGCATTGAAGCAAACAGATCCAGGGCTTGAAAAAAGGGGGCTCTAAAACAATCCCTCTACTGTGGACAGTACAAGAGATTCCTAGAGCTAGACAAGTACAATTCAACACCCACTTGCCATTCTGTGCCTCTGTGTCCTTGCCATCCTGGCACATGATTTGTGACTTGGGCAGCTCCCTCTCTGTTGTCTAGTGGCCAACAACAACTCATGGGTCTCCTCCAGCTAGAATCTGTCTTGCTGCTGCAGCTACAGCACTACAAGCAAAACTCTGTTCTGCAGTTCCTGTGCCCCAGCTTCTTCTAACGCAACCAGTTCCTGTGTTTCAAAGGGTTGGACCAACAGCTCCTATCGATGTGGAGATTCCATTCTTTCCCTGCTCACCTCTGTGCATGTGAGTGATGAGTACAGGAAAAGTCCAAAGACATAAGGGTCCAGACTGGTGGTAGAGTCAAATGTGTTAACAGCTGTGACACAGGGTCGGGCTATTCCTCACAAATAGCTGATAACAGCATGGTAAATGGTCGAGAACTTCGAATTGCAAATCTGTATTGTGAGTGAACTAAAGGTAGAACTAATTCCATGAATTTACGTATAACATCTTCAGTGCTATGTCTGTTGCTATATCTGTCTGTTCAAAGATCAAAAGGAAGCAAATTTTAAATTAAAATTGGTTGTAATAATTTCATTGCCTATAGTTCTCTTTGAAGATTTTCGTAAACTGCCTGGGAATCACTTCAAGAATAATTGCCTTATGCTAATGAATGGAACTAGCTACCTATGAATACATAAGCAACAGGTAATTCTACTTCATAGTAATTATTCTTCACTATCTGGCCTGCAGTGGCTTACAGAAAGGCTTGAGTGATGCCCTGTCATCTCAAATCTGACACATTGAGTCTCCAGGTCCATTCTGGATCACCTCAACATTAGAAACTGGATTTCACCTTATGAACTAATTCTGGGAGACCTCTGCAACTCACCGTCTCTGCCAGGAAACTGCCTCACAAACTGTATCCATGTCTGTAAGCATAATATCAAAACAAGAAAAGCAGTTCAGTAGCACTTTAAAGACTAACAAAATAATTTATTAGGTGATGAGCTCTCGTGGGACAGACCCACTTCTTCAGACCACAGCCAGACCAGACCAGACTCTGAAGAAGTGGGTCTGTCCCATGAGAGCTCACCACCTAATACATTACCTTGTTAGTCTTTACAGTGCTGCTTGACTGCTTTTCTGGTTTGATAGAATACAGACTAGCATGGCGATCTCTCTGTCACTATTCTGTATGTATGATGATCTATTAACCCATTCTCGGTCTCTCTTTAAAGAAACCTTAGCTTTTGTCCACACGGGTTGGCTGTAAGCCTGCACTTGGGCAATGTCTGAAATGCTCAGTGTCCCGCAGGTAAGTAGAGTTTTATATGATGAACAGTATGTTCAGTAGCCTTGGTTACACTTGATGTGACTGTTTAGGAGGAAACCCAAGGCTGGTTTGCTGCATGGATCTGGCAGCGTCTGGTTACTGCAGGCCGAGGGCGGCATTGAGATGTTGCCTGTTATCCACAGGCAGGTTCCTTGTCACATAGCAGCAGCAATGCCTGTCCCAGCCCTGAAGCAGAGGGACCCCAGCTCATGGTGGGTGATGATGGATATTTGGTTAGTTGTACCCCTGGCGTAAAGCCTGGAAGCAGTTGGAAGTGCTCTGACCCCTCAGCATTCAGCTGGGCTGGCCTCTATACATGCTCTGCTGATGACACAGAGCAGCCCATCCAGACCCTCTTATCCCCCTGCTGCCCTTGACAGCAGGTCCAGACACACACCCAACTGAGTTACCTGAGTCCCTTAACCATGGGCCGACCATGGGCCAACCACGGAGGAAGCAGACAATTTCCAAATTCCCCAGCCTGGCACCCTGATGTACCCAAAATGACACCCTCTTGCTCTGCATGAGGATCTGTGGCTTGCAAGCCCATTCAACAATCTGCACATATGCATCAGCCTTTGCTCACAAAGCCAAGATTCCCAAACACTTCACCTAGATCATACAGGTTAAGGTCAAGCGTAAACCAGGTTTGTCACCTGCAGCAGGAGGGAAAATAGAGAAAGCAGATTTTCTAAGAAATGAAGCAAACTCTCCGTCCAAGATTTATACCAAGCAAGCCGGTTTGAACTACCAGTATCTCCCTCTGGCTGAAGATACAACAAGCTTACAGATTCTGGTACTACAGGCTGCATCCTTTGCTCTCCAGGGGTTCTTTCTGGTGTTGAGTTCTGGGGGAACGAAGACAAGGGATGATGTCAGTCCTCATTTCTCAGTTCCTCCCAGCTTGCTGGAAAGTCTATGAATGCAATGTGAGATTCCACTCCCATTGGCCAAACATCCTCCATCGTCCCTGTGCTCCCCTGGAGGTGGCTCCCTTACACAGATTCCCTGAGTCAGGGGAGTCTCCCCTGCAAGGGTGTTGACAACAGCAGTTAATCTTCCCTGGCTAGTCAGAGTTGCACTTGAAAGTCTGGTGGTGAGTGGTTCCAGCCTCAGACCGTACTTTAGTAATTTACATTTAGCAAGATTTCCAAACTTCACATACAATGACGGTACATACAGCCCAAGGGGGATACTAGGGGTTAGCAGAAAGTGGCTCTGAGGTCTTAGGTGGCACACTGTGTACAAAGCAGAGCATGATCATACCACCATGGTAAATGCGCGGTGCTTTGGGCTGCAGCCTGTCAGAGAGATGATCCAACAAGTAATGGACTGAGGGAGGAGAGGAGCCAATGACAGGGGCAGGATCGTGCAGGGGAGGGGCACAGCAGGGGGAAGCCCAGGGAGAAAAGAACAGGTGGTGGGGCTCCAGGCATCCAGTTAACAGACCCACCCCCTGTCCTCTTCTCCCCAGGCTTTCTGCTGCTCTGCCTCTCCCTTGCAAGATCCCGCCCATCATTGGCTCCTCTCCTCCCTTAGTCCATTTAGACAGTTAGAAAAGAAGCAAAAGCTATGAGCCATACATAGACCTGTTCCCTAGTTTTTTGCAATGACACACAATAGTATGTCCAGGAAAGGGTTCAATCTCTCTTTGACTATCCGGCAAGTGATTCTGGGAAGAAGGTCCGGCACCCTTCACCAGCCAGCTCTGCACAGAGCTTTGTGGGAGAGCCAGAGAACCAGGAGAAAACTTCAGGTCCCCTTCTGAACAAAGATCCCGAGCAGCTTGTCCCTGATCTGCTTGGTCCTCACCCCATAGATGATGGGATTCAGCATGGGGGGAGCCAGGATGTACAGGTTGGCAATGAGAACATGGAAGTAAATGGGAACATGGTGGCCAAACCGGTGAGTGAGGAAGGAAAAGAGAGCTGGGGTGTAGGAAACTAAAATGACACAGAGGTGGGAGCTGCAGGTCCCAAAAGTCTTGAGCCGGGCCTCCTTTTTGGGAAGTCTGAAGATGGCCCTGAGGATCTGGGTATAGGACAGGGCAATTAAAAATACATCCAGAATGCTAACAAACAAAGCCACAAAGAGGCCATAGTAGTTACTGATGGTGATGTCGGTGCAGGCCAGCTTCAGCACAGCCATGTGCTCGCAGTACGAGTGGAGGATGATGTTGGTTCTGCAATATTGCCACTGGCTTGCCAGTAAGGGATGAGGGAGTATGATTGTGCTGCCGCGGAGCACCACGGCCAGGGCTATCTTAGCCACCACAGAGTTTGACAAGGTCATGGAATGTCTCAGGGGATCACAGATGGCCACGTAGCGATCCAAGGCCATGGCCACAAAGATCCCAGACTCCATCACTGAGAAGCTGTGAGTGAAATACAGCTGGGCAAGGCAGGCACTGAAACTGATCTCCCTGGAGTTGAACCAGAAGATGCTCAGCATTTTCGGAATGGTGGCTGTAGACACAACGAGGTCGGTGACAGCCAACATGCAGAGGAAATAGTACATGGGCCAGTGGAGGCTCGAATCCTTCTTCACGATCAACAGGATGGTTAAGTTGCCTATGACGGCTAAGGCGTATGTGATGCAGAAGGGGATGGAGATCCAGAAGTGGGCTCCCTCCAGGCCAGGAATGCCCAGCAGGAGGAAGGTGGGGGGGTTTGTGAAGTCACTTGTGTTGGAATCTGACATGGATTCAGGGAGAAGATGTCCAACTCTGAGGCAGAACGGTGTCTGCTGCATGTAACATACATTCCTCTGGCTTCCTGCATGTGCCTGCAGTTGAGGGAGATGAGCACATCGGGATGGAGAGAAATGCCTGGATGGGGAGAAAACATTCATGGTCTGCTCCCTGCCCTACTGGGGCCTGATTTCTGGTGAAGAAAATAAGTCAGTTTTCACACACTAAAAACATTGACATTCTCTTTATGGAGAGCAACGAATTATGAGCAATGGACCCTGCTGATGCTTGTGGACACTTCTTATTCCTTTGCTCCTTAATGCAATGAGATCCAGGCTCAAGGGTCCATTCTGAAGGGATGTCCCCCATTCACCCAGTTGCTCAAAATCTGAGTATGGAAAATATAAAGCTTTGCCAAGATATATGCCTGGGAACCATCCCTATGGGAACACATCCCAGCAGAAATACCTTGGCATCATTCATAGTGCACTATGGACACACCTGGGTAACCCATGTGCCTAATAGGGTGACAGCTCCGTGGGTATGGTGACACAGTAGCTTTTTCCAAAATCAGCTCTTCTGGAATAGCTAGTTAGGGTGAAAAAAAGTTCAAGGAATATTTTGGTTCTGCATTTGACAATAAGCAGTAGGTTGCACTCCTGTTCCATGCAGTGACAAAGCACATTCTAGTCTACTAGCGGGGGAGAGTGTCCGGTGGACTTCAGTGTAATGAACAGCAGAGTTATGAAAGGACCAGTCAGCCAAACATCTAATGAGGAAACAGAACTATGAAATCTGGCTGTAGCAGAGCCATTTGTTCTTGTAAAACACAGCTACAGGGCAGTTCTCTGTTACATGTAAAGTACCAAACATTAAAACTCTGCCAAGAAGCCGCTTGATGATGGTGATCAAACATTAAAAAGAAAGGGGTTATTTTATAAAAAAAAGTTTTGACTTGTCCAGGAGACACTCAAGAGGCTGGTTGGGGATTAGTTCAAACAGAATTCTAGGGTTGAAATCAAAATCATGGCTCATGGAAAACTGATCTGTGAAATAAACCTGATTTCATCTGCAATGACAGTGCAAGTCTGGAGGTTAAGGCTCTCACGTGGATGCAATAAAGTTTGTTTTCTTTACATTTAGACTGTTACTGCACCCCTGATGGGCTGCTTCAGGGCATTCCTGACTGACCCCTAACACAGGGGTTCTCACTTCAATGCAGGCAATCTGGGCTAGGTTAGAGGAAATCTCAGGGAACTCTTCATAAGAGTAAGAGCAGGAGCCCGATGGAACAGACACCTGGGGAGGTTATGGAAGCTCCTTCACTGGAGGTTTTTCAACTGCAGCCGGATAGTCAGGTGTCTGGGATGATTTAAGTGCAACAAGTCTGGTGTCTGGGCAGGGCAGGGGGTCAGACTGGTGGTCCCTGTAGCTCTACAATTTTCTGATGTTAAACAATGTAGAGCAGGCCTTGGTCACACACAAGTCCAGGGGCTCAGTACAGTGTACGTGGTGAACCCTAATGGCCTGTGTTATACAGGAAGTCAATCTGTCTGGTCTCATGGTCCCTTCTGACCCAAAATCCCACGAATCTATTGTTAAAGAGAGGCCACCGAGCATTTAAATATTCTGGGGCTAAAGACACACAAATCATGGAAAGTCAGATTACACATCATGGCAAAAGAACACTGTCACCATAATCCACATTTGGCCGGGGAACTGCTTGCCGCAGACATTCTACAAGCAAAGCGGTCATTTCGCTGTGATTCACAGATGGACTGGTCAGTCTAGGTGGAGCTGGGGGCATCTCCTGTAAAGGGTAGGGCACCTTTGATTAGAAAACACCATTTTCAGATGCATATGAGATTTCTAAACTGAGCCCATTTGAACTGATGTTTCCCAGGCTGGGTGTCGGCCGCCAGCTGAAAGATTATTTTTTAAGTTTCAGGCACAGTAGTTCAGCTGACTTCTCCAGTGAAGCTAGGAGAGATGTCTTCCCTGTACTGAACATAGCTGCCTCTCCCCTCACCACATAGAATCCAGAGCCCTGCAATACAAGAATAGGGGGTAGACAGTGCCTGTGCAGTAACACACAGCTGGCTCCTGAGGTCTTCACTCAGTTCTTACTTCACAGAGAATTTTGCCTCAGTTTTATCAGCAAAAATATGGGCCACAATCTTAGAATATGGCCTTCTAGTTCACATCCATTAACACCCTTTAACATGAAGGAATCACTGTGCCACTGAAATGCAGCCAGCCCTGGGGTCAAGACCATCAGCCGGAGAGGGCAGCAAGCAATAGCAAAGACAGACATTTTGGTAAGTGACCCTGGAGGAAACACATTCCATGGCCAAGGCCCTGGGGTGAATAAAGGCTGTGGAGCGTAGAGCGGACCACAGACTTACGCTCCGAGCCATGATGCCCACTATGCGCTAGGTTTCTTGAGCAGGTGAGCTCCACAACAAGAGATGGGTACCTGTGGACTGTGAGACAGGAGTGTCCTGCCTGGAATCCCCCTCAGGTAGCTGTTCCTCTCACATCCCATCATCTCCAGCAGCATCCTGTGTCAAAGTGCCTAAACAGAAGCATGCCTCATTTATAATACAGCTCCAGGCAGTCCTAGTGGGCTTCTCTTGGCCTCTAGGGGACAAACAGCAACTGGATGGAAACAGGCAGGAGACCAGCCTGTTTGCTCTCCTTTACTCTTAATCCAGCTTTAGGAGTAAACAGCAATTGCAGGAACTTCCTGAAGGAAGGGAGAAGTCTGGGGAGAGTCAGAGGAATTGGCCACTCTGTGTATTTGTTTATATTTAACAGTTAGAATTGGTAAGTTGGAAAACTGCGTATCATGCCTAGAGCTGCAGAGGGTCTGATACGTTGTGAATAGCTCGGATGGATAGATGGATAGCAGATGGACAGATGTGTAGACACAGGACAGAGGGGAGACATGAGCCCCTTCTGTTACCACCCAGGGTTGCAGTTAAGGGATCACAGATCAATCATTCTCACCGGTAAATAGAATGATATGGTTAAGAATCTTCAACTGGAGGCTGTCCCCAATAGCTAGCAAAGGAAGATCACTGTGGACCTCTCTCCAATATGCACGTATGTAAACGAAACACAGACTTGGCCATGGTCAGACGTAGAATGAGTGACACACTGACACACTGAACCCAGGAGTCCTGACTCACTTCTGGTAAAAAAAAAGTTGTTTATCCTTCACTCCAAAGCTACGTCTACACAGGGATGCTACATCAAAATAGCTTATTTCAATGTAGCGAAATCGGAATAAGCTATTTCGATGAATAGTGTCTACCCATCCTCCAGGGCTGGTGCTGTCGACATTCAACGTCAACGTTGGGCAGCACTACATTGAAATAAGCGCTGAAGGGGAGCGTCCACACACCAAGGCGGCCCACATCGAAATAAGGGTGCCAGGAACAGCTGCAGACAGGGTCACAGGGCGGACTAGCACTTCCCGGGCAACAGCAAGCCGCTCCCTTAAAGGGCCCCTCCCAGACATACTTTCACTAAACAGCACAAGATCCACAGAGCCGACAACTGGTTGCAGACCCTGTGCATGCAGCATGGATCCCCAGCTGCAGCAGCAGCAGCCAGAAGCCCTGGGCTAAGGGCTGCTGCATACGGTGACCATAGAGCCCCGCAGAGGCTGGAGAGAGAGCGTCTCTCAACCCTTCAGCTGATGGCTGCCATGGCGGACCCCGCTATTTCAATATTGCGGGACGCGGATTGTCTACACGTGCCCTACTTCGACATTCAACATCGAAGTAGGGCGCTATTCCCATCTCCTGTTGAGGATAGTGACTTCGATGTCTCGCTGCCTTATGTCGATTCCAACTTCTAAATAGTGCTCGCCACTTGTAGGTGTGGTGGGCGCTATTTTGAAGTTGGCACGGCTACTTCGAAGTAGCCGGCTCGTGTAGACGCGGCTCAAGAGAGAAATGGACTCCCACTGTGGCGGGGCCTGTTTGTTCATTGGGTAGGAAGCAGAGAAAAGGCTGGAAGAGGAGCCTGAGCCTTCACCCCCTGGAAGGGGAATCTGAGGTTTTCAGAACTAGCTGGAGTTGGTGAGCTCCACAGTCCTGTGAGGTGTGAACTCTGGGTGGGGTTACCATTTAGGGGTGAGGATAGAGCAGTGTGAGGGGTGGGGTTACCGTATAGGGTGGGGTGAGAGCAGTGTGGGGGTGGGGCTAGCATTGTGGGGTGAGGATAGAGCAGTGTGGGGGTGGGGTTACTGGTTGGGGTGGGGTGAGAGCAGTGTGGGGGTGGGGTTACCGTACAGGGTGGGGTGAGAGCAGTGTGGGGGTGGGGCTAGCATTGTGGGGTGAGGATAGAGCAGTGTGGGGGTGGGGTTACTGGTTGGGGTGGGGTGAGAGCAGTGTGGGGGTGGGGTTAGCATTGTGGGGTGAGGCTAGAGCAGTGTGGGGGTGGGGCTAGCATTGTGGGGTGAGGATAGAGCAGTGTGGGGGTGGGGTTACTGGTTGGGGTGGGGTGAGAGCAGTGTGGGGGTGGGGTTAGCATTGTGGGGTGAGGCTAGAGCAGTGTGGGGGTGGGGCTAGCATTGTGGGGTGAGGATAGAGCAGTGTGGGGGTGGGGTTACTGGTTGGGGTGGGGTGAGAGCAGTGTGGGGGTGGGGTTAGCATTGTGGGGTGAGGATAGAGCAGTGTGGGGGTGGGGTTACTGGTTGGGGTGGGGTGAGAGCAGTGTGGGGGTGGGGCTAGCATTGTGGGGTGAGGATAGAGCAGTGTGGGGGTGGGGCTAGCATTGTGGGGTGAGGATAGAGCAGTGTGGGGGTGGGGTTACTGGTTGGGGTGGGGTGAGAGCAGTGTGGGGGTGGGGCTAGCATTGTGGGGTGAGGATAGAGCAATGTGGGGGTGGGGCTAGCATTGTGGGGTGAGGATAGAGCAGTGTGGGGGTGGGGTTACAGTATAGGGTGGGGTGAGAGCAGTGTGGGGGTGGGGCTAGCATTGTGGGGTGAGGCTAGAGCAGTGTGGGGGTGGGGTTACTGGTTGGGGTGGGGTGAGAGCAGTGTGGGGGTGGGGTTAGCATTGTGGGGTGAGGCTAGAGCAGTGTTAGTTTTGGGGTGGGACGAGAGTGTCCAAGGGGTCAGGGATTGGGATTTTCCAAGAGTCTGGTGGGTGCCCAGGCTGTACCCCAGTGGGGCCGGTACCACCCCCTCCATGGGGACCAGGCCACTTTTGAACATACTCTCCATAGTGCAGGTGACCCTTCCTCGAGGCTGGCTCACCGGGCAGGATGTCTGGCTTGTGCACCTTCCTCTTCCTGGCTTGCCAGAGGAGCAAGGCCAAGCCAGAGAGCTCCTTGGCCTCAGAGTGTGCTCACGGGGCACCGAGGGGTGCTCAGACCAAGGGGCTAGTGACTAACAGTACCCAGGTCTCAGAATCCCCCAGTGTGCTGCAGCCCATACACAGACCAGAGGTCTGGGGCCAGCCCCTACTAACCTCATCTGTACAGGACTCTCCTGGGGAATCCCTCTCCCCTTCCCATCACAAGGTGCAATTTTGCCTTCCGTCGCCCCACTCCAGCCCTGCATCCATGCGGGGAGGGAGGGCATTTTTCATACAGGGCTCTGCAGTGGGGCAGACTCAGGTCTCATGAGGAGAAGGTTTTGAACATGTGTTCAGACTTGATGACCTCCTGAGGTCTCTTCCAACCCTATAGCTACGTCTACACTGGGGCGCTACGTCGAGATAGCTTATTTCAACGTAGCGAAATCGAAATAAGCTATTTTGATGTGCAGTGTGCACACATCCTCCGGGGCTGGTGCCGCAGGAAAGTGCTACATCAAAATGGGCACCTCAGGGAGTGTGTACACTCCAAAGCAGCCCCGGTCAGAATAAGGGGGCTAGGAAAGCCTGCGGACAGGGTCACAGGGCAGACTAGCCCTTCTGGGGCAACAGCAAGCCGCTCCCTTAGAGGTCCCCTCCCAGACACACTCGGCCTGCACAGCACGAGGGCTGCAGAGCCGACAACAGGTTGCAGACCCCGTGCATGGAGCATGGACCCCCAGCTGCAGCAGCAGAAGCAGCAGCAGCAGCCAGAAGCCCTCAGGGCTGTATCGGAGGCAGGGGCTGCCCTGCTCTGTGCCACGGAGGAGGCTGTCCAGCATCTCCTGGATGAAGAGCTCTCCTCCTCGGGGGATGAAGAAGCTGCACCAGACCATCATGGGGCCCTCCCGGCACCCACACTCCAGGCGCGCTGCCGGCTATGGAGGTACCCCACCAGCACGGAGCGGTGGGAGCACCCGGTCCTCAAGGAGTGGGACGACAACCACTGGCTCTGGAATTTCCAGATGAGCCAGCAGACATTCCTGGAACTCTGCCAGTGGCTCACCCCTGCCTTACGGCACCTGGACACCCCCGTGCGAGGTGCCCTCACCGTCGAGAAACGGGACGGCATCGCTGTCTGGCAGCTGGCCACTCCAGACAGCTACCGAGCCATAGGACAGCAGTTCGTTGTGGGCAAGGCCACCATTGGGACTGTTGCTATGGAGGTGAAGAGGCCCAGGAGGGGACCACAGGGGGCGGGGGGGGACCCTGGGGAGGGGGAAGGGACCCTGTGGGGTGGGAGGGACTCGGGGAGAGGGTACTCTGGGGGGCAGAGGGCAGCCCAGGGGGCTGGGTGGAACCCATGGGCAGCTCGGGGAGGGCCAGGCACACCCTGCACACCCCTCACGGGTGCTCATGTCCTCCCCCCAAAGGTGGTCCACATGCTGAATGCTTTGCTGCTCCACAGGCTCATGTGGCTCGGGGACCTGTACGCTGCCATCGCGGGGTTTGCCAGCATGGGGTTCCCCAGCTGCTTTGAGGCACTGGATGGGACCCACATCCCCGTCCACCCCCCCAGAGCACAGCGGAGGACTCTTCCTGAACAGGAAGGGCTACCACTCGGTGGTCCCCCAGGCCATGGTGGACAGCCAGGGCCACTTCCAGGACATATATGTTGGCTGGCCTGGCAACACCCACAACTCCTGTGTATTTAGGAACTCGGGCCTGTGCCGCTGGCTGGAGATGGGGACCTAGATCCATAGAATCATAGAACAATAGAGCTGGAAGAGACCTAAAAAAGCCATTGAGTCCAGCCCCCTGCTCTACGCAGGACCAAACCCATCAGATCAGCCCTGCCACGCCTTTGTCGAGGCGAGACTTAGACACCTCCACGGGACACCATGGCTATGTCTACACGTGCAGCCAACATCAAAATAGGCTATTTTGATGAATAACGTCTACACGTCCTCCAGGGCCGGCAACGTCGATGTTCAACTTCGACGTTGCTCAGCCCAACATCGAAATAGGCGCAGCGAGGGAACGTCTACACGCCAAAGTAGCACACATCGAAATAAGGGTGCCAGGCACAGCTGCAGACAGGGTCACAGGGCGGACTCAACAGCCAGCCGCTCCCTTAAAGGGCCCCTCCCAGACACAGTTGCACTAAACAACACAAGATCCACAGAGCCGACAACTGGTTGCAGACCCTGTGCCTGCAGCATAGATCCCCAGCTGCCGCAGAAGCAGCCAGAAGCCCTGGGCTAAGGGCTGCTGCCCACGGTGACCATAGAGCCCCGCAGGGGCTGGAGAGAGAGCATCTCTCAACCCCCCAGCTGATGGCCGCCATGGAGGACCCAGCAATTTTGACGTTGCGGGACGCGGATCGTCTACACGGTCCCAACTTCGACGTTGAACGTCGAAGTAGGGCGCTATTCCTATCTCCTCATGAGGTTAGCGACTTCGACGTCTCGCCGCCTAACGTCGAAGTTGGTGCCGCTACTTCGAAGTAGCGTGCACGTGTAGACGCAGCCCATGTTGGACGTCGAAGTTGGGCGCTATTCCCATCTTCTAATGGGCATAGCAATTTTAATGTCTCACCGCCTTACGTCAATTTCAACGTTGAAATGGCGTGTGGTGCATGTAGACATGCTGGGTGCTATTTCGAAATTGGGCCGGCTATTTCGAAAGGGCTGGCTAGTGTAGATGTGGCTTGTGAGTCCACGACCGTATGACTCCGACTGGTCATAGAAAAACTGTATCAGCACAAATATGGACAATGGCTGATCCCGTGGGACAGCAAAGCTTGGACTGACTCGTGATGTGCTCATGGGACACTGGACTCCAAACTGTGCCAGTAATTTTGCAGGCTCTTGGCCTGTGGGTTTTGCTATAAAATTCCAGGCACAGAGCAGAAGATATGAGAATACCCCTGCGACATCTCCAGCCTCACCTCATTTCTTCGGGCTGGGTTTCCAACAGGAAAGCTCTGAAGAGGAACGGATGGCCGCCAATGAGCTTTGTGAAAGCACTTTCACTTTATCATGTCAGGCTAACAAGCTGTGCGCGCTCACGTGAACGCCATCTTCTTTCACGGCACATGTGGGGAAAGTGGTTTTGGTTGGGGGCCTCTGATCCATGGAAAAGTCCGTCGGGGCCACACAAGTGAGAGGCAGTCCCTCCCCCCGAGCAATCCCCCAACCACTGCTCCCTGATGTGGCTCCGCATCTGAGACACCTCAGTCCCCTGCTGCGCCAGCTCCACGGGAGCGGAGGGAGGCAGAGGATGCAGGGAAGACAAAGGTCCAAGGGCTTCCCATGGTCCAGATTAACTCTCTTGGGGTCCCAGGTTAGTAGATTTTGTAAGCCCCCAGGAAGCCACTGCTGCTGCTCCATTCCTGCAGGGTGGAGGCACGAGGCTGGAGCAGCAGTGCGGGCTCCGCGCAGTGAGGGGAGGAGAGGGAGGAGGGCAGCCCTGGCCATGCAGCCCATCTGGAGACCGTGGGCCAGTCGCTCAGTCTCTCTCGGGGTTCCCAGTGGCCCAGAGGCGCTCACGCTCCCTCCTGTGCATTCTGCCACTTACACCTACGGAGGGTTTGGTGCCAGACATATCAGCAGAGATAGGTGAGCTGAGGGGAAAAGCCCCCCTCTGCCCCGGAGTCACTGCGTTCGCTTGGGTGAGTCCCTCCCTCCCTCTGGCTGCAGCCGATTACTGTAGGACATGGAGCCGGGGGGAGCTCTAGTGACTCAGGCTGTGCTGAGCTGGGCCCTGGAAACCCACCATTGGGCTCAGTGCAGGGTGCAGAGGTCTGGGCTGCATGGGGTCCCTGGAACACAGGCAAGACCAGGCTGAGGAGTGGGGAAGCCAGTTTTGTGGCTGTCGTTTTTAGCTGTTTGTTTATTAAATTCCTCTTGTTGAACAAGGGCCGCAAATGCGCTGAGCACAGCACAGCAATAGCCTCACTGGCTCTGATGCGACCCAGAGGCGCAGTGCCACATCCTGGCCAGAGCAGTGGGGCTGGGGGTGGGGGTAGGAAGAGGATCAGCTGGTGCCTAAGCTCACCTCATTGCGTGGTGAGGGGGAAAGGCCATCTCTGACAGGGGCTAGTGCTGCCTGCCAGCCTGGCCACAAAGCATCTACGGGAGTGACCAAAAGTGTCATGTGCAGCCAACGTTAGCCTCAGCTTCGCTGCTCAGCTCCAGCGTCTGGGCAAGAGGGGCCCTGGGCTACCGGAGAAGGTGCCGTGTGTGGATGTAAATGGACGGCCCCTGCAGGCTGTGCCATTTGTCTCCCTCTACGAGAGATACGGCATCCACCAGGCCCCAGCCGCGCTTCTCACCTTCCCAGCTAGCACAGAGCCTTATCCTGTTGCCTCTAGAAGCTGTTGCCTCTAGAAGCTGTTGTCCATCCCCATTGAAAGCTGATCTCTGGCGCTGCCCCAGAGGCCTCACTACGGGCAAAGGGCTCCCAGCCCACAAATATTACAGGATCCCTGCCAGCTGCCAGCCCCCAGCCAGGAGGAGAAAAGGGAGCTGAGAGCTAACTAAACAGGTCGCACGAAGGTCTCTGTCCTCACAACTTCATAGCTGAGGTTAGGGGCATAAGCGTCACCCACCTGCCCCACAGCCCTGGTCCCAACCCACAGCTGCTTTGGTACATCTCTGAGCATCCCCTTCTGCTCCCGACTGACTCAGCTGCACAGCAGAAGGAGCCCGATGGGCTGGGAAGGGAGGGAGGAGAGGATGGAAAGAATGGCTGAGGCTGGGGAACAGAGGAGTGACGCACTGGGGTATTAGTGGAAGGGGAAGGGCAGGGAAGGAAAGGAGGGCTGGGGTAGGAGTCATGGGAGGAGAAGTGGGGCAAAGGACAGGGACTTGAGGGAATGGACAGCCCAGGGGAAGGGGCCTCAGAGATAGAGTAACCAGCAGTTGGGCAGGTGGCAGCCCTCTGAACGAATGACTTGCACACAGACTGATGCTGACATGTCACAGTAAGGTCAGGAAAGGCTTTAGTGACACTGTGAGTGCCCAGGAAGAGGTTCAGGGAAGAGGGCCCAGCACCACACAACCAGCTAGTTCAGCACAGAACACTGAGACCTGGGGCCCCAGAAGTAAATTTTATTTCCCTTTATGGGCAAAGAGCCAGAGCAGCCTGTCCCGGATCTCTTTCGTCCTCATCCCGTAGATGATGGGGTTTAGCATGGGGGGCATCAAGACATACACATTGGACATAAGAACACGGAAATGCGGGGCCACATTCTGGCCAAACCGGTAAGCGAGGGAGGAGAAGAGACCCGGGAAGTAGAAGACTAAGATGGCACAGAGGTGGGATATGCAGGTCCCAAAGGTCTTGAGCCGGGCGTCCTTTGTGGGGAGACGGAAGATGGCCCTGAGGATCTGGATATAGGACACTGCAATGATGAACACATCCAGACACTTCACGCAGAATAGCACAAAGAGGCCATAGTGATTACTGATGCGGGTGTCAGCACAAGCCAGGTTCACCACACCTATATGCATGCAGAATGGCTCAGGGATAACGTTAGTTCTGCAATACGGCCACTGCCTCGCCAGCAAGGGGTAGGGCAATGAAAACATGGTGCTGCGCAGAGCCACAGCCAGGCCAAGCTTGGCCACCACTGGATTTGTCAGGATGGTGGAGTGTCTCAGGGGATGGCAGATGGCCACGTAGCGATCCAAAGCCATGGCCAGGAAGATCCCAGAGTCTATTACTGCGAAGGAGTGAAAGAAATACATCTGGGTGAGGCAGGCATTGAAACTGATCTCCCTGGAATTGAACCAGAAGATTGCCAACATTTTGGGCAGGATGCACGTACACAGTCCCACATCGCTGACTGCCAGCATGCAGAGAAAATAGTACATGGGCACGTGGAGGTTCACCTCTCTCTTCACAATGCACAGGACGGTGAAGTTCCCCAAGATGGCCGTGATGTACACGGCACAGAAGGGGATGGCGATCCAGACATGGGCCATCTCCAGCCCAGGAATGCCCAGAAGGATGAAGGTGGAGGGATTGGTGAGATCAGTTGTGTTGGCATCTGACATGGTGTAGGGGGGAAGGTTTCTTACTCTTGGGACACTCTGCGTCTGTCGAATGTACCATGTGATCCCCTGACTTCCTGTATGTGCCCAGTGTGAGACACCATGTGCAGGACCAGAGGCTGTTCTTACAACTGAAGCAGATCCATCGTTCTTCACACCCTGAAAAATTATATTTCCATTATATAGAGGCACAAGCTATGAATAACTCACCCTACTAGTGCCAGTTCTGTATTGGCTGGTACTCCATCCATCTCTAATTCCTAGATATCATGGTGTGAGCAACCTTAATAGACACCAGCAGGAAATACAAGCATGATATGGGTATCCAGAATTGCTGCGTAGCACAATGAAACCCAGGCTAGAAGTCCAGGATGAAGGGAGTTCCCCATTCACCAGGTAGCTCAAAATTTCTACAGTGGATAAAAAATCCCAGAGCTTTGGCAATACGTGTGTCTGCAGAAGCATCCCAACTAGAGCATATCTGTGGGAAGTGACTTTGGCACTGTTGGCTTCAGCTCCAGTGAAACTCCTGCTCTTTGCAGCAGTGGCTAAAACAACGGAAATGTTGAGATGCCCAGGGAAGAGGAGGGAGAATAACGAGTTCTGAACTTTGTTTAGTTTTGGTCACACAGTCTCTGCAGTGCATGTCACAGCTGTGACACAGAAGAGAGCCAGACATAGGCAGAGAAACTGAAGTGTTCAGTACTGTTTTGTTTAGAGAAGAGACAAAGAAAGAGTTTATTATGAATCTAAAATCCCATCATTCCGCAGCCAAGAATGTAGAGAATTTGCGAGATGAAGCTGGGTAAATGCTCAAGAGAAGACACTGGTTAGTCTGGGAAAAAAAGCCAGTCATAGACTCTTAGAACGCCAGGACTGGACGGGACCTCGAGAGGCCATCGAGTCCAGCCCCCTGCCCTCATGGCAGGACCAAGTACTGTCTAAACCGTCCCTGACAGACATCTATCTAACCTGGTCTTAAATATCTCCAGAGATGGAGATTCCACAACCTCCCCAGGCAATTTACTCCACTGTTTGACCACCCAGACAGTTAGGAACTTTTTCCTAATGTCCAGCCTAAACCTCCCTTGCTGCAGTTTAAGCCCGTTGCCTCTTGTTCTAACCTCAGAGGCCAAGAAGAACAAGATTTCTCCCTCTTCCTTATGACACCCTTTTAGATACCTGAAAACTGCTATCATGTCCTCCCCCAGTCTCCTTTTTTCCAAACTAAACAAACCCAATTCTTTCAGCCTTTCTTCATAGGTCATGTTCTGTAGACCTTTGATCATTCTTATTGCTCTTTTCTGAGCCCTTTCCAATTTTTCCACATCTTTCTTGAAATGCGGCACCCAGAACTGGACACAATACTCCAGCTGAGGCCTAACCAGTGCAGAGTAGAGCAGAAGAATGACGTCTCGTATAACGCATCCCAGAATCATGTTTGCTTTTTTTGCAACACCATCACACTGTTGACTCATATTTAACCCCTAGATCCTTTTCTGCCATGCTCCTTCCTAGACAGTCACTTCCCATTCTGTACGTGTGAAACTGATTGTTCCTTCCTAAGTGGAGCACTTTGCATCTGTCTTTATTAAACTTCATCCTGTTTACTTCAGACGATTTCTTCAATTTGTCCAGATCATTTTGAATTTTGACCCTATCCTCCAAAGCAGTTGCAAACCCTCCTAGCTTGGTATCATCTGCAAACTTAATAAGCGTACCTTCTATGCCAATATATAAATCGCTGATGAAGATATTGAACAGAACCGGTACCAATACAGACCCCTGTGGAACCCCACTTGTTATACCTTTCCAGGAGGATTGAGAACCATTAAGAACTACTCTCTGAGTATAGTTCCAGCAGTTTTGCACTCAACTTAGAGTAGCCCCATCTAATTTGTATTTGCCTGGTTTATTGATAAGAATATCATTTTAATTTTGTTTAAAATAATTGGAGACACACATCTTCTAGACCTTGAAGGGACCTCAGGGGGTCATTTGGACCAGTCCAAACACCCTCCCTGATAACTATTTGCCCAAGTCCCTACAGGGCCTTCTCAAGGGCTGAGCTTACAGGCCTGGGTTTAGCAGGCTAATGCTCAAACCACTAAGTTATCCCTCCCCACAAGAAGACTGCAGTGTAACAAGTAATATAAATTGGAAATTATGAAAATTGATAAAGGACATTAAAGACGTAAGGGAAAATCCATGTCTGGAGGGCTTAAGGATAGAAAAAAATGGACTATTAAGTACATTAGGAAAAAAAGTCCTAAACCATATTTAGGCCAATTCCTAGAGGGAAGAAGAAAATGTATTAGTGTTACAGAAAAAGTAGCTATGTTCCAGAATATGCTTTTTCTACATTTGGAACGAAGCAGCTTGAGGAACTTGTATCTCTCGAGGAGATGAAATACTCTCCAGTCCATTAGCAGTCAAGGAGTACACTAATGAGCACCTACAGCAGAACCTCAGAGTCCCAACTGGCTGGCCAGGCACACAGCTCATTCAGAACCAGAAGTGCCCAAACAGGTCACAGCTGAGCCAAAACGAACAAGCTAAACTTGTGAACACAGGGCAGTTCTGTATTAAGCAGAAACTTATAACAATGAAGGGAAAGTTGTAACACATTGACGATGTTAAGTAACGATGGACAAGCTGTCATGGACTTAGTTTAAAAGAAGGCAGGAGCATGTTTGATATTAGCCACAAACATGCTGTGGAATGCTGGTTTTGTCAGACAGACGTGGTTTCACCCTGCGTGTGAGTTCATGGCTGCCCGACCAAAGGAACAGTGAGGAAAAAACAGACTTTAGTTTCTCTGAGGTATTTGATTTGGTGGAGAAAAGCGGCAATAACCCTTGTGCACAATGGAGCTGTCAGCAACAGCGCTGAGTTCAATAGCTCACAGTCCCTTTCTGGAATAAAACACAGAACCAGCTGGAGCCACCACCGTGTAACTGGAGAGATTTTACATCCTTCTGAGAGGCCTGACTTCCTCACTTACTGCTCCTCACCATCAGGCTGCCTCTGCAACTGCTCTTTGTCTTGCCAGCCACTCATTGAATGGCCAATTGTCAGCCACCTGCTCCAGCCACCCGCCTGTCTCCTGTGACTGCCGCACATCATTCTACTAGCGATTTTCAGTTCTTTTCAGGCTGGGCAGAAACACTGCCCATCTGAAGAGATTTCACCTCTCATTAGAGCCGTTACACAGGAAAAGGCACCTAATGTAGCCTATTTCCATCTCCAGGTGGACAACGGGGGGAACAGCTGAAAACACACCAGGACTCTTAGGTAGAATCCACACCTTTATGGTGCATGGATTATCCACAAAAGCATTTGTTTTAAAAGTCATTCGCTGCCTAGAATACATAGCCAGCAATGACACAAAGTTAGCTGAGCAAATTCAGCCACAAAAATGTAGGCTTTGGCATCTGCCTCTTTGGGCACATCACTCGTGAGAAGTTGCCGAGAGAGTTGGGTTTGGGAAAGCTAATCTGTACAGACACGGAAAGTCTGTCTCTCAGCAAGTGTGAATTCAGGGTAGGTTGGCCCTTTGAAAGCACAACACATCAAGGACATGGTTCAGTTACACTCCTGAATGTGCCTTCCATCGGCACATGAGCCCACCCCTCAGTACTGCCGTTGCCCAAAGTTCACTCCAAGCTCCCCATGCTGTCAGTCCTCCTCCCCGACACTCCCAGCTGGAACTGCATCTGCACAACCACCTGGGAACTCTGTCCCTGGAGCCTGCATTGACTAGGCCTGGCAGACAGTGTAAGGTGTGGGAAGCAGCGCCTGCAGCGGAGTGGAGTGGAGGGAAAAACAGAGCTAGCTGTTGCCCTGCCACCAAGTGGGAGCTGTTCCATGTGTAGGACCCACCACCAATCCCCGGCCCCAGTCCGAGGCCCCCTCCACCAGGCTGGAGGCACCACAACTAGTTAGGGTTGTCTGAGACCTGCCATTAGCAGACAGTATTTCAGTTGCTTCAAAGTTTGCCAAACATTATCCATTTGGACTGAACTCTCCCAGACGGCGTGTCTGCATCCGGCTGAATTAGTTTCTGAAAGTTTCAAGCCTAACACTTCCAGTGACTTCTCAAATGAAGCTGGGAGAAGAGTTCTGTTGCCTATATTGAAAACAAACAAACAAACAAAAAACCCTTACAATTGTCACTGTGAGTAGCTCCATGCTTCCCAGCAGATAAAAGTCAGATAACAGACGCCCCACCACCCTCTGCATTGTAGCCAGGGACTTGGCATGCAAGAGAAGGAGGTGGCAGGGTCTGTGCATTAACCTAGAGCTGCCTCCTAAGGTCTTTACTTAGTTCTTACTACACGGGGAGCTTTGCTCAGTGGCACCTGTGCAAATAACCTCTGACTTGGACTCATATTGTACAGCCAGTAACACTGTTCATCCTGAAGGATCTCTGCAGCATCACTGAAATGCAGCCACCTCGGGGCTGGAGCTCAGGCCAGGGTGAAAGGCAGAGAGAGACATTTTGTTCTGTGATATTGGAGCAAACTTCTCCCCTGGTGCAAAAGCCCACATTTAGGTTATGGCTGTGCAGAGCAGAAAGGACCACAGATCTGTTCTCCCTCCACATACCGGTGTCGCACTGAGCTTTGCTGTAGAGGTGAGCACCGCAGCAAGTGAGGGGTACCTGTGAATTCTGAGATGGAAGTGACCTTCCTGGGAATCTCCCTCAGGTAGCCGTGTCCCACACCGCTCTCAGAGCAGCATCTGCTGAAGATCCCACGCCGAGAGCTGACAGAGGTCTGTAAACGGTTTATAATATAGCTCTGTGCAATCCCAGAGGAGTTCACACAGCAGCTAGTGGAGAAGTGGCAGCTGAATGAGAAGGGCCTGGTGAATAGAGACACTAGGCAAAGTCCTGCTTTCCATGTCTGCACTTCTGGATTTGTTGTCCAGCATTAGAAGTAAACGCTAATTAAGAGAATTTCCCAAAGGTACATCAGTGGTCTTGGGTACTTTGCTGAGTCACGGGTGAATTGGTGGCTGTCAGTGTTTGTTTATGTTTAAGAATTATTGTTGATTAAGAAGAATATGGAGGATAAGGCCTAGATCTTCCTGGGGACTAATATTGGCTTGTCTTAATTAATATTTTTGTCACCGAGAACTTTGGTCAACTGTCATGATCAGCTAAATCATCGATCACTCTGTGGGCTGATTTCTGGTATTTCAGAACACGGTGAAAGGTATCATTATTCTGGGTTCAAATGCTTCAATATCTGCTTTTGTTCCCTTTGCTTTAGTTAACAAGTTCACTACAACTTCACGCACACCCTCGAAAAATGCCCATCATCTTGCAGCTGGCTGAGATAAAAGGGGGCAGCTTCAAACCAGCTGATCCATCATGGGATGATCAGCATAGGTGGAAGACAGGCACTTTCCCTTTTCCTGAAATGATTGGCAGACCTGTGCGGTGTGGCCTGGAGAGGCAGTGAATGCTTGTTCTGCGGAAATGACAAGGTCAACAGTAAGTGGAGAAGATGGGCAATGCATGGCGTATGCACTGCATTCAGAAAAAGTGCTTTGAGGCATTAGCTCTAAGTTTTGGTATATCCTGTCCATACTTCTGAGCCATTTCCAGTGCTGTGTGACTCACAGGCTTGAAGCTGACAGACTCCTAACATACATACTCGATAAGCAAAAATTGCAGTTCCGAGCTACCTTCCCCTTATCAGCTGGGAGTGCTTGCAAAAGACAAACAGGGCACTTCTGGGATATTCATAGTCAGTGGGTAGCTCCTGTGAGCATCAGTTGTTTCATCTCCTCTGAGACTAACTCCAAAATATTCCCCCACCCCTCACCCCCTCCTTCAATCCTATTTGATTTGTTAGCTTTTATTGCAATTTTTTTTTTGGTCCTCTCTACTTTTAAGTGTCAATCTGTGTTGGAAATGAGATTGATCTGATGAAGCTCATCACCAAATAAATCCGTTTGTTAATCATAAAGTCTTTAAAGCGCTTCATTTCTGCATCTTTGTTTTTTAATTTTTGGCTTTTTTTCCCCCCCAAAACCTGGATTCTGCAATTCTTTCAGGTCACTGATGTGTTTTTCAGCTTTTTTCCTTGACTATGCTCTGTGGGGATGATCCAATGTAGCTGTAACAGCAATGGTTTTCAGGGGGTTTTCCAGACAGTTTTGCATAGCATGACCAATTCATACTCATTATGGAGTGACCACCATGAGAAAGCGGGGTTATCTAGACCACAGAGGGAACGTTAGTGGTCCAGGCAGCCTTTGTCAGTCAGTAAACGTCTGTCCTGTGACGAGTCTGTTCTTTGGTCTTTACACTAAGTACTTTATTCGCTGTTTTTTGTCATCTGGCTTCCTTGCTTAGGCCTCATTCAAGATTTTGTGCCTAAGATTTACGCAAAGTACTTTCTCTTCTTGTCACAACTTCCTGTTCACGGGCAATCAACAGGAATGTTACCTGCTGTAGAAAACATCAATCCACTGCCGGTTTGGCCACTCTGCTCTTCAGTGTACTTGAGTTGCCATTTTTTGTCTAATCCAGTTAAAGAATATGGATTTGCTTCTCACACTTCAATAAGATTTTTTCTCTGGTAACTAAACAGTAGCTAAGCAACAATGCGGACTTATAGAATCCTAAAATCATAGGGTTGGAAGGACTCAGAGGATCATCAAGTCCATCTTCCTACTCAAAGCAGGACCAATCTCAACTAACTAATCCCAGCCAGGACTTCCTCAAGCTGAGACAAATAATTAAAGAATCCATCTGCAAAGATCAGGAAGATAGCGAGGTGATGGGTAAGAGTCAGCAAGGATTTGTCAGGCAACAAACAAACAAACAGCCAAACATGTCAGAGCAACCCGATAGCTTTTTCATAGGATAACGAGCCTTGTGGAAAAAGGAGAAGTGGTGGATGTGGTATGTCTAGACTTTGGTAAAGAATTTGATACAGTATCACATGACTTTCTCCGTGACCTAGGGGAATGTAACCTAAATGGGGCACCTGGCAATGGCCACTGTCAGAAGACAGGATACTGGGCTTGATGGGCCTGTGGTCTGACCCAGTATGGCTGTTCTTATGCTCTTATACGCTATCAGGTTGGTGCATGTTGGAACAAAGGCTGGCCACTGTGTATAAAGCAAGCAGGAGGGTTTATTACACACAGCGCTGGTGGAGTGCCCCTTTCGCCCATCAGAACTCAGTGGAGCACTGCCAGACAATAGATTACAATTGATTATATAGATTATTTCTGGGCAGGGGTGGAAACTACGACATGGGTGTCACCCTCGCCTGGATAGGTTTTAGCAACAATAAGCCAATAATCTAAAAAGGTTCCAGAGCATCCCTGCCCATTGCTTATAGAACATTTTATCTCTAGTACAGGTGGTTTCCTTAACAAGTTACTTAAACAAAGCAGACATGCAATAACACCTGTGCGTCTGATCGGATGGATGATGCGTCTACAAGAGCAATGATGGCTCCTTTACACAGACGCATTCAGAGGTGCTTATCTAGAAGATTAAAGCAAAAGAGACAGGAACGGTATTGAGCAATAACACATTTGTTTTGAGTACCAGCCTGGGACAGCAAATGGGATGGTTCTATATCGTGGTTCTCACTTGCATGGCATCTTCCTGGAATGTGGTTGCTGGGGCAACGATCCCTCCCTCCAAACTCCAAGGCCCTGTCCAAGCTGGGACGACCTTCACTGGGTCTGGCGAGTGAGATGGGGGGATGGGGGACAAGCAGGGATAACCTTCCACTCATGCTAACTGGGTTTCTGAACTATAGGATTATAGGCCCACTCCAGAGTTTAGGATTCAAATAGGGGGTCTTTAGCAGAATACAATAACCTGCCTGAGAAATTTCCATCCTCGAGTGCATAACTGGTTGCATAACTTTTCACAGAGATTAGTTATTAATGGTTCACAGTCAGGCTGGAAGGAAATAACGGGTGGTGTTCAATGACGGTCTCTTTTGGGGACAGTTCTGTTCAATATCTTCAGCAACTATTCAGATAATGGCACAGAGAGTGTGCTTAGTAAGCTTGCAGATGATAGCAAGCTGGGAGGGGTTGTTAGTGCTTTGAAGGATGGGGTCAGAGTTCAAACCATCTGGACAAAGTGAAAAATAGTCTGAGGAAACAGGGTGAAGTTCAGTGAGGACACGTGCAAAGTGCTCCACTTCAGGAGGAACGATCGGTGTCACACATACAGAATGGGAAGGGACTCCGCAGGAATGAGCAGTGCAGAAAGGGATCTAGGGCTCATAGTGGACCACAAGCTGAGTATGAGTCAATGGTGTGACGCTGTTTCAAAAAAAGCAAACGTGGTTCTGGGAAGCATTAACAGGAGTGTTGTGAGCAAGACATGAGACGTCGTTCTTCTGCTCCACTCCATGCTCATTAGGCCTCAGCTGATACCGATCAGACATCCAGACATCGATCCATTGATCACTACCCATTTTGCCCGATAATCTAACCAGCTCTCTGTCCACTTTACAGACCTTTTAGCCAAACTACACTTCTTTAGCTTGCTGGCAAGAATGCTGTGGAAGCTTGAATCAAAAGCTATGGCAAAGCCAAGTTATATCACATCCACCACCATCTGCATACCCACACAGCCTGTTACTTCATAGAAGGCAATCAGGTTGGCCAGTCATGACTTGTCTTTGGTGAATCCATGTTGACTATTCCTGATCACTTTCCTGTTTTCCTCATGCTTCTAAATGGTTTCCTTGAGGATCCCCTCCATGATTTTTCCAGGGACTGAGGTGAGGCTGACAGGTCTGGAGTTCCCCGGGTTCTCCATCTTCCCTCTTTTAAAGATGGGCACTAGATTAGCCTTTTTCTCATCACCCAGAACTGCCCCGATCGACAGGAGTTTTCAAAAATGTCAGTGTTGCCTCCCCAGTCTGATACTCCTGGTGCAAAAAGTAGTTGCCCCCCAAACCTTAAAAATAGCTTGCCTGTAAAGGTCTCTAAGCTGCAGTGAGTAAGTTCTGCATTTCTCTAAACGCCTTTGTGGATCCAGCTCTGGATGCCTTCTTGGAACACGGTTCGATGAAATATTAGTCAAGGCTCTTCCAAGCCCAGGGCCTGGCTGGCAATACTTGGAGGAAAAGGCCAGGCTCCTGGATGTTCACCTCTCCCCTTTGAACATCTTTTCCCCCTTTTTTGTACAGGAAGTAGGCTCCTTGCAGCAAAGCAGGATGTATCTGCTCTTCCTGTCCTCCAGTGGCTTGAGTGTCCAAGCTGGTGTCCCTGCTAGGACCTGGGAAATGGCCCTTAGTTCTTAGCACATATAGCCCTGCTATTGAATGAGAACGTGGTTTAATGCTGTTATTTTATATGGCCATTTGTATTGTGGTCGTTGCCATTGTTACACAATTGCAACAGATTTTGTACAAAATTCATCCTGTCTTGTTAAAAGAAAAGTTGTGATTTGCTAAGTGTGACTGTTCTGTTGATATTCATGTGTCATCTGCGTAAACCAAGTTATACCCTGCAGGTAGGATATACGCTAAGACCAGACATCCATGTGTTGATAGTCCTTCAGGGACACTTAGCTCTCATGATGGGCCATAGAAGACACACATCTCAGTACAAATGTGGTCATTGGCTTCCCTTGTGAGGCATCAAAGCACATACAGACATGTGATAAGCCAATGCAATTCAGGACTGGGGCTTGGGCCAGTATCTTTCCCTGAGCAATGGAAAATCTTTAGTTTGTGGTTACTAAGTAGGTTGGCAGCAGTAGGATCATTGGGTAATACCTGAGTTACAGTTTGATAGGGCTAAGTGGTGGATCTCTTGAGAGCGGAGGACCTTAGATGTGGTGAAATTGATTCTCACAATGCGGTTGACATGGAGTCCTGTGTCTGGGTGGACAGCCAATGGCTGGGAGGCCTCTGGAGGCTGCAGTTTTAGCTTCAAAGAGGCACAGCTGTATTTGTAGCTTCACAATAACAAGCAGTTCTGTGGCAACTTGGAGACTAACTCAAGTATTAGGTCTTGAGCCTCCATGGGTAAAGACCACTTCCTCAGTTGTGTTTGGAGTGAACAGGACAGAAAACGCCGGGCTTGTATAGCAGGGGAGGGGAGGGGAAGATCCCAGTCTCCAATAGGACTGGGCAATGAAACAAATTAAGTGGGATGTGTCTGGTGCCTGGCCCCATGTGCAGCTTGAGCCACCTGGCCACATGGTGCCTGGCCCCATGCATGGCTCCAGATGCCTGGCTGCAGGATGCCTGGCCTGCATTGCTTGAACTTCAAGACTGTGGGGCACCTGGCCCACGCCACAAGAGTGCAGCAGCCTGGTGAGTTTCTAGCTCTTGCTACAAGTGGGAGCTGGGAGCCAGGTGCAGCACACAGAGCTTTGTGGGATACATACGGGGCACCAGTGGCGCTAATACATTTGATTTTAGGAGGTGGCATTTCCACACTGGCCTTTAAGCAAACTTTGTAATTCAAGCTTGATGCTACACCCGTCAGGTAACAGCGATTTTGTAATCTCAAGATTAGTGCTCCCTAATCGAGCTGATGGTACTTACAGTGAAGACTGTCACCTGGTAATATTTTGCTAACTGCCTTACACTAGAATTTATTTTGTAGTGTAGACGCAGCCTAAGTCTACGGTCAATTTGTGCCATTTCTCAGCAGCTTTACCTGAATTTGGCATCATGAGCTGTGTCCCACTGCGGCACAGTGACACGTGGACACCACTGACTGGTGCGCACTGCTCCCAGGAGGGATCCAGCTTCTGCAGATGGGGAAACTAAGGCAGCTGGAGGGGAAGTGTCTTGAGCCAGGAATGTCGCCCATGAGTTCCTAGCTGCCCAGCCCATATTTCATCTCTTCTCTGCCATATCTCACACACTCCATGCAGAAAGCACAGAGATTGTCACTGTCTTGCCATTGGTTCCACTTCACTCACTTGCGCCACCTGAGGATTTGGCTCAAGCAACAGCAAAGACCAGTGAGCTGGGAGCAGAGTCTCAGTTCTACCAAGGATTCACTGGGTGGGCTGTTACAACAAGAACCTGTTCAGTTCCTTGCAGCACATCATTGACAGGTATGACTGTGTAGAGTTACAGGCAGTGTGTGGTGCTGGTAAACAAACAAGACAAGGGCAAAGACAGAGCTGTGGGGAAACTTGTTTTCGTGGCTGTAGGTTTAGCTGTGTCTTTAGTAAACACCCGTTGCTTAAGGATTACAACTCCATAGACGATGATGCACAAATCGCCTCGCTGCATTTAATATAACCCCGAGGAGCTATGCTAATTCATGACCAGAGCAATGATGCTGGGAGATCAGGACTGCTGGGTCCTATTCTCAACCCTGCCACCAGCTCCTTGGAGGTCTTGATTAAATCACTTCACCTGGGCATAGCTCAATTCATTTGTGATTTAGGGACAATCTTGCTCTGCAGTCTGCCGAAATGGCTGGTAGATGTAGTGACCACAAGACTGATTCAGAACACTTGTGGGGATTTGGATTTAGCCCCTGGGCAGTGGGTGCCCTGTAGTTTCAGGTAAGGCACTGCGTGCACATATAGATGGCCGGCTGGTGAAAGCTGGGCTACCGATCTCCTTCCCTGTGAGCTAGAGAAGCCACCCCAGGCTGTGCCTCATCTTGCACCATTCCAGCTGTTGTCCTCCAAGCTTCAACGCTGATCCTTTCCCTGCCCCTGAGGCCTGGCTCAGGGCAAAGGGCTCCCAGCCTGTAGCCATTGTTGGGATCCCACCAGCTATATGCCTCCAAGTGGAAGGAACCAAAGGGAAGGGAAAGATAAAGAAATAAGCCACACAACAGGACTCTGCAGCTGAGCTTTAGGGCCACACACTTTGCGAAGCACAACCTCCCCTGCCTTCTTCACAGTCCCGCTCCCAATACTTCCCTGCTCTAGACATAGTCCTGGTTGCAAATGCCATTGAAAGCCATGGCCATGAGGATCGCAGACTCCATGACTAAAAAATCAGTGAAGGAAGAGCATCTGGGTAAGACGGGCCCTGAACTCAATCTCCCTGGAATTGGACCAGAAGATGTTCAGTGTTTTGGGCCAGGTGGTTGTGGGCAGGACCAGATCATTGATGACCAGCATGCAGAGGAAATAGTACATTGGTTCATGGAGGCTCCACTCTGTCTTCACAGTGCACAGGTTGGTGAAGTTCTCCAAGATGGCTGTGGTGTACACAGCACAGAAGGGGTTGGAGATTCTGACATGGGCTGTCTCGAGGCCAGGAATCCTCATCAGGATGAAAGTGGAGGGCTTGGTGAAGTTGGTTGTTTTTGAGCCTAACATGCAGTAGGGAAGAAGATGTCTACTCTTCAGAGTCTCCCAAATGTAGCACATGTTCCCCCGACTCCCTGTATGCTCCAGGGTCTTAGGGTGATGGCCACTGAAGATATGCCTAGAGAGAGAAAAAATGCAAATATGAGATACTACGTGCACTACCGGAGTGAAGAAAATTGGGTGAAGAAAATTGGTTGCTCTTCCCATACTGGAAAATGACATTTTTATTATTCTCTGAAATTAACTATGAACAACGGATGCTAGTAGCAGCTATTCCATATTCAATGGTGCTCCATGCATCTGTAAGGTATATGGAAGCAGAAGCTGAAGGAGTTTGAAGGATGTGTTCTTCATAGATCATTCATCATCCAGGGCCCAGAATTTGGTGGTGATGGGGGACTTCAACTATCCAGGTATATGTTGGGAAACCAATATAGCAGGGGGCAGACTGTCCAATAAATTATTGGATTGCATTGCAGACAACTTTTTATTCCAAAAGGTTGAAAAAGCTACCGGGGGAAGCTGTTCTAGATTTAATTTTAACAAATAGAGAGGAAATTATTGAGAATTTGAAAGTGGAAGGATGCTTGGGTGAAAGTGATCATGAAATCATAGAGTTCACAATTCTAAGGAAGGGTAGAAGGGAAAACAGTACAAAAGAGATAATGGATTTCAGGAAGGCAGATTTTGGTAAACTCAGACAGCTGGTAGGTAAGGTCCCATGGGAAGCTAAACTGAGGGGAAAAACGGCTGAGGAGAGTTGGCAGTTTTTCAAAGGGACATTATTAAGGGCCCAAAAGCAAGCTATCCCGCTGCGTAGCAAAGATAGAAAACATGGCAAAAGACTGCCTTGGCTTAACTAGGACAAATTACAAAGGACGAATATAGGCAAACAACACGAGCATGAAGGAGCAAGATTAGAAAGGCTAAGGAACAAAATGAGCTCAAACTAGCTACAAGCATAAAGGGAAACAAGAAGGTTTTTACAAATACATTGGTAACAAGAGGAAGACCAAGGAGAGGGTAGGGCCATTGGTGAGTGACGAGTGAGAAACAGTAACAGGGAATTTGGAAATGGCAGAGATGTTTAATGATTTCTTTGTTTCGGTCTTCACTGAGAAATCTGAAGGATTGCCTGACATAGAGAATGCTAGTGAAAAAGGGGTAGGTTTAGAAGCTGAAATACAAAAAGAACAAATTAAAATTTACTTAGAAAAATTAGATGTCTACAAATCACCAGGGCCTGATGAAATGCATCCTAGAATCCTCAAGGAGCTGATAGAAGAGGTATCTGAGCCTTTAGCAATCATTTTTGGAAAATCATGGGAGACAGGAGAGATTCCAGAAGACTGGAAAAGGGCAAATATAGTAGCCATTTATAAAAAGGGGAACAAGAATAACCCGGGAAACTACAGGCCAGTCAGCTTAACTTCTGTGCCAGGAAAGATAATGGAGCAGGTCATTAAAGAAATCATCTGCAAGCAATTGGGAGGTAGTAAGGTGCTAGGGAACAGCCAGCATGGTTTTGTTAAAAACAGATCATGTCAAACCAATCTAATAGCTTTCTTTGATAGAATAACGAGCCTTGTGGATAAGGGAGAAGCGGTGGATGTGGTATACCTAGACTTCAGTAAAGCATTTGACACGGTCTCACATAATATACTTATCAATAAACTACTCAAATAAAACTTAGATGGGGCTACTATAAGGTGGGTGAACAACTGGCTGGATAACCGTACCCAGAGAGTAGTTATTAATAGTTTTCAATCCTGCTGGAAAAGTATAACAAGTGGGGTTCCACAGGGGTCTGTTTTAGGACTGGTTCTGTTCAATATCTTCATTAACGATTTAGATATTGACATAGAAAGTACACTTATTAAGTTTGCAGATGATACCAAGCTGGGAGGGGTTGCAACTTCTTTGGAGGATAGGGTCATAATTCAAAAGGATCTGGATAAACTGGAGAAATGGGCTGAGGTAAACAGGATGAAGTTTAATAAGGACAAATGCAAAGTGCTCCCTTGGGAAGGAACAATCAGTGTCACACATACAGAATGGGAAAGGACTGCCTAGGAATGAGTACAGCAGAAAGGGATCTACGGATTATAGTGGACCACAAGCTAAATATGAGTCAACAGTGTGATGCTGTTGCAAAAATAGCAAACATGATTCTGGGATGCATTAACAGGTGTGTTGTGAACAAAACACGAGAAGTCATTTTCCCGCTCTACTCTGCGCTGGTTAGGCCTCAGCTGGAGTATTGTGTCCAGTTCTGGGCACCGCAGTTCAGGAAGGATGTGGAGAAGTTGGAGAGGGTCCAGAGGAGAGCAATGAGAATGATCAAAGGTCTAGAGAAAATGACCTATGAATAAAGGCTGAAAGAATTGGGCTTGTTCAGTTTGAAAAAGAGAAGATTGAGGGGGGACATGATAGCAGTTTTCAGGTAACTAAAAGGGTGTAATAAGGCAGAGGGAGGGAACTTGTTCTTCCTTGCCTCTGAGGATAGAACAAGAGGCAATGGACTTAAACTGCAGCAGGGGAGGTTCAGGTTGGACGTTAGGAAAAAGTTCCTAACTGTCAGGGTGATCAAACACTGGAAGGAATTGCCAAGGGAGGTGGTAGAATCTCCATCACTGGAGCTATTTAAGAAGAGGTTAGATAGATGCCTTTCAGGGATGGTCTAGAAAGTGCTTGGTCCTGCCATGAGGGCAGGGGGCTGGACTCGATGGCCTCTCGAGGTCCCTTCCAGTCCTACTCTTCTATGATTCTATGATTCACTCTGACGTGGGAAGAGTTCCAGAGTGTGTTTATGTAAATAGTTGCTTTGTTTGCAAGATCTTCTGGGTAGAAGATAAAACAGGGGTGTTTCAACTATTTGTTGTCAAGTCACAAATTACATCATCACCCAGGGTAGGAATTCTGGAATATCACCAATGCCTAAAATTATGGTGGGCCTACAGGGCAGTCATCATCTCTGTGTAAGATGTGGATCACACAGTGCTGCCACCAGCTGATCACTGTGGAGTAGAAGTTGAGAGGAGTTACTGTTTGAATCTGCTGAGAGCCTTCTGGCCATATAGACCTAAGTCTGGTTTGACTCCTGCTCTCTCCAAATGATAAAGTACATTGAAAGAAAGTTTCCAAGGCAGACAATGAGAATCGGGGAGTTGCAGTATGCAGACACGTTGAGAAGTCCAGGGCTGTAGAGCTTGGAAAAGAGACAAAGGAGGAGCACTATGATAGACAGGTGTGATGCACCTCCCCTTGCTTTACAGAAAATGGTTTTATGAATATAAATATGCACAGCTCAGAGATGCTGTGGAGAAAATGTGTCGTGTAACCTTCAAAGGTAAATAAACAGTGAGTAGCTGATGCTGGGGCTACACTCCACAGAGTGGCTACTTTTCACACTGGGTTTGTAAATCTGGCCAATCCAAAGCCAGGAGGTAGGCACATGAGATTTGTCAGTATAAATGGACCAACCATATCTGCCCAGAGGCGTACTGGGGCAGAAATTTCTGTAGTCCAGTGGGATTGGCTTCGGGAGCAGGTTGTCCTCCTTGGTTACTTGGCTGAGTGGGAATTGATTGGTGGCGATAAGATCCTTGGACCTTTGGCCAGGGTACAGGTACACACAGAGCAGAAACAGGCTGAGTTAACGGCTGCTGTTGTGACAGAGAACTCTGCACCAGTCTTTTTGGGAAATGACTCTTTGAAATGGCCACAAAAATCCCAGGGGTAGTTAGCAGGAAGAAGGAGTCTTGTGCTGAACAGCCAGAGGGGGAGGGAAATACCACAGGCATTCCAGAGGGGACAAGACAGTGGCTCTCTGTTTTCCCTCCGGCTGGGCTAGGCATTGACAAGATGCAGGGTGGGCAGTGGAAGCCAGCTCTGCCCACGAGGTGTTGCCCAGCATCATGGAGGCTGTCCAAGCTGTGACATGTCCAGCAGGGGCAGAGGAACAGCTGGAGACTGGCACAGCCCAGAGATGCACAGAGGGTTGTGTCTCAGAGGAAAGCCTTCAGGCAGGGCCTGGAGTCCTAGTTGCTGCTGTGGAAGCGAAGGGACTGAGATGCTTGTTGGCTGAGATTTCCCCATCAGCAGAGAGGAAAGAACGCAGAGCTGCTCAGGGAAGGATCTGTCACGGCTGGGAGCTGTGGGCCTGCAGCTGGACAGGTGACAGGTGACCCAGGGAAAGCGGGAGGAAGAGTGTGGTTTAGTTTCTGGCAGGAGGGGTTGGGAGCTGAGTGCGGGATGGTAACTGTGAACCTGGCTGCCCACCTCTCACTCAGGGCTCAAGGGAGAGTGGTGAGTCTGGACACCCAGTGGGGCTGACTCTGCTATTAGCCTCCGGGGAACAGATCCTGGGGGGTTCAATGGGAACCCCACTGAGTCAGATCACACTACAGTCAGATGCAGACCTGGCATCACCTGACAGAGCTGGCGCTGTCTCCTGGGGTCCGGCTGATAGAAACCCCAGGGTGTCTGGGACGCAGGTGGGCATGCTGCCAGCCCACAGTGCGGGGAGATGAGCAATGTCTCCACACGCGGGTGAGGTGCATTTCGCTGGGGGCCTGTTCCTCCCCAAAGACTCACAGAATCATAGAATCACAAGGCTGGAAGGGACCTCAGGAGGTCATCTGGTCCAGCCCCCTGCTTCAAGCAGGATCAATCCCCACTAAATCATCCCAGCCAGGACCTTGTCCAGCTAGGACTTAAAAACCTCAAAGGGGTACTTGAATTGAAGTGAAGCGAAGTGAATTGAAATGCTGCTCTGTCATTGGTTTGCTAAAAGCCTTTTGTCTTTTCCTGCCACACTTGTGGGTCCACACAAAGCAACTCAGACTGATGGTAAACACCGTAAAGGATCTTTGGGAAAAGCTTTTGTGCATACTGGGGGCAGGAGCAAAGGCACCCCCTGAGCATGCAGCTTCTAAGTTACAGCCCCACTGTCATCTTCCCAGACGGCATCGCCCGTGTTCCCCTCCTTTTGAAACCAAGCAGCCAGCTTTCGGAAGGAAATCAGAAAGATCGAGGACTCCCCAGGGCACTGGTGTCCAGTGGTTAGCAGCACTCAGCAGAAGAAGACAAGAGGGGAAGCCAGAGTGCCTGGCTTTCCAGTAGTTAGTCTCTTCCCCCCCGCCCCCGAAAACGATGTGAACAGGTAGCAGGTGAGAGAACACCTCCAGTCCCATAGTGGATTAAAGCCAGATCACAGGCAGCCAGGCAGGAGGGAATGCCAGAGGGCGTAGGTGTGCATGAAGTAACCGCCTGTGTGCGAGAGGGAAGGAAGAGAGAGAGCACACCAGCTCCATCCTCAGTGCAGCAAGCCAGGGGGCTCTCAGTCCCACCTGTCTGCTTTCCAGGTGTCTGTGCCATACTAACAGGAACCTCAGTGGTCCTCTGGGGAAAGAACACCAAACAGATCAGTGAAGCTGCTCATGCTACAGTAATCTGTGAGCACTTCAGGAAATCTGTCAATGCAGTTGCATTCAGTGGGGCTGGGCACCTGTTGTCCCCACTCCAGAATTATTCTGCCCGTGAATAGCCAGGACGCCCTTCCCTGTTCTGACTGTGCCAAGCTAACAGGAGCCTCAGGTCAGGGAGCTGTTTTCCCCCTGTGAAAAAGCAGCAAACAGGACACCGCAGACACTCTGCAGCACCCCCGAGCTGCATGTTTCGGGAAGCAGGGGAGTGGAGGGTGCATCACACCACATGGCTATTTGCAGGCACCAGGATGAAGGGGGACCAGCCCACAATGCACCTATGGCCAGGGCCGGCCCCCCAAACTTTGGGAGCCAGGGGCTCATGAGAAGCTCTTGCTCTGACCTAGTGCTTGCACCATGGTAGCTAAGGCCCCACAGAGGGAGTAGCCGGGGCTTCTATTGACGATCAAGGCAACCGCCCCAAAAACTCTTTGCTTTGGGCAGTGGTGACAGCCAGCCCCAACTCCTTCCCACCTTTGGAGCCTTCTCCCTGAGCAAGCCAGGACATGGTGCTGCCTGGAAGCTTGTTCCACACTGCTCCCCAGGCATGTATTTCTTTTCTGTCAGGAGCTGGCCACGTGGAGTGGCTGGGCAGAGAATAGGCCCCTGACTGCACGGCACCTGTGGGGGAGGGCAGCGGCTGCCCCCATGCAAGTGTGAACTACACAAAAGAAGTTTCTCGGCCTCTCATACAATCATGACCCCCACAGCCTAGCCACCACGTGGTGTGCTGGCGCTGGGCAGGCTAGCCATCCGGTGTGGTAGGGGGCTAGACCCCGACTGAATGGCACCTGTTGAGGGAGTGGGGTCTCCACGTACAAATGAGAAGTGCTGAAAAAAAATCGTGGCCTCTGCTGTGGATGTGATCGCCACACTGGTCATAAGAAATGAATTCAAAATGCTAGTTTCCTGTTTCCTTCCGTCTGCACACCTGGAGAGCAGCAGAGGTGGAAGCAGGCAGAACAGACATCTGTGGGGCACGGTGGGATGCATGTGGGACACCTCTGGAGGCCAATAAAGTCGATGTAGAGAAATGCTGCTTCCATACCAGCATTAATTCAACCTTTTAAATTCACACTGGGTGTTATGCAGACTTGCAGGGTAAGAATATCGACCTGAGCGCTCCCTAAAATCAACCTAATGGTGTTTACCGTGAAGGCAGTGGCATTGCAAACTCAGGCTGACTGCCTAAGAATCGACTTTATGATGTAGTGTTGACACAGCCTGAAGAACTTTGCTGTCATGTTCAGACCAGCGAGTAGAGTGGCGGGGCCAGGCCAGAGGGGGAGAAAAGCAGCCCCCAAAGGAGACAAGACTTGTTAAGTAGAAGCAGTGAGCAGCAGGTCAGCTAGAAGCAGCTGGGAGGGTGCTGGCTCAGGCAAACCGGGGCTAGTAGACTCCACTGCTGGCTTGATGAAGGACTTAGAAACCTCCACGATTGGAAGGTGGGGGAGAGAGTGGGAGGGTGGGATGAGAGGTGTAGGAAAGACAGAGCAAGTGAGCAAAAGATGGCAAGCAAGTCAGATCAGCTTCAGCGGAGAAAGAGCAGGGGCAGGAGTCCCAGGAGCGCCTGTGCTCCCTGCCAGAGACTGGCTTTGAGCCCAGCCCTGGGGGAAAAAGTGAGAGACTGACCCAAGCAGTGACCTGGGTGAGAGGAGCCCTTGTCGCAGGAGGCACTGGCTGATTGCCTATAAAGGCCAGGGACAGGTGAGTCACTCATGCAGCAGGCACCCTCCTGGAGCGCACTCTTACACAAAGAGAGGAATGGAACTGTCGCCACAGGGGAAAGGTATAAAGGGACCTTGGCTCTTTTCAGCCTGCCTTGGGAATTGCCGACACACCTGCAGCAGAGCAGAGAACTTTCCGGGAGACGCAGGTCGGGATAGGATCACTTCTGCCCTGAAGATGTCACCTGACATAAAAGCAGCGCTAGGGTAAGTACTCACAAGTAACGATCAAAACAAAAAAGCTGTCATGCAGCGCTCTAAAGACTAACAAAATAATTTCTGAGGTGATATTATTTTGTTGGTCTTTAAAGTGCTACATGGCTGCTTTTTTGTTTTGCTAGATTACAGACTAACACTGCTCTCTCTCTGTCACAAGTCACTATATTGTTAGGTGAACTGAATGAGCTGTGTATTTTCTCTTATATTTGATTTGGTAACTTATTTGGATCTGCTTGTCCTTATCTATAACCACTAAAATCCTTCAGTTTTGCCCAATAAAATCTCTTTTGTTTATAATCAAGACCAGTGTAAATTATTACCAGGAGAGGGCTGCTACTGGGCATATCTCCCTTTCCTTGATAAAGGGGCTTATCTAATGAGCCTGCCCTGTGCAAATCTTTTGCACAGAGTGAGATGGATTTACCTGTGGATTTGATTCCTTTGGTGCTGTGCCTTAGAGCTGCTTCCACCTGGAGCTGTGGTTAGACGGTGTCTGCATTGCTCTGCAGGGAGGGTGGTACCCCCAGTTCTGTGCTATGGCTGGGGGAGACCGACAGCTCTGGCTCCAGAAGACAGAGTGGTGGGGAGTCCCAGAGAACAAGAAAGCTGGGTGTTGGCGGCAGGATCAGTACACCAAGGAACAACTCAGGGGGTCGCCTTTAAGGTCCCCTCTCCCCCGTCAGAAGTGGAAAATAAATAATGGAACTGTGTTCACTCAGCTGGACAAGAAAAGAACATTTCTGGGTGAATTGTTTTTGAAAGTTTCAGGCACTAAAGCTCAGACAGGCTCTCAAATCGAGCTATAGGAAGGTTGTTTTGCCCAAGTTAAAAATTCTCACAAGCGTTCCAGTGAGGACCCCAGCACCTCCCTGCCTCACAGAGGATGAAAGTGTGGTGGTAACAGCCTGGTACCTGGCCCTGTTAACAGACAGAGCACTGAGAAGCAAGAGGAGGAGGTGACAGTGTTTGCACATAAACACATTGCTGGCTCTTAAGACATCTGCGCACTTCTTACTCCAAGGGGAGTTTTCCCTCGGTGAGGCCTGAGCGATGTATGGGACCCATCCTCAGACTTTGGCCTTGTTTTCCAATAATACTGAGGCAAATCCATCCTCAGAGGTAAGTGCCCGGAGGTATATTATGCAGGGGAGAATGTAATACAGTAATGAATCCAGTAACATTGCAGTCACGTTGTGTTTGGCGAGTAGATGAATGGTGGAACTCTTCAAGAGCCTCCTTCCCATGGGTCCAGATCATGAAGATGTCGTCAACGTAGCACAGGTAGAGGAGGGGTGCTAGGGACAAGAACGGAGAATCTAAGTATCTCTACTTAGACCCTATGCTACCAGCACCCCCAGCTTTCTTCGAGGTACCACCAACTTCCTCAGGAAACTACAATCCATTGGTGACCTTTCTGAAAACACCATCCTGGCCACCATGGATGCAGAGGCCCTTTACACCAATATCCCACATGAAGATGGACTCCAAGCTGTTAGGAATAAAACAAATGGTGGCAGAGCTTTTGACTTTGTCCTCACCCACAACTATTTCAGATTTGAGGACAAATTATGCCTTCAAATCAGTGGCACTGCTATGGGCACCCACATGGCCCCACGGTATGCCAACATTTTTATGGCTAACCTGGAACAATGCTTTCTCAGTTCTCCACCATGATTTCAACAGTTTCCACCCCACCATCAACCTTAACCTGGACCAGTCCACACAAGAGATTCACTTCCTGGACACTACTCTGCAGAGAAGCAACGGTCACATAAATACCACCCTATACCGAAAACCCACGGACCGCTATGCTTATCTATACGCATCCAGCTTCCATCGATGGCATACTACACAATCCATTGTTTACAGCCAGGCACTAAGGTACAAGCGTATTTGCTCTGATCCATCAGACAGAGACAAACATCTACAAGACCTTTAGCAAGCTTTCCTCAAACTACAATACCCCCCTAAGGAAGTGAGGATATAGATTAACAGAGCCACATGGTTACCTGGAAGCCAGGCCTCACAAAGAAAACAAGAGAACACCACTGACCATCACATACAGCTCCCACCTAAGACCTCTCCAACGCATCATCAGTGATCTGCAGCCCATCCTGAACAATGAGCTTTCACTCTCACAGACCTTGGGAGGCAGGCCTGTCCTCGCCTACAGACAGCCTGCCAGCCTTAAACAAATCCTCACCAGCCACTACAAATCACAAACCAGTGCCTCTAGGCCTGGAACCAGCCTCTGCAATGGTCCTCGCTGCCAACTCTGCTCACATATCTACACCAGTGACATCATCACAGGACCTAACACCAACCATACCATCAGGGGCTCTGTTACCTGCACATCTACTAATATAATATATGCCATCATGTGCCAGCAATGCCCCACTGCAATTTACATTGGCCAAACTGGACAGTCTCTACATAAAAGAATAAATGGACATAAATCAGACATCAGGAACAGTAATGTACAGAAGCCGGTGGGGGAACACTTCAATCTCCCTGGACACTCAGGAACAGATTTAAGGGCGGCAGTCCTGAAACAAAGCAATTTCAGAAATCAAATGGAAAGAGAAATCTCTGAGATGCAATTTATTTGCAAATTTGATTCCTTAACCAAGGATTAAACAGAGACCGGGAGTGGCTCACAGCTTACAAAGGCAGCTTCTCTGCCCTGGGTGTTAATAAATCCCCATTAGACTCCGACAATGGGCCACATCCCCCTGTCTGATCTGACTTGTTTTTTCCTCTTTTGATAACTACTTCTGATAATGGGCCATTTCCACCTTGCTGAATAGACCTTGTCAGCTCTGGCCCTCCCTTTTACTGGGACCCCACTCTTTAAATACCGCTCTGAACCCCATCCCACTCATGCATCTGATGAAGCAGGTCTTTGACCACGAAAGCTTATGCTCCAAAATATCTGTTAGTCTATAAGGTGCCATTGGACTTCTTGCTGAACAGTAATTGAGGAACTTTTCCAAAGGCAGATGAGAATTCTTGGCAGCTGGGCTGAGACAGAGAAGAACTGGCTGCTCTGTGTATTTGTCTAGATTTAAAAACAGTACTGATTTAGTAGGAAAACAAGGGATAATACCAAGATTCCTATAGGGTCTAATACCCTGGAAATGCCCAGGATGATAATAGAAAGACAGATCTACCCTGTAGGACCTTAGCTTAATCAAGTAAGCATGCATCTTAAGGCCAATGAATTTCAGATGAATCATTTATTTCATAGGTTAATGGGCCAACCAAAAAACCAACTATCTGGGCAGATGCAAAGAGTAAAGTGTGATGAGTAAAGTACACGATTCAAACATGGAAGTGTCCTGGAAACAGCCTGATATACAGAGCAGGTCTAGGAGACACCTCTGCAGCCAGCCTGCTTGCTGCCTAAATACCCTTTTTATAACTTCCAGGTTGATTTGAATATTTCTTTCATTGTAATGGGCATAAGGTCCATATGTGTCTGCCAAAGTTCCCTCTATTTATTTTGTCTCCTGGGCAGAATAAATTTTGTTATAGTCGCTGAGGCATGTGCTGATGTGCACCAGCAATAGAAACACACACTGCTGGCTCTGGGTGGCTGTGGGCACTCTGCCAATCATCTGGGAGGCACTGGAATCACCCGGGAGCTGCCCAAGCACTCCACTTACAGGGAACCCTCGTGGCCACGATCTTTAATGGGGAGGATGCAGCATTGGCGTGACACGTTAGAAAGGCGGCATCCCGGACTAGGGGCAGTGGAAGGAGATATTGCCCTTGGGAGGTGCCAGGGTGCTGGCCTGGGGGACAAAGGGGAAGTTGCCGCCTGACACTTCAGGTTGTTCTATTGGGGTGGTCTGAGAACACGGCTGTGCAGGTGGTTGTTCTGTAGCATCACTATCTACTCACAGAGCTGAGGTGTTTGAGACTGTGCTGACAGGGTTAATGAACTGTGCTTGTAAATGTCACCGCTACCTGCAGCAGGAGATTTGCCACTGTGCACATCAGGGTTGCAAGCTACATAGCGCTTTAAATAATGCCAGGTCTGATCTCAGGGCAAGAACGCGCCAACCCACAAAGTGCCATCTGGGGCCCCCAAAGTAATCAGTCTGATTAACACCTAATCTAAAGATGGGACGATGATACTTATCTTGCCAGAGCTCAAACCACTGTACCCCACTTCCCTCCCAGCACCAGGATAACACTCAAGAGTCCTGACAGAGTTTCTCTCGCCACAGTGTTAGTAATGAACTAAGAGTGTACAGGAAAAATTTCAAACACCAGTGTGTCACTTCAGCAGTTTGCCACAAGAGGTCAGAAAATGTTCACATGAGAGCTGAGTGTGTCTAATTATTTATTTTTCCTTAGATCCAGTTCTCCTGCCAGCTAATGGCTAAATGTCAAAACATGAGCTTTTTCAGGAGGCTGAGCAGCTACTGAAATGATGTTTACAGTTGCCAGGTCTACCAAAATCTAAACTGTCTCCCTGATACCTGCAGCTTGGAAGGATGGAGATGGGAATGAACCAGTGAGTGACAGAGGAAGGGGAAGAGGCGGTGGGGGACAGGGGACTGCAGGGTCAGAGTCCTGAGAGAAGAAGAGGGATGGGTGTAGAGTTACCAGCAATTGGAAACGGGGAAACCCATAGACCCAGTCCCCAGTTTGTCCTGCTGACAAAGCACAGTAAGGTCAGAAAAAGATTTAATGTTTCTCTGATTATAGAATCATAGAATCATAGAATATTAGGACTGAAAGGGACCTCAAGAGGCCATCGAGTCCAGCCCCCTGCCCTCATGGCAGGACCAATTACTGTCAAGACCATCCCTGATAGACATTTATCTAACCTGTGCTTAAATATCTCCAGCGATGGAGATTCCACAACCTCCCTTGGCAATTTATTCCACTGTTTGACCACCCTGACAGTTAGGAACTTTTTCCTAATGTCCAGCCTAAACCTCCCCTGCTGCAGTTTAAGCCCATTGCCTCTTTTTCTATCCTCAGAGGCCAAGAAGAACAAGTTTTCTCCCTCCTCCGTATGACACCCTTTTAGATACCTGAAAACTGCTTTCATGTCCCACCTTAATCTTCCTTTTTTCCAAACTGAACAAGCCCAATTCTTTCAGCCTTTCTTCATAGATCACATTCTCTAGATCTTTAATCATGTTTGTCGCTCTTTTTCTGGACCCTCTCCAATTTCTCCACATTTCCCTGGAAATGCGGTGCCCAGAACTGGACGCAGTGCTTCAGCTGAGGCCTAACCAGCTCAGAGGAGAGCAGAAGAATGACTTTTCGTGTCTTGTTCACAACACACCTGTTAACGCATCCCAGAATCATATTTGCTTTTTTTGCAACAGCATCACACTGTTGACTCACATTTAACTTGTGGTCCACTATAGCCCCTAGATCCCTTTCTGCCGTAGTCTTTCCTAGACAGTCTCTCCCCATTCTGTATGTGTGAAACTGATTGTTCCTTCCCAAGTGGAGCACTTTGCATTTGTCTTTGTTAAACTTCATACTGTTTACCTCTGACCATTTCTCCAATTTATCCAGATCATTTTGAATTATGACCCTATCCGCCAAAGCAGTTGCAACCCCTCCCAGCTTGGTATCATCTCCAAACTTAATAAGTGTACTTTCTATGCCAATATCTAAATCGTTGATGAAGATGCTGAACAGAACCAGTCCCAAAACAGACCCTGTGGAACCCCACTTGTTATACCTTTCCAGCAGGATCATCCAAGCTGGAATCATCCAATCAGCCAATCTGTGTTGCAAAGAGGAAACCCCAGAACCATCTCACACAAGTAGCACTCCACAGAGATTGGTATGGCTACATCCACATGGCAGCCTAAAGGAACAACAGGCTTTCCCAGCATGTGGCACTGTTTAAACAGTGACACATTTCAAAATACAGCTCTATTTGGAGGCGTCCCTTACTCCTACCGTGAGGAGGTGTCCTGGGGTATCGAATTAGCAGGCCCCTTATTTCAAACAGTATTTCAAAATGAGAGGTGCATTGCGTAGACAGGGAGGCACCTGTTGGCAATGACAATTTGGAAATGGGGAGTTATATTTTTGCCATGTTCTGCTGAACATTAGCGTTCCATGAACAACTTGTGGGTGTGCAACAAGCATGTGGAAAAATAATCAAAGTATATATTTTCTGCTATTAAAACCAGATGCAATGTTACTTCTTCATGCCTATGATACTGCCTTAAATTACTTCATTTTGTTTTTGTGGTATATGTTCCTGCTTGGGATTTTTGTTTTTCGTTTTGTTTGTTTTGACCAGACTAAAATTTTTTTAAGAACATTTTCATTGGTGTTCTGCATAAAAAATATTGCTTTGTGTTCTGTGGCCTCAAAAAGTTTAAGAAACACTGATCTTCTTCTTCCTGGCGGACACTTGCTAACATGAGTAGAATGTCTTCATGTCACCTTCTTATTTCTCCAGTATCAGGGGGTAGCCGTGTTAGTCTGGATCTGCAAAAGCAACGAGGGGTCCTGTGGCACCTTATAGACTAACAGAAATGGATGAGCATAAGCCTTCGTGGGCAAAGACCCACTTCATCACCTGCATCTGATAAAGTGGGTCTTTGCCCATGAAAGCTTATGCTCACACATTTCTGTTAGTCTATAAGGTGCCACAGGGCCCCTCATTGTGTCTTATTTCTGAGACTCTTAATGGCTGATCAGCCCAACTCTGGAGCCACAAGGTCTGTCACAGAAGGGGAAGATGTTGGTAGCTGTTGGAGGGGCTTGGGGCAGTTTTTTGAAGTCTTTTCTTCTTCTCCATCTCTCCTCCTTTGCGCTACCGCAGGACCTCTCAAATTGTGCCACCCATCACACAGCCTGATGTTACCAACTGCATCCAGCTTGCTATGAACCTGTCTGGAGTGACTGGTGGGCAGGTGGCAGCTTCATAGAAAGGGCCAGTGGCTACTCAAAAGATGTGGGAGCTCACAGAGCAAAAGATTCTTCCCTGTTCCCTTCTGCAGCCTTTGTGGGGATGTCATGGCAGCAGGCTTGCAATAAAGCTGCAGATCTGTAGAGCAGTGGGTACCCAGCTCCCAGGAAGAGGAGCTATGTGTCTGGGCAGAGAAAGGCCAAGTACCTTCAAGCTGATGATATCAATGTTCCTGGTCTGTAACAGCTGCTCCGTATCTGTAGGCACCACAAGACCATGGCTGAGGATATATTGAACACTCCTGGAACCCCTACATGAGATACTGTGCCTGTGCTGGAAAGAGGGTGAGGTTCCACAGGATATGCATGACGCTAACATTGTAACATTGCAAAAGAACAAAGGAGACAGAAGCGACTGCAACAACTACCGTGGAATCTCCCTCCTAAGTGTCACTGGTAAACTGTGATGCTCACGTCATCCTTGGCAGACTCCAGAAGATTGCTGAGAGGGTGCACCCCGAATCGCAGTGCGGATTCCACGCAGAGAGGTCTACCGTTGACATGGTCTTCACTCTAAGGCAGCTGCAGGAGAAGTGCAGGGAGCAGAGAAAGCCACTCTACGTAGCCTTCATCGACCTGACCAAGGCCTTTGACTTGGTCAGCAGGGATGGTCTGTTCAAACTGCTCCACAAGATAGGCTGTCCTCCACGGTTACTCGAGATGATCCAGTCGTTCCACAAAGACATGAGAGGAACCATCCAATATGACGGCGCATTATCAGATGCTTTCAGAATCAGGAGCGGCGTCAGACAAGGATGAGTGCTTGCTCCGAAATTGTTTGGGATCTTCTTCGCACTCCTCCTGAAGCATGCCTTTGGATCTTCAACAGAGGGCATCTTGCTGCACACAAGATCTGATGGGAAACTGTTTAACCTTGCAAGGCTGAAAGCCAAGTCTAAGGTGAGAGAAGTCCTCGTCAGAGACATGCTGTTCGCAGACGATGCTGCTGTAGTGTCTCACACAGAAGACCAGCTTCAAAAACTGCTGGATCAGTTCTCCAAACCGTGCAAGGACTTTGGGCTTACCGTCAACCTAAAGAAGACAAACGTACTCAGTCAGGATGTTGCTGAATCCCCATCAATCAGCATTGACAACTGTATGTTAGAGGTCATCCACGAGTTCATTTACCTCGGGTCCACCATCACTGACACCCTGTCATTGGACACTGAGCTAAATAGGAGGATCAGAAAAGCGGCCACAACTCTGTCCAGACTCAGCAAGAGAGTGTGGAATAACAACAAGCTGTACACTCACACCAAAATGCAAGTCTACAGAGCCTGCATCCTCAGCACCCTCCTTTATGGCAGTGAGACTTGGACCCTGTACGCCCGCCAGGAAAAGAGGCTGAATGTCTTCCACTTGCGCTGCCTCAGGCGCATCCTTGGAATATCATGGAAGGACAGAGTGACCAACACCGCCGTCCTCGAGCAAGCTGGAATCCCAATCATGCACACCCTCCTCAGGCAGCGTCGGCTCCACTGGCTTGGCCACGTCCACAGGATGAATGATGGAAGGATCCCAAAAGACATCCTGTATGGTGAGCTAGCGTCTGGCAAAAGACCTCCCGGACACCCCCAGCTGCGCTACAAAGATGTCTGCAAGAGAGACCTCAGAGAGGCAGACATCGAGCTGGACAACTGGGAAGAACTAGCAGACGACCGCAGAAGATGGAGGCAGGGGTTACACAAGGGCCTTCAGAAGGGCGAGTTGAAGATCAGACAGCTAGCAGAGGAGAAGCGAGCGCACAGAAAGCACAATAAGGACTTGCCAGACACCCACCACATCTGCAAGAGATGCAGCAAGGACTGTCACTCTCGTGTGGGTCTTCATAGTCACAGTAGATGCTGTAAATGAAGTCCTCAGTTGAAACTTTAAAGGGCGCGATCCATAGACTATGCAGACTGAAGGATGCCTACTAACAGCCCCCCTCATCTGTGTCAGTTTGGGCAGCTTTCAGAACACAGTATTAGAGTGAAAGATGAGCAAATTCTGAAGTGGCCATGCCAAGGAATGCCACTACGCAGCCAGCAGTCATGTGGGCACCAAAAGATTTGGTAGCACGAGACAGCCACTACAAGAGTAACCAACCAGGCTCCGGTTCCCCAGAAACGAGGCTGCACCCAGAAAACGAGTGCTATATTTGGTTTATTGAAAGTGTGACACCCGCGACGGGAGCCCCAGAAACGTCGCAGTCACCAGTGGGGAAAACCCGACGCGTCGGACCTTCGCTTGGTGAGAGGCTCTGTAACAGGCCTCCTAACACTAACTAATAAAGCTTAAACTCATTTACATAAGATTTCTTAAAATTGCATATGCCTTTTACAAATATATTAGAAACAAGAGGAAGACCAAGGACAGGGTAGGGCCATTGCTCAGTGAGGAGGGAGAAACAGTAATGGGGAACTTGGAAATGGCAGAGATGCTTAATGACTTCTTTGTTTCGGTCTTCACAGAGAAGTCTGAAGGAATGCCTGACATAGTGAATGCTGGTGGAAAAGGAGTAGAGTTAGTTTTCGAAATAAAAAAAGAACAAGTTAAAAAGCATTTGGAAAAATTAGATGTCTGCAAGTCACCAGGGCCTGATGAAATGCATCCTAGAATCCTCAAGGAGCTGATAGAAGAGGTAGCTGAGCCGTTAGCTCTCATTTTTGGAAAGTCATGGGAGACAGGAGAGATTCCAGAAGACTGGAAGAGGGCAAACATAGTGCCCATCTACAAAAAGGGGAATAAGAACAACCCAGGAAATTACAGGCCAGTCAGCTTAACTTCTGTGCCAGGAAAGATAGTGGAGCAGGTAGTTAAGGAAGTCATCTGCAAGCACTTGGAAGGTAGTAAAGTGATAGGGAACAGCCAGCATGGCTTTGTAAAAAACAAATCATGTCAAACCAACCTGATAGCGTTTTTTGACACGATAACGAGACTCGTAGATAAGGGAGAAGCAGTGGATGTGGTATACCTAGACTTTAGTAAAGCATTTGATACGGTCTCGCATAATATTCTTATCGACAAACTAGGCAAGTCCAACTTGGGTGCATAACTGGCTAGCTAATCGCACCCAGAGAGTAGTTGTTAATGGTGCTCAATCCAGCTGGAAAAGCATAACAAGTGGGTTTCCGCAGGGGTCTGTTTTGGGACCAGTTCTGTTCAATATCTTCATTAATGATTTGGATATTGGCATAGAAAGTACGCTTATTAAGTTTGCAGATGATACCAAGCTGGGAGGGGTTGCAACTACCTTGGAGGATAGGGTCATAATTCAGAATGATCTAGATAAATTAGAGAAATGGTCTGAAGTAAACAGGATGAAGTTTAATAAAGATAAATGTAAGGTGCTGCACTTAGGAAGGAATAGTCTGTTTCACACATACAGAATGGGAAAAGACTGTCTAGGAAGGAGTACAGCAGAAAGGGACCTAGGGGTTCTAGTAGATCACAAGTTAAATATGAGTCAACAGTGTGATGCTGTTGCAAAAAAAGCAAACATGATTCTGGGATGCATTAGCAGGTGTGTTGTGAACAAGACACGAGAAATCATTCTACCGCTCTACTCTGCGCTGGTTAGACCTCAGCTGGAATATTGTGTCCAGTTCTGGGCACCCCAATTCAAGAAAGATGTGGAGAAATTAGAGAAGGTCCAGAGAAGAGCAACTAGAATGATAAAAGATCTGGAGAACATAACTTATGAAGAAAGGCTGAAAGAACTGGGCTTGTTTAGCTTGGAAAAAAGAAGATTGAGGGGGGACATGATAGGGGTTTTCAGATATCTTAAAGGGTGTCATAAGGAGGAGGGAGAAAACTTGTTCTTCTTGGCCTCTGAGGATAGAACAAGAGGCAATGGACTTAAACTGCAGCAAGGGAAGTTTAGGTTGGACATTAGGAAAAAGTTCCTGACTGTCAGGGTGGTCAAGTACTGGAATAAGTTGCCAAGGGAGGTTGTGGAATCTCCCTCGCTGGAGATATTTAAGAACAGATTAGATAGATGTCTATCAGGGATGTTGTAGATAGTGGTCGGTCCTGCCGTCAGGGCAGGGGGCTGGACTCGATGGCCTCTCGAGGCCCCTTCCGGTCCTAGTGTTCTATGATTCTATGATTACTCTTACTATCTCTTGTGGCCTACTGCCAACATAGCCTTGAAGGTTTGACAAGTGTACTTTGTTTTGCAGCTGTTTGCCTTGGCAGGATTATTTGTTTTGCAGCTTTTCACCTTGCATAGACTGGCCTGTTTGGAATTCTCTTGAGGATTCACAGAGGGTCGGACTGCACTCTTTAGTATTACAAAGTATTCTCACACCCTACCACATGAATATACAACCAGTCCCTCTTAAGCAGCTTCCCAGAGATCAAAGTAAGCTGCACTCGGCTGTCAGTTAGGATGCATCCTTCAGGATTTGCCATCAATCTGATGAATATGACTTGTCACAGGACCAAGGTTCCAAAGATTAAAACAAACAAACAAACGAGCAAACAAACCAACCAGAAAGTGCAGGTGACACTCGCTGAACAAGGAAAGTGAGAAGGACACTTTTGGGAGAGCCAGACAGTGCAGGGGATAGGTGACAGGGAAAACATTTTCCCTTTCTTTCAGTCTGTACCCTGGTTAACTTTTCTCCTGTGATACAGCCCCAAAAGTCACCCTTTTCAGGACATGTGTGTATATCTTATACATTTTTGCATAGCTCTCAGACAGCTCTAGCTGTATGGCTGTATTTTTGTGACACTCTGTACCCCAAACAAAGCACTGGCACCCCCACACATGCTAGCATTATATAATTGCAACAGCTATATGCTATGCCATGTGAGGTGTCTGTGGAAAAGGTGTGGTTTGCTGATTAGGTTTGCTCATCCCAAGGTGGTTTACATTGGGTTGAGCCAGCACATTGTGAATAGACGATTCAAATTGATGGCCTATCAATTGACGTTATGAGCCATGTTGGACAGGGACCCCCACCTGAGGGACTTCCTGTTAATGCTCTGCCCAGGTATGCGTAATGGCCCCTGCTATGACTCACTGAAGTGTGCAAGAGCATGGGACCAGCTCAAGTGGCATTGGGTTCCATCTTGTGCCTGTGCTTTCCCCTGAACCAGGCTGGCACTTGGGGACATTATGACGCTCTGCCACGAAGCAGAAGTTATATAAGGAGAAAGTGACATTGTCACTTGGCCTCAATCCCTCAAACTCAACCCCTGGAAATTCCTTAGGAACCAGGACTGGAGTGGGGCAGTGATCGCAGGTGCGACCATGTGACATTAGCTGTGCATGGTCCTGTCTGTGTACGGCTGTGTGAGTGCAGGACCTGGAGAGGAATGTGGCTTGTGACAGCCTCATAGCATGAGCCGTGGCCCAGTATGGTATGCCAGCATGTTTGGCAGTAATCCACTTCCAGGCTGCACTCCAGGGAAGTTCATCCACCTCACCCAATAAACAGGACCCATTGGACCAGGAATCTGTTCTGTCATCTCGTCAGTTACTGAAAAAGGGACTGTGGTTTTGGCAGGGGAATTAGGACTCCTGAGATCCTTCCATCATACTCTGTGTCAGCTTGTCCAAACCATTGCTGTCTCTGTCTCCATTTACCTCTCAGTACAACGGGGATTTTTCATAGTTACTCTGCTTTGCTAGGTGTTTAAAATTGCATTTAATGAGGATAGTTACTGGTAAGAATTATAGAGAATTACTCTGATCTCTTAGCAACTGCTTGGTTTGTCTGAAGAAAGTGCCTCTCTCTCTCCCTTCCATCACCTTTCTCCAGAACATGTGGTCTGCAATCTACCCATCCAGCCTAGGCTTTTCAAGGTATCAGTCCCCATGGAGACATAGACATTATCCATAGTATTTGTAATAATCAACTATAACTTTGGTATATACACAAGTGCACAGAGCAGCCAATTGTTCTCTCACTAATTGGGGAGACCAAGGACTTCCATCTCCCCTTGGGAAGGTCCTTAGTTCCTGTTTGCTCCTAGAGCCGGACAAGGAACACAGAAGCAGGGACAGGCTTGTCTCCAGTCTGTTTACATTCAGAAGCTCACTTCTCCCCTAGCAGCTGAGATAATCCCCCTGGGAATGCTCAGACCTCCGGTATAAACCATGCGCACTGCTGATGCTGCATGAGATGCTGCTGCAGATGCAGAGGTGAGAGAGGTGTGGGACACGGCTGCCTGAGGGGGATTCCCAGAGAAGGAACTGCCATCTCAGAACTCACGGATCTCCATCTCCTGTTTGTGAGGCTCATCTACTCGCCAAACCCAGCGTGACGGAGAGGTTACCGGATTGGTGGTGAGTCTGTTGTACCTTCTGCCCTGTATAACCATTCTATACCCCCGGGCACTTGCCACAGAGGATGGATTTGCCTCAATATAATTGGAAAACAAGGCCAGATTCTGGGGCCGAGTCCCACATGTTGCTCAGGCCTCTCTGAGGGAAAACGCTGTTTGGCGTAAGAACTGAGTAAGTACCTTAGAAGCCAGTGACTACACAGATTGTCACCTCCTCCTCTTGTGTCTCAGGGCTCTGTCTGTTAACGGGGCCAAGTGCAGCGGACGTTACCTGCTTTCATCGTCCAGGAGGCAGGGAGGTGCCGGGGCCTTCACTGGAACACTTGTGAGAATTCTTAACTTGGGCAAAACAACATTTCTACAGATTGATTTGAGCGGGTGGCTGAGATTTAACACCTGAAATTTTGAGAAACAGTTCACCCAAACTGTTCTCTTCTTGTCCATTTGAGTGAGGCCCTTTCCGCCGTCTATTTCCTCTTTTGAGGGGGTGCACTGACAGAAGACTCCCTGGGATATTCCCCAGAGTGCTGATCATGCCACCAACAGTCACCTGTTTCCTCTCTGGAGCTCACCACCGTCCCCTCCTCCTAAGCCAGAACCTCTGGTCTCCCCTAGCCTGAACAGAGTTAGGATCACCACCCTCCCTGCAGAGCAACGCAGACACTGTCTAACCACAGCTCTGGGCAGATGCAGTTCTAGGGCACAGCACCCAGGGAAACAACCACCAGATAGGACCAAAACCCAAGAGAAATCTCGCTGTCTCTGTTCAAAAGGTTTGCACAGGGAGGGTTCATCAGGTGAGCCCCCTTTATCGAGGAAAGGGAACGGTGCAGAGTCGTAGCCCTCCCAGGGAATAACAACTTACGCTGGGCTCAATTAAACACAGGAGGGTTTATGTGGTTATTGATAGAGATAAGCAGATCCAAATGAGTCACTAAATCAAATCGCCACCTCTCCTGTAGACCCTCTCGCAGACACAGAGATTTGGAACGCAAATACATATACAATACTTACAACTTCCACAACAAAAATGACACATGAACAAAAAAGGGATTCACAGCTCCAAGAGGTTATGCCATTGAAAATGACAAGGTTCAAGCCACATTTTATCCAAAGCATCCCTGAGTTATCCATATTTATATCCATAACCCATTTACCATGAGGACTTGGGAGGGTCTGTTACGCCTCCCCACTCAGATCACTACGGAGTGTGATCAATGTGCAAAGCAGAGGCAGAATGCTTAGACATTTGCTTAGGCTTTTCTTGCACAACCACACTGTGTTACCAAATCTTGTCTTGTCATTCATTGGGGTTTCTCCCAAGTTTTGGGATTCTGTCCCCAAATTGCCTGGAAATATGTTGGGGTGTCGTAGTGTCTCTGGAATACAGAGAGCAATGTCTGGCAATGTATAGCCATGTCGGCATTTCGCCACCAATGCCAGGAGGTGGCGTGCCTCAGTTTCCCCTTCCACACATCAGTACATGCTTGTTACAGCTTGGCAGTTGTATTCGCCTGTAAGCTCCTACACAAGTAGTAACTTAGGAGCTGCATGCTCATGGGATGACTTTGCTCCTGCCCCCAGCATGTGCAAAAGCTTTTTCCAAACATCCTTTAAGGTGCTTACCATCAGTCTGAGCTGCTTTGTGTGGACCCATGGGTGTTGTGGGAAAAGACAAAAGGTTCTTAGTAAACCAGTGACAGAGCAGCAGTTCAATTCAATTCAGTTCAGTTCAGTTCAAGTACCCTTCTGAGTCTTTGCGGAGGAACAGGCCCCAAGTGAAATGCACCTCACCCGCGTGTGGAGACATTGCTCATCTCCCCGCACTGTGGGCTGGCAGCATGCCCACCTGTGTCCCAGACACCCTGGGGTTTCTATCAGCCGGACCCCAGGAGACAGCGCCAGCTCTGTCAGGTGATGCCAGGTCTGCATCTGACTGTAGTGTGATCTGACTCAGTGGGGTTCCCATTGAACCCCCCAGGATCTGTTCCCCGGAGGCTAATAGCAGAGTCAGCCCCATTGGGTGTCCAGACTCACCACTCTCCCTTGAGCCCTGAGTGAAAGGTGGGCAGCCAGGTTCACAGTTACCATCCAGTACCCAGCTCCCAACCCCTCCTGCCAAAAACAGAACCACACTCTTGCATCCCCTTTCTCTGGGTCACCTGTTCAGCTGCAGGCCCACAGCTCCCAGCCGTGATACACCCTTCCCTGGACAGCCTTGCATTCTTTCCTCTCCATTCAATGGGAAAGCCCTTAGCCAATAAAAACAAAGAAGCAGTCAAGTAGTACTTTAAAGACAAACAAAATAATTTATTAGGTGATGAGCTTTGGTGGGACAGACTCACTTCTTCAGACCATAGCCAGACCAGAACAGACTCAATATTTAAGTCACAGAGAACCAAAAGAGTAATCAAAGTTGACAAATGAGAAAAAAAAAATATCAAGGTGAGCAAATCAGAGAGCAGAGGGGCGGGGGGGGGGCGGAGCGAGTCAAGAATTAGATTAAGCCAAGTATGCCAAAGAGCCCCTATAATGTCCCAGAAAATTTGCATCCCGGTTCAAACCACGTATTAATGTGTCAAATTTGAATGTGAAAGAGAGTTCAGCAGCTTCTCTTTCTAAAGCAGACTGAAAATTCTTCTTCAATAAGATGCAGACTCTCAAGTTATTAACAGAATGGCCCACTCCATTAAAAGGTAGACTTAACTGGTTTGTGGATCAGGAGTGTTTTGATGTCTGTTTTGTGTCCATTAACTCTTTATCGGAGAGAGTTTGAAGTCTGTCCAATATACAAAGCATCTGGGCATTGTTGGCACATGATGGCGTATATGATGTTGGTTGAGGAACATGAGAATGTGCCCGTGATTCTGTGAATAACCTGGTTAGGTCCAGTGATGGTATTGACAGTGGGTTTCCGGTACTAATCACTATACTTACCTACACCCTTCTAGCTTCCATCCTGCACACATAACTAGCTCCATTGTTTACAGTCAAGACCTTAGGTACAATCACATTTGCTCTGATCCAACTGACAGAGACCAAAAACTACAAGATCTCTACCAAATATGCATAAGCCTGAATTACCCACCAGGAGAAATCAAAAAACCAATTGACAGGGCCAGACGAATACCCAGAGACCAGCTACTCCAAGATAGGACCAAAAATGCCAAGAATACAACACCACTGGTCATCACCTACAGCCCCCAACTCAAACCACTGCAAACGAATTATTAAAGACCTACAACCTATCCTTAATCAGGATGCCACACTCCAGAAGGCCCTGGGTGACAGGCCTGTTCTCTCCTACAGACAAACTCCCAACCTTATAAGGATTTTAACCAATAGCCACAGTCTATACAGCAGGAATACCTGTCCTGGGACTTTTCCTTGCAACAAAGCCCACTGCCAGCTTTGTCCACCTATCTATTCTGGAGATACCATCACTGGACCTAACCAGGTTATTCATAGAATCACGGACACATTCTCATGTTCCTCAACTAACAGATGTTTTGTATATTGGACAGACTTCAAACTCTCTCAGACAAAGAGTTAATAGGCACAAAACAGACATAAAAACACTCTTGGTCCACAAACCAGTTAGTCTACATTTTAATGGAGAGGGCCATTCTGTTAATGACTTGAGAGTTTGCATCTTATTGGAGAAGAATTTTCAGTCTGCTTTAGAAGGAGAAGCTGCTGAACTCTCTTTCATATTTAAATTCGACACATTAACATGTGGTTTGAACCAGGATGCAAATTTTCTGGGACATTATAAGGGGTCTTTGGCATACTTGGCTTAATCTAATTCTTGACTCCCTCCGCCCCCCTGCCCCTCTGCTCTCTGATTTGCTCACCTTGATCATTTTTTTCTGATTTGTCAACTTTGATTACTGTTTTTGTTTCTCTGTGCCTTAAATGTTGAGTCTGTTCTGGTCTGGCTATGGTCTGAAGAAGTGGGTTTGTCCCATGAAAGCTCACCTATTAAATTATTTGTTAGTCTTTAAAGTGTACTTGACTGCTTTTTGTTTTGAGAGTATATAGACTGGCACAGCTCCCCCCATTAGCCAAAAGTGTCTTGATTCTTTCCCTTCCACATCAGCAACTTGGACGCCAGCCCTGCTTGAAGGCTTTCCTCTGAGACACACCCCTCTGTGCATCCCTGGGCTGTGCCAGCCCCCGGCTGTTCCTCTAAGGGACATCTCACAGCTTGGACAGCCTCCATGGTGCTGGGCAACACCTCATGGGCAGAGCTGGCTTCCACTGCCCATCCTGCATCTTGTCAATGCCTAGCCCAGCTGGAGTGAAAGCAGAGAGACACTCTCTTGTCCTCTCCAGAACATCTGTGGCATTTCCCTGTCTGGCTGGCAGTTCAGCTCAAGACTCCTTCTTCCTTCCAACTATCCCTGGGATCTTTTCAGCTGCTTTAAATAAGTCATTTCCCAAAAAGACTGGTGCACAATTCTCTGTCACAACAGCAGCAGTTAACTCAGCCTGTTTCTGCTCTGTCTGTACCTGTACCCTGGCCAAAGGTCTAAGGATCTTATGGCCACCAACCAATTCCAGCTCAGCCAAGTATCCAAGGAGGACATCCTGCTCCCTAAGCAAATCCTACTGGATTACAGAAATTTCTGCCCCACTATCACTTCATGCACATAATGGTCAGTGCATTTACATTGCCAGATCTCATTTACCCAACTCCTGGCTTTGAATTAGCCAGCTTTACAAATCCGGCATGAAAAGTAGCCATTAATGGGGTATAGCCCCAGTATCAGTTACTGGGTGTTTCTTTACCTTCAAAGGTTACAAGACAAATTTTGTCCAAAGAATCTCTGTGTTTTGTGTAAAGCATGTGGGCGCACCTCACGCCGGTCTATCATATTCCTCCTTCTTTGTCTCTTTTCTAATCTCTACAGTCCACAAGTTCTCAATGCGTCGGCATATTGCAACTCCCCTATTCTCCTAGCCTGTCTTGGAAACTCCCTGTGTAAGCACTACACCCTTTGTAGAGACCGTACGTCCTCACCTGAGCACGTGTCCAGAGCAAAATATTCTCAGTTCCGTTCCTTAGGCGTTTAAATTTGGTTTTGTTTAGGCTGCCACTGTGAATGAGAGGGATTCAGTACGTACCAATGTTCATGTGTCCAGCTGGGGCCTGTAGAGGTTTCCTGCATGGTGACATGTAGGAACTATCATTGCATGGAGCACCGTTAAATATGGAATTGCTACTAGCAGTGTTAGTTGTTCATAGCTAAGTTCTGCAAATAAAAACATCATTTTTCCAGTGCAGGAACCACAACCAATTTTGTTCATTCACAAGAACAGCCTACAGCAGCGTATGTACTGCCTCATAGTCATATTTTCTCTCCTTGTAGGCATACCTACTGTGGCCGTCACACTAAGCCCTTGGAGCATAAAGGACGTCAGGGGAAACGTGCTACATTTGGGAGACTCCATTGTGCTGAAGAGTAGGACACCTTCTCCCCTGCTCCATGTTAGGTTCAAACGCAACCAACTTGGCCAACCCCTCCATCTTCATCCTGCTGGGCATTCCTGGCCTAGAAGCAGCCCATGTCTGGATCTCCATCCCCTTCTGTGCCATGTACACCACAGCCATCTTGGGGAACTTCATCATCCTGTTCACTGTGAAGACAGAGTCGAGCCTCCATGTGCCCATGTACTATTTCCTCTGCATGCTGGCTGTCACTGATCTGGTCCTGTCCACAACCACCTTGCCCAAAACACTGAGCATCTTCTGGTTCAATTCCAGGGAGATTGAGTTCAACGCCTGCCTCACCCAGATGTTCTTCCTTCACTGCTTTTCAATCACAGAGTCTGGGATCCTCGTGGCCATGGCTTTTGATCGCTATGTGGCCATTTGCAACCCCCTCAGACATTCCACCATCCTGAGAAGTCCTGTTGTAGCCAAGTTTGGCCTGGCTGTGGCTCTGCGTGGCACTTTGCTCATACTTCCTTTTCCTTCCCTGGCAAGTCAGTGGCCATACTGCAAATCCAACACCATCTCCCACACGCACTGTGAGCACATGGCCGTGGTGAAGCTGGCCTGTGCTGACATTCGCCCCAGTAGTTACTACGGCCTCTCTGTAGCACTTTCTGTGATGTGTCTGGATTTGTTTCTAATTGCCGTGTCCTACACTCACATTCTCAGGGCCATATTCAGACTCCACACAAGGCACTCCCAGTTCAAGACTTTTGGGACCTGTGGCTCTCATGTCTGTGTCATCTTAGCCTTTCATATCCCACGTCTCTTCTCCTTTCTCACACAGCGGTTTGGCAACCATGTACCCCAGCATTTCCAGGTTCTCACTGCAAACATTTACCTCCTCTTGCCCCCCATGCTAAACCCCATCATCTATGGGGTGAGAACCAAACAGATCCGGGGCCGGCTGCTGCAGCTCATTCCTCATACAGGTACCTAAAGTTTTGTCCTGGTTGTCAGGGTCTCAAACTGAACCTTGTGCAGAGCTGCTGGTGACAGAGTTCGGGCACTCTTTCCTGTCTCTAGCTCTTCTGTCTTTGCACTCACTTGATAACGAGCAGGATATCTTCATTTCACCTTCCTGTTTGTGAGTCCACTGATGGCTAATCAGCCCAGTTCTGAAGCTGCAGGTCTTATAACAGAAGGGGCAGGGGTTGGTAGCTCTAGGAGAGGTGCAGGGCATTTTTTGCTGCTCTTTTCTTTTTCTCTGCAACTCCTTGTCTGCACTGGGGTGGGACCTCTCAGATTGTGCCACCTGCTCCCGGGTTACCGTTCTCCACTGGGAGTGATCCAGGGCAAGGTTCTCCCAAGTGTGAACACCAGTGCTGCACTTTTCCATGTCTGCCTGCAGCAAGTCCTCATATTGCTTCCACTGGCCCCCAATGCTCCTCTGTCCTTCCACCAATTCGGAAAACACAATCTGTTTTGGGAGGTGCTGATCAGACATCTGAACCATGTGACCAGTCCAAGAAAGTTGTTGGTGAATAATAATGGCTTCAATACTGGTCAAGTTTAATTCTTATGAGATTCTAGTGTTCCTGCGCCTATTCTCCCAAGAGATAGATAGGATTCTCCTGGAGCAGCATTGATGGTGTTGTTCAAGTGCTCCGAATGATGCTTTGCATGTTGTCCAGGTTTTACATGCATACTTTAGCGCTTGAACATCCACTGCATGGCATACAAGGAGCTTTGTCTCTGCATAGATGTCCCAGTTTTCGAAGACCCTTTGTCTCAGACAGGTAAAAACAGAGCTTGCACAGCTCACACAATGCCGGATATCTGTGTCAATGTGACTTTATCAGAAAGGTGACTTCCATGGCATTGGAAGTAGTCCACATTTTCCAGCAGTTCTCCATTGACTTCAATAGAAGGTGCATGAGATTGTCCTGTCAATGAAGGTTGGTAAAACACTTTGCTCCTTTTAACATTCAGTGTGAGGCCAAGATTCTCTTATGCTTGGTGAAGATGCATAATATGGTCTCAGTGGCTCCAGGAGAAAGATCAGCAACTATGTTGTTAGCCACATACTGGAGCTCCGTGATTGAGACCCTCGAGATCTCGTTTTTAGGCTTTCAGTCTCCTGAGATTGAAAAGCTCTTTCCTGTATCACTTATTGGGTTGTCAAAGAGATATTAAATCCTCTGCTTACCGTCCTGCACTGTGTGAGTGTGACAAATTGCAGATCAGGTGTGAATCATTACCTGAGATGTTTATCAACCTTCTAACTCCTGGTAACCAGGTGCCTAGGGAACTGTCTGCTGTCCCAAGAGTAGAGAGGGAAGCCAGGAACAAGAATAAAACCAATGAAGTGGTTGGAGCAGGGCTGTGAAGCTGGCAGGGGAGGCTGTGCTTCATTCCGTTTGTGGCCCTAAAGTTCAGCTGCAGGGTCCTGTTGTGTGGCTTATTTCTTTAGCTTTCCCTTCCTTTTGGCTACTTTTGGCTCAAGGATTATGCTGGCAGGATCCTGGCAATAGCTGTCGGCTGGGAGCTCTTTGCCCTTAGTCAGGTCTCAAGGGCAGGGAAAGGCTCAGCTTTGAAGCTAGGAGGATAATGGCTAACAGAGGCAGAAAGTTAACCCCCTGCTTTAACTTAGAATGGGAGAGATGGGGCATAGGGCAAGGAGGTTTCTCTATTCACAAAGCAGGGGCGAAAATTGACACTGCTTTCATTATACTATGATCTGGAACAAAGGAGACAGAAGCGACTGCAACAACTACCGTGGAATCTCCCTGCTAAGTGTCACTGCTAAACTGTTCACTCGCGTCATCCTTGGCAGACTCCAGAAGATTGCTGAGAGGGTGTACCCCGAATTGCAGTGCAGATTCCGTGCAGAGAGATCTACCGTTGACATTGTCCTCTCTAAGGCAGCTGCAGGAGAAGTGCAGGGAGCAGAGGAAGCCACTTTACATAACATTCATTGACCTAACCAAGGCCTTTGACTTGGTCAGCAGGGATGGTCTGTTCAAACTGCTCCACAAGATAGGCTGTCCTCCACGGTTACTCAAGATGATCCAGTCGTTCCACGAAGACATGAGAGGAACCATACAATATGACGGCGCCTTATCGGGTGCTTTCAGAATCAGGAGCGGCGTCAAACCAGGATGCATGCTTGCTCTGACATTGTTAGGGACCTTCTTCGCACTCCTCCTGAAGCACGCCTTTGGATCTTCGACAGAGGGCATCTTGCTGCACACAAGATCTGATGGGAAACTGTTTAATCTTGCAAGGCTGAAAGCTAAGTCTAAGGTGCGGGAAGTCCTCATCAGAGACATGCTGTTCGCAGACGATGCTGCTGTAGTGTCTCACACAGAAGACCAGCTTCAAAAACTGCTGGAAAAGTTCTCCAAAGCGTGCAAGGACTTTGGGCTTACCATCAGCCTAAAGAAGACAAACGTACTCGGTCAGGATGTTGCTGAATCCCCATCAATCAGCATTGACAACTATACGTTAGAGGTCGTCCACGAGTTTGTTTACCTCGGGTCCACCATCACTGACACCCTGTCGTTGGACACTGAGCTAAATAGGAGGATCAGAAAAGCGGCCACAACTCTGTCCAGACTCAGCAAGAGAGTGTGGAATAACAACAAGCTGTGCACTCACACCAAAATGCAAGTCTACAGAGCCTGCATCCTCAGCACCCTCTTTTATGGCAGCGAGACTTGGACCCTGTATGCCCTCTAGGAAAAGAGGCTGAACGTCTTCCACTTGCACTACCTCAGGCGCATCCTTGGAATATCATGGAAGGACAGAGTGACCAACACCGCCGTCCTCGAGCAAGCTGGAATCCCAACTATGCACACCCTCCTCAGGCAGCGTCGACTCCGCTGGCTTGGCCACGTCCACAGGATGAATGATGGAAGGATTCCCAAAGACATCCTGTGTGGTGAGCTAGCCTCTGGCAAAAGACCTCCTGGACGCCCCCAGCTGCGCTACAAAGATGTCTGCAAGAGAGACCTCAGAGAGGTAGACATCGAGCTGGACAACTGGAAAGAACTAGCAGACGACTGCAGCAGATGGAGGCAGGGGTTACACAAGGGCTTTCAGAAGGGCTAGATGAGGATTAGACAGCTAGCAGAGGAGAAGCGAGCGCACAGAAAGCACACTAAGGACTTGCCAGACACCCACCAGATCTGCAAGAGATGCAGCAAGGACTGTAACTCTCGTGTGGGTCTTCATAGTCACAGTAGATGCTGTAAATGAAGTCCTCCATTGAAACTATAAAGGGCGTGATCCATAGTCTATGCAGACTGAAGGATGCCTACTGATCTGAATGTCTATACAACACCTTACCTGGAACTAAAGGTCACCCATTGCCCAAGGGCTGAATCCAAACTCTCTGAATAAGGCTTGTGGTCACTATGTATAGTAGCCATATCGGTAGATTGTTAGCAAAATCATCCCTACATCACACATGGAATGATCTATGCCTAGATGAAGTGATTTAACCAAGGCCACACAAAGAGCTGGTGGAAGAGCTGACAATATGCAGTTAGGCAATTTGTGCATCATGATCCATGGTGTTGTAATCCTTTAGCAATAGGAATTTATTAAAGAGACTGCAAAATCCTACAGCCACAAAAACAAGTTTCCCCACAGCTCTGTCTTTGCCCTTGTCTTTTTTGTTTACCAGCACCACAGAGTGCCTGTAACTCTACACAGTCATACCTGTCAATGATGTGCTGCAAGGAACTGAACGGGTTCTTTCTGTAACAGCTCACCCAGTGAATCCTTGGTAGAACTTGTGGGAGCATGAGCACCTGGTGGCCAGGCCTCACTCGCAAGGCAGAATGACCATACACTCCATCTTGGAATGCTATCATACAACGGCGGGAAGGTCTGAAGTCAGGCCAGGAGAAAGAAATCAGAAAGTTGACAAGTAGTTGGAGAGTCCCCAAAGAGAACATCCTGACAAGCAGATAGTAAGCCCCCAAAGAGAACAGCTGGGGCTAGTAGCTGGAAGCCCCCCAAAGAGAACATCTTGGTTGTACAACATCAGAGGGTCCCAGGGGAGGTTCAGAAAAAGACCAAGGACAGAGCAAATCTTGTAACATGTTCTGACAGGCCAGGAGGATAGAAAGCCCAAATTAGGTAACAAACGCTTTAATTGGCCAGGTATCGAACCCCCAAGTAAGGAACAGTATAAAAGGTGATTTAGCAGGAATAAGGGTGTGGGCTCCTGGACACCAGGCGGAGGCTAGCAACTTCCAGTCCAGACAGCAGACCCCGGCCTGATCACCCGGACGTCACCACCACGAAAGGTCCCAACCAAGCCATATCTCTGACTTGAAGGGCCGCTGTAACATAGTTATTGGTGAGATGTGGGAGCATTGGATGTTATTGGTAAGTCACATGTAATTATATATAGTTATATGTAACCTAGTATTTAGCCTATGCCAAATAAATAACTATATATATATATATAAGAAGTGTTAAGTAATTGTAGTTACGAATAAATGAATAAATCACTATTGGTAAATACCACTAGCTGGTCTAGCTGGGTCTGCATAGAGAATTATTGGGACTTAGAACAGCCACAGGGCATTGTGGTGTTCACAATCGGAGTGTTATTGTTCCTGGTACTCATAATACTGTGGAAACCTAGGTTTTAAAGTGGATACACTGAATCACATATTGGTGCTACACTATATCAGGCTCCTATAAAGGTGGGGTGGTTGGTCCCGGGCCACCCGACTCCCCCCGCTGTATCACACCCCACGCGCACCCACGGGACCCGGAGTAGGTCGGCACATCGTCAGAACTGAGACTCTGCTCCCAGCTCACTGGTCTTTGCTGTTGCTTGAGCCAAATCCTCAGGTGGCACAAGTGAGTGAAGTGGAACCAATGGCAAGACAGTGACAATCTCTGTGCTTGCTGCATGGAGTGTGTGAGATATGGCAGAGAAGAGATGAAATATGGGCTGGGCAGCTAGGAACTCATGGGCGACATTCCTGGCACAAGACACTTCCCCTCCGGCTGCCTTAGTTTCCACATCTGCAGAAGCTGGATCCCTCCTGGGAGCAGTGCGCACCAGTCAGTGGTGTCCACGTGTCACTGTGCCGCAGTGGGACACAGCTCATGATGCCAAATTCGGGTAAAGCTGCTGAGAAATCACACAGATTGACTGTAGATTTATGCTATCCTTAGACTATACCAAACCAGTCACAAATGTAACTTTGTCTCACCATGCTGGGTAACAGTGCACTAAAAACAATCACTGCTGGGTCATCTTAGAAACTAACAAATGTACCACGTCATGAGCTTTCCTTTTACCCTCCCGGAACACACAAGAATGGATGTACAAGTAGCCATTCTGCTACAAAAGGGTTTTACCACAAAACGACAAAGGGACACATCTTTAACCTTGTATCAGAGGGGTAGCCGTGTTAGTCTGGATCTGTAGCAGCAATGAAGGGTCCTGTGGCACCTTATAGACTAACAGAAAAGTTTAGAGCATGAGCTTTCGTGAGTTAACTCACTTCTTCAGATGCTGTGTTATTTTCGTGAGCATCTGAAGAAGTGAGTTAACTCACGAAAGCTCATGCTCTAAACTTTTCTGTTAGTCTATAAGGTGCCACAGGACCCTTCATTGCTGCTATCTTTAACCTTGGTGAGATCTAATGCTTCTGAGGGTGCCGAGGGAGCTGGTTGATGTGATTGCAGAGCCATTGGTCATTATAACTGAGAATATGAAAAGATATAGATTGCATAAATGGACTAGAAGGTGGAAGGAAAGGAAGGTTGAGGAGTATCCGACTCCATGAGCAGTTCCTGGATAGTATTCATGTGGAGACAGCTGAGGTAACTGTCCCAGTACACAGGACAGCTGATAAACCACTGGTGGAGGAGGAGATAGATCAGGGTGGACACTGGCAGATGGTTACTCCTGGCAATAGTCAGTGTTCCACCCTTGCTGAGAACCCTCCCACCGTGGTACTAGGAAACCGTTATGCTATACTTGATACAGGAGACAAAGAATTGCCCCATACAGCAGAGAAGCCTCCCAAGGCTGGGAAGTCTGCTGCCACCGCTGCGAGGAGAAAACGTAGAGTAGTGGTGGTCAGGGACTCTCTTCTCAGGGGGACGGAGGTGCCCATTTCATCTCAGGAGGTGTGCTGCCTGCCGGGGGCCCATATCCGAGACGTTATGGAGGTGTTGTCGAGGATTATCCGGCCCTCTGACTACTATCCCATGCTTCTCATCCATGTGGGCACTAATGATACTGCAAGATGTGACACTGAGCAGGTCAAAACAAAAAGCAGTCAAGTAGCACTTTAAAGACTAGCAAAATAGTTTATTAGGTGAGCTTTCGTGGGACAGACCCACTTCTTCAGACCATAGCCAGACCAGAACAGACTCAATATTTAAGACACAGAGAACCAAAAACAGTAAGCAAGGAGGACAAATCAGAAAAAGATAATCAAGGTGAGCAAATCAGAGAGTGGAGGGGTGGGGGAGAAGATCAAGAATTAGATTGAGTTAAGTATGCAGATGAGCCCCTATAGTGACTCAGAAACTTCCCATCATGATTTAAACCATGTGTTAATGTTCCGAATTTGAATATAAAATGTCAGTACATCCACTTCCCTTTCTACAAAGGAGCGATAATTTCTCTTCAGTAACACACATACCTTTAGGTCATTGACAGAATGGCCCATTCCATTAAAATGTTGACTAACTGGTTTGTGGATCTGGAGTGTTTTGATGTCTGTTTTGTGTCCGTTGACCATTTGTCTGAGGGAGTTAGAAGTCTGTCCAATATACAAAGCATCTGGGCATTGTTGGCACATGATGGCATATATGATGTTAGTAGAGGAGCATGAGAAAGTGCCTGTGATTCTGTGAGCAGGTCAAGGGTGACCTCAGGACAAAGGAAGGACTGCTAGTGTGAGGGAAAAACTGCTCTAAGGGTTAAAAGTGTTTTTTTCCACACTAACCAGACTTCACTCTGTAAGGGACTACGAGGGGGTTATCTGCACTTCTTTGAAGTCCCTACCTCGTCACCTAGAGACAATTTATCCTGTAGGCTCCTCTGTCTGGCTTATCATGTACCTTTGTAGTGTAAACTGGCCTCAAGCACAGCTGGTGTTTGCAGACATGTCTCAGGATGATTCTGCTGAGACTTTCATATGTTAAAGAGGACAATTAACCTGTCTAAACAAACTGTATAAAGAGAACTGAGAACTGGTCCTCAGGGCTCCCACTTCTTCCGAAGCTGGTAGCTTGCATGCATGCAAATAAAGTTTCCTTTTAGACCTCATTCTTGCCTCACTGCTTTGACCTCCAGCCTCGGACCTTTGGGGGACACCGTACCCCAGGGGAAAGTGGCTTTCTCCGACACTAGGCGGAGATGGCGTTTACCTTTCAAGGAGGGGAAAGACCGTATTTGGACACAGACCGGCTAACCTAGTGAGGAGGGCTTTAAACTAGGTTTGACAGGGGTAGGGGAGCAAAGTCCACAGGTAAGTGGAGAACATGGGAACCTGGGAGATGGGTCAGAAATGGGAGGGAGCATGGGCAACAATGTCAGAGTAAAAAGAGGGTCAGGGCAAACCAGGAGGCAAGATCAAATCAATATCTTAGATGCCTATATACAAAAGCAAGAAGTGTGGGTAATAAGCAGAAAGAACTGGAAGTGCTAATAAATAAATACAACTATGACATTGTTGGCATCATGGAAACTCAGTGGGATAATACACATGATTGGTATGTTGGTATTGAAGGTTGCAGTCTGCTGAGGAAGGATAGACTGGGAAGAAAAGGGGGAGGTGTTACCTTTTTTTTAAAAAATGTACACACTTGGATTGAAGTGGAGATGGACGTAGGAGATGGACATGTTGAGAGTCTCTGGGTTAGATTAAGAGGGGTAAAAAAACAAGGGTGAGGTCCTGCTAGGAGTCTACTACAGTCCACCTACCCAGGTGCAAGAGGTGGATGAGGCTTTTTTTAAAGAACTAACCAAGTCATGCAGGGCCCTGGATTTGGTGATGATAGGGGACTTCAACCATCCAATATGTGTTGGGAAACTTTACAGTGGGGCACAGACTATCCAGTAAGTTCTTGGATTGCACTGGAAACAACTTTTTATTCAAAAGGTTGAAAAAGCTACCGGGGGGAAGCTGTTCTAGATTTGATTTTAACAAATAAGGAGGAATTAGTAGAGAACTTGAAAGTGGAAGGCAGCTTGGGTGAAAGTGATCATGAAATCATACAGGTCACAATTCTAAAGAAGGGTAGAAGGGAAAACAGCAAAATAGAGATAATGGATTTCAGGAGGGCAGATTTTGGTAAACTCAGAGAGCTGATAGGTAAGGTCCCATGGGAAGCAAAACTGAGGGGAAAAACAGCTGAGGAGAGATGGAAGCTTTTCAAAGGGACATTATTAAGGGCGCAAAATCAAGCTATCCTGCTGCATAGGAAAGATAGAAAATATGGCAAAAGACTGCCTTGGCTTAACCAGGAGACCTTGCATGATCTCAAAATAAAAAAGGAATCGTATAAGAAATGGAAACTAGGACATATTAGAAAGGATGAATATATGCAAACAACACAAGAATGCAGGATAAAGATTAGGAAGGCTAAGGCACAAAATGAGCTCAGACTAGCTAAAGGCATAAAGGAAAACATGAAGGTTGTTTATAAATACATTAGAAACAAGAGGAAGACCAGGGACAGGGTAGGGCTACTGCTCAGTGAGGAGAGAGAAACAGTAACAGGGAACTTGGAAAAGGCAGAGATGCTTAATGACTTATTTGTTTCGGTCTTCACTGAGAAGTCTGATGAAGGAATGCCCAACATAGTCAATGCTAGTGGGAAAGGGGTAGGGTTAGAAATTGAAATAAAAAAAGAACAAGTTAAAAATTACTTAGAAAAATTAGATGTCTGCAAGTCACCAGGGCCAGATGAAATGCATCCTAGAATAGTCAAGGAGCTGATAGAGGAGGTATCTGAGCCTTTATCTATCATCTTTGGAAAATCATGGGAGACAGGAGAAATTCCAGAAGACTGGAAAAGGGCAAATATAGTGCCCATCTATAAAAGGGGAATAAGAATAACCAAGGAAACTACAGGCCAGTCAGCTTAACTTCTGTGCCAGGAAAGAAAATGGAGCAGGTAATTAAAGAAATCATCTGCAAGCACTTGGAAGGGGGTAAGGTAATAGGGAACAGCCAGCATGGATTTGCAAAGAAAAAATCATGGCAAACCAATCTGATAGCTTTCTTTGATAGGATAAAGAGCCTTGTGGATAGGTGACAAGTGGTAGATGTGTTATACCTAGACTTCAGTAGAGCATTTGAAATGGTCTCGCATCATATTCTTATCAAAAAACTAGGCAAATACAATTTAGATGAGGCTACGATAAGGTGGGTGAATAACTGGCTGGATAACCACGCCCAGAGAGTAGTTCTTAATGGTTCTCAATCCTGCTGGAAAAGTATAACAAGTGGGGCTCCGCAGGGGTCTGTGTTAGGACTGGTTCTGTTCAATATCTTCATCAATGATTTAGATATTGGCATAGAAAGTTCCTTATTATGTTTGCAGATGATACGAAGCTGGGAGGCGTTGCAACTTCTTTGGAGGATAGGGTCATAATTCAAAAGGATCTGGATAAACTGGAGAAATGGGCTGAGGTAAACAGGATGAGAGACTGCCTAGGAATGAGTACAGCAGAAAGGGATCTAGGGGTTCTAGTGGACCACAAGCTAAATATGAGTCAACAGTGTGATGCTGTTGCAAAAAAAGCAAACATGCTTCTAGGATGCATTAACAGGTGTGTTGTGAATAAGACACGAGAAGTCATTCTTCCGCTCTACTCTGCGCTGGTTAGGCCTCAGTTTCAGTATTGTGTGAAGTTCTGGGCACCCCAGTACAAGAAAGAAGTGGAGAAACTAGAGAGGGTCCAGAAAAGAGTGACAAGAATGATCAAAGGGCTAGAGAATGTGACCTATGAAGACAGGCTGAAAGAACTAGGCTTGTTTAGTTTGGAACAGAGAAGATTGAGGGATAACATGATAGCGGTTTTCAGGCACCTATAAGGGTGTGACATGGAGGAGGAAGAAAACTTGTTCTTCTTGGTCTCTGAGGATAGAACAAGAGGTAATGGACTTAAACTGCAGCAAGGGAGGTTTAGGTTGGACATTAGGAAAAAGTCCCTAACTGTCAGGGTGGTCAAACAGTGGAATAAATTGTCAAGGGAGGTTTTGGAATCTTCATCTCTAGAGATATATAAGAACAGGTTAGATAGATGTCTGTCAGGGATGGTTTACACAGTACTTGGTCCTTCAGGGTGCTGGGCTTGATGGTCTCTTGAGGTTCCTTCCAGTTCTAGTGAGCAGTACAGGGGTCGAACTGCTGCCCCCAGAAGGAGACACACCAGAAGTCAAGTTCCAGATCGACCCTGACCCTTGCTGGGCTGCTCTTCCCAGCTGTGTAGAGGTGCCCTCGCAAAGTTCTGTCACTCATCTCGCGGAAGAGAGAAAGTGCCTGTATTCCATGCAGTGCGACAGCTGGTTTGAAGCTGTCCCCTTTCATCGCAGCCACCTGCAAGATGATGTGGAATTTCTGAGGGGTGCGGGTGAAGCTGAATTCCATCTGGACAGCAAAACAATGGGAACAAAAGCAGATGTTGAAGCATTTGAACTAGGAATAATGGTAAAGGTAGATTCCAGCACATTATGAAATAGCAGAAAGCAGCCCACACAGAGTGATCAGTGATTTAGCTGAACATGAGAGCTGACCAAAGTTCTTTGGCAACACAGCTGGTAACCAAGAAATACTGATATTAGGACCAAGGGAGTTCAAGGCATTATCCTCAGTTTTCTTCCTAATCAACAATAATTCTAAAATATACACAAACACGCAGAGTCACCAGTTCCCCTGTGACTCAGCCTAGGACCAAAACACCACTAACATACCTCTGGGGAGTTCCCTTAATTAGTGTTTACAACTAAGGCTGGAAAACAAAACCTGAAGTGCGGACGAGGAAGGTGAGACTTTGGCTACAAGGCCTCCATTCACCAGGGCATTCTCATTTAGATGCCCCTTCTCCACTAGCTGCTGTGTGAACTCCTCTGGGATTGCACAGAGCTATATTACAAATTGTTTGCAGACCTCTGTCAGCTCTCGGCATGGGATCTTCTGCAGATGCTGCTCTGAGAGCGGTGTGGGACACGGCTACCTGAGGGAGATTCCCAGGAAGGTCACTTCCATCTCAGAATTCACAGGTACCCCTCGCTTGCTGCGGTGCTCACCTCTACAGCAAAGCTCAGTGCGACACCGGTATGTGGAGGGAGAACAGATCTGTGGTCCTTTCTGCTCTGCACAGCCGTGACCTAAATGTGGGCTTTTGCACCAGGGGAAATATTTGCTTCAGTATCACAGAACAAAATGTCTCTCTCTGCCTTTCACCCTGGCCTGAGCTCCAGCCCCGAGGTGGCTGCATTTCAGTGACGCTGCAGAGATCCTTCAGGATGAACAGTGTTACTGGCTGTACAACACAAGTCCAATTTGAGGTTATTTGCACAGGTGCCTCTATGCAAAGTTCCCCTTGTAGTACGAAAAAAGTAAAGAACTTAGGAGGCAGCTGTAGGTTAATGCACAGACACTGCCACATCTTTCTTTTGCATACCAGGTCTCTGGCTATGAAAGCAGGGGTTGGAGGGGTGTCTGTTACCTGACTTTAATCTGCTGGGAAGAGTGGAGGTGCCAGGGCCTCCCACCATGACAATTATCAGACTTTTTTCAATGTAGACAACAGAACTCTTCTAGCTTCATTAGAAGTCACCTAAAGTGCTAGGCAAGAAACTTTCAAAAACTAAGTCAGCTGGATGAAGAGACACAGTCTGGGAGAATTCAGTCCAAATGGAAAATATCTGACAAGCTCTGAAGCCACTGGAAATAAAGTCTCCCAACTGAAGGTGCCAGAAAAACTTAACTACTTGTGGTGCCACCAGCCATGGTGATGGAGGGGACCTGGGGCTGGGGCAGGGGATTGGGGTGTGGGTCACTTACATTTGGCAGCTCCCTCTTGGTGTAGGGGGAACAGGCGGCCTCACTTAGTCCAAGGCCCTGGGCTGTGGTCTCTAATGCCCCCTTCTTAACCTGGCTCCGCTACAGGAGCCAGAGGAGTGTGCCTTCCCCCAGCTGCAGCAGCTCCACGGCCAGCAGCCTTGAGTCCTGCTGTGCAGCTTAGAGTGACCTTTGGGCACTGGCACTACCAGGCAGGATGGGCTCAGGTGTCTATTAAAAGCACATTCAGAAAAGTAACTGATCCATTTCCTTAATGGATTGTACTTTGCAAGGGTCAACCTGCCCTGAATCACGAGGAGAATGATGTGCAGCAGTCACAGGAGACAGGCAGGTGGCTGGAGAAGGTGGCTGAGAACTGGCCAGCAAATGAGTGGCTGACAAGTCTAAGAGCAGTTGGTGAAGAGAAGTGGCTGGTGGGCGGGCGGGAATGATGGCTGTCTGGGTGGACATCCAGGGAAGTGCTCAGGTGGCAAAACAAGCAAGGTGGCTTCTTCCCAGCAGAGGAGGTGAACTCACAACGATGCATGTCTGCAACCAGGCTCCCCGCTGACTGAGTGGAGAGAGGGAAGGGGAGGGAGCAGAGAGGGACCAGGCGTAGGGACTTTTGGTCATTGCCATGGAGAGGAGGTGACAGAAGACACTGCCCCACACGCTGGGGGAGGGGTCCTGCTCACAGGCTTAGGAGTATGAACTCTGCTTGTTGCACGTTCTCTAAAGAAGGGTGGGTGACTTCTCCCCCCTTCATTCCTGCACTCAGACGCTGTGCTTGCAAGTGGGGAAGTCAGGCCTCTCGGAAGGATGTAAAATCCCCCAGTTACATGGTGGTGGCTCCAGCTGGTTCTGTGTTTTATTCTAGAAAGGGGCCGTGAGCTATTGATCCCAACCCTGTTGCTGACAGCTCCACCGGGAACAAGGGTGATCAGAACTTTTCTCCACCAAAGCAAATGCCTCAGAGAAAACAGCTTGTTTCATCTGCCCAATTCCTTTGGTTGGGCAACCATGAACTCTCTTTAAAGGCTGAAACCACGTTTGTCTGAGAAAACTGATATTCCAGAGCATGTTAGTGACTGATATCAGCCGTGTTCCTGCACTCTTTTAAACCAGTTCCATGCCCGCTTTTCCATTGTTCCTAACATTGTCATTTAGTTAAAACTTTCTCTTGTTATTAGTTTCTTCTTAACACAGAACTGCCCTGCGTTCACAAGTTTTAATTGTTAGTTTTGGCTTGGCTGTGACCTGTTTGGGAACATCTGGTTCTCAATGAGCTGTGTGCCTGGCCAGCCAGTTAAGACTCTGAGGTTCTACTGTAGGTGCTGGTTAGCGTACTCCTTCACTGCTCATGGACTGGAGAGTATTTCATCTCCTCAGGAGATACAAGTTCCTCAAGCTGCTTCTTTCCAAAGGCACAACAAGCATATTCCAGCTGTTGTGCAATTTATAGAGACTGTGTGACCAAAACAGAGCCCATGTTCAGACTCTGTTATTCTCCCTCCTCTTCCTTGGCCTTCAGAACATTTCCATCGTTTGAGCCACTGCTGTAGGGGTTTCATTGGAGCTGATGCCAATTATGTCAAGGTCACTTCCTCCAGCTCTGATTTAGTTCAGGTGCTTCCCCACCACATATCTTTTGGGGTTTTGCTCACTCTACAGCTCCCAGGCGAATGGGGAATTCCGTTCAGCCTGGACCTTCTAGCCTGGGTTTCATTGTGCCAAGGAGCAATGCTGGATACCCCATATCCATTCTCGTATTGCTTGCTGTTGTGTACGTTGGTTTGTCACACCATGATGTGTAGGAATTACCGATGGATGGAGCACCAGCAGATAGAGAACTGACAGCAGGGAGGGTTATACACAGTTTGTGCCTGTTAATAATTAAAATGTAATTTTTCAGGGCGTGAAAAGCAACTGATCTGCTTCACCTGTTGAACAGCCTCCAGTCCTGCCTCTGGTGTCTCACGCTGGGCACATACAGGAAATCAGGAGATCACATGATATATGCAGCAGACTCAGAGCATTCCCACAGTTGGATTCCTTCTACCCTACACTATGTCAAATGACAACACAACTGAATTCACCAACCCCTCCACCTTTATCCTGCTCGGCATTCCTGGCCTGGAGATGGCTCATGTCTGGATCGCCATCCCCTTCTGTGCCATGTACGTCATGGCCATCTTGGGGAACTTCACCATCCTGTGCATTGTGAAGAGGCAGCCGAGTCTCCATGAGCCCATGTACTATTTTCTCTGCATGCTGGCAGTCAGCGACGTGGGACTGTCTACAGCCATCCTGCCCAAAATGCTGGCAATCTTCTGGTTCAATTCCAGGGAGATCAGTTTCAATGCCTGCCTCACCCAGATGTATTTCTTTCACTCCTTCTCAATAACAGAATCTGGGATCTTCGTCGCCATGGCTTTTGATCGCTATGTGGCCATCTGCAGTCCCCTGAGACACTCCACCATCCTGACAAACCCAGTGGTGGCCAAGCTTGGCCTGGCTGTGGCTCTGCGCAGCACCGTGTTTTCATTACCCTACCCCTTCCTGGCGAGGCAGTGGCCATATTGCAGAACGAATGTTATCTCTGAGCCATTCTGCACGCATATAGGTGTGGTGAAGCTGGCTTGCGCTGACATACGCATCAGTAATCACTACGGCCTCTTTACGCTAATCTCTGTGAAAGGTCTGGATTTATTTATCCTTACTCTCTCGTATATACAGATCCTCAGGGCCGTCTTCCTCCTCCCCACAAAGGAGGCCCGGCTCAAGACTTTTGGGACCTGCATATCCCACCTCTGTGCCATCTTAGTCTTCTACTTCCCGGGTCTCTTCTCCTCCCTCGCTTACCGGTTTGGCCAGAATGCGACCCTGCATATCCATGTTCTTGTGGCCAGTGTGTATGTCTTCATACCCCCCATGCTAAACCCCATCATCTACGGGATGAGGACGAAAGAGATCCGGGACAGGCTGCTCTGGCTCTTTGCCCATAAAGGGAAATAAAATTTATTTCTGGGACCCCAGGTCTCAGTGTTCTGTGCTGAACTAGCTGGTGGTGTGGTGCTGGGCCCTCTTCCCTGAACCTCTTCCTGGGCACTCACAGTGTCACTAAAGCCTTTCCTGACCTTACTGTGACATGTCAGCATCAGTCTGTGTGCAAGTCACTCGTTCAGAGGGCTGCCACCTGCCCAAATGCTGGGCTGTGAATTCCCTCAAGGCCCTGTCCTTTGCCCACTTTTCCCCCCAAGACTCCTACCCCAGCCCTCCTTTCCTTCCTTGCCCTTCCTCTTCCACAAATACCCCACAAGGAGTACCCCAGTTTCTAAATCCTCTGTTCCCCAGTGTCAGCCATTCTCTGTATCCTCTCCTCCCTCCCCAGACCACTGGGATCCTTGTGCCATGGGGCGGATATAGTTGGGAGCAGAAGCGGATGCTAAGAGATGTACCAAAGCAACACACGGCACCTTCTCCGTTTGCCCAGGGCCCCTCTTGCCCAGACGCTGGAGCTGAGCAGCGAAGCTGAGGCTAACATTGGCTGCACACAACACTTTTGGTCACTCCCGTAGATGCTCTGTGGCCAGGCTGGCAGGCAGCACTAGCCCCTGTCAGAGATGGACTTTCCCCCTCACCACGCAATGAGGTGAGCTTAGGCACCAGCTGATCCTCTTCCTACCCCCACCCCCAGCCCCACTGCTCTGGCCAGGATGTGGCACTGCGCCTCTGGGTCGCATCAGAGCCAGTGAGGCTATTGCTGTGTTGTGCTCAGCGCATTTGCGGCCCTTGTTCAACAAGAGGAGTTTAATAAACAAACAGCTAAAAACGACAGCCACAAATTGGCTTCCCCACTCCTCAGCCAGGTCTTGCCTGTGTTCCAGGGACCCCATGCAGCCCAGACCTCTGCACCCTGCACTGAGCCCAACGGTGGGTTTCCAGGGCCCAGCTCAGCACAGCCTGAGTCACTAGAGCTCCCCCCGGCTCCATGTTCTACAGTAATCGGCTGTAGCCCAGAGGGAGGGAGGGACTCACCCAAGCGAAGGCAGTGACTCCGGGGCAGTGGTGGGGCTCTTCCCCCTCAGCTCCCTCATCAGCTGATGATTGCTCTCTAGTTAATTGACTGGGGCCAAATCCTCGGGAGTTACGAGTGGGAGAATCCACAGGAGGGAGAGAGAGAGAGAGCGTCTCTGGGCTGCTGGGAGCCCTGAGACAGGCTAAGCGAGGGGTTGGCAGCTACGTCCCTGGATCAAGAAACTTCCTTTTCTGTTGCCTCAGTTTCCCCAGCTATGAAAGAGGGATCTCTCCTGGGCGTATTGAGCAATAGTCTGTGAGGCCCCGGTCTGTAGGTCTGTTATGGGGTTCAGGGGTCCCCAAGCTCTTCACCCCACCTGCAGGCAGGAGTGACTCTCACTCCGCCAGAGAACAGCGGGTCTGTTAGCCAACAGGGAAACAGCTTCGTTCAGAGTCAGTACAACAGGCAGAGACAGTCAGTCCAATCCACGTTGGGGAGAGGAGGCCCCGAGAGGCCCCCGGAGCTGGGTTCTTGACCCCTCCTTTGTCTCTCTCTCTCCCAGCCCAGACTCACTGCTTCCCAACTCCCAGTTCCAATTCAAACCCCTCAGGCTTCACCTCCCGCTTTGTCTGCAGCCCAGAGGTGCCACCTGTTCTCCAGGTTACCCTCAGCAGGAGCCTCACACACTCTGTGAGCCCCCCCCACGTGTATCCCCCACCCTATCACATCTCTCCCCGCTTCCACATTAAACTGAACAGGGTCACTCAGCCTGTGATCTGGGGAAGTTCGGGGCCCTCCCCATGTGACAGGGCATTGGCTGTACCCTCGGTGCTCCCCTTGATGTTACCACCTCCGTGTGGTAATCCTGCAGGGGAGGGCTCCACGTCAGGAGCCTGGTATTGGCCCCTTTCCTGCGATGCATTCGGGCAAGTCCCTTTAGTTCCCTTGGGTTGGTTAGTCAATACAGCTGCTCCAGCAAATGTTTGGAATTCAATCACTGTCCAGGAAATGAAGCTACATTTGCTTTCCACCCTTGGCTTTTAGCCACACAACCAAAACGGTTGTGTGCCTCAGTTTTCCCTTCCATATCACACAATAGGTTTGGAAAGTTCCTTCTTTTTGGAGAGGTTGCAAGACTAGTTACAAGGAATAATGGTGACATTTCAGAATTACAAACTCCTTCAACACACAATTCATGCTTGTACATCAATGGCAACACATTACAAGGTTCTGTCAAAACGTTCAGTGCATGGGACAATTCTACAGATTTTGTAGCAGCACCCATTGGTTACAGCAGTCAGCGTGAGTAATGAGAGCTAACCCACTAAAATTGGACACTGGCATTGCTCTTTGGTAGACCACAGCCATGGTTGAACTCCCTGGAGATTCTGACATTTTAGGGCTAAATGGCTGAGGCTTTCCTTTGCACAACCAAGTTCTAATCTTCCTCCTTGCCCTCTGGGGTGAAAATTTGATCCCTCTTAGTGTGGCCTCTCTTCTAACAAGTGCAAGGCCATTGATGGTCCTGAATTGCTCCTCCTGCTTTCTGAAAGTTGCTTTGTGAGTCCCAGATGCAGAATCCACATGGAGGAATCCCTGTTTACCCCTTACTGGCCCACCACGCCCACAGCTGCTTTGTCCTTCCACCTCCAACTTCTGCCTCCTCATGGAATGAGAAGTGGAGTCCATTAGAGGAATACAAGTGTTCTCAACATCTTGAGATGGGAGATTGCTGGCCCTCTCCTGAATCCTACAGAGACTGACTGTGCAGCTGTTCTGCTCCACTTACATACCCACACAATTTTTCCTTTGAACCTTAGACCCATTCTGTTCACTTCCCACAGCCACCTGAAACAGGACTACACTCCCACTAAGCTGGTCACACCCAGTCACTTAGTTATCACAGGGCTGCTCAAATTCCCTTATAGCTTTCACTTTACGTGGACCAACTTCCAGTTCCTGAGACACCTTTACACGGTCTGCTCCGGGCCCCCCAGAGCACAGCCAGGGGTTTCACACTCAGGCACGTCCTGGACATCAGGAACTGAAATAAACTTCTCCCCAAACAAACTGCTGCATTCTACAGACAAAGAATTTTCCTGATCACTCTCATTTACCTTGCTCCCATCCCCTGCAGTTACCACAGGGTTACTGCTCAGGGAAACTTCCAGGGGGAGCCCCTTCCTCAGCAGCTCCCTCAAACAACAATCGACCTCTGTCTGACTTTACAGGGGCTCTTCTCCCTTGAGCCACAGCCAATTCCTTCTGGGTTTCAGGAAGAGACATCCTGCTGGAGGATACCACCATGGCCCTCTGCCTTGTGGCAGATGTGGCCAACCTGCTCCAGTCCTGGCTTATGCGCCCTTACACCAGCCACCTCAGCTCAACATAAGAACATAAGAATGGCCATACTGGGTCAGACCAAAGGTCCATCAAGCCCAGCATCCCATCTGCCGACGGTGGCCAATGCCAGGTGCCCCAGAGAAGGAGAACAGAAGACAATGATCAAGTGATTTATCTCCTGCCATCCATCTCCTGCCCTTGTTATGAAGGCTAGGGCACCATACTTTATCCCTGGCTAATAGCCATTTATGGACCTAACCTGCAAAAATTTATCAAGCTCTTTTTTAAACCCTAATAGAGTCCTGGCCTTCACAGCCTCCTCCAGCAAGGAGTTCCACAGGTTGACTGTGTGCTGTGTGAAGAAAAATTTCCTTTTATTAGTTTTGAACCTACTACCCATCAATTTCATTTGGTGTCCACTAGTTCTTGTATTATGGGAAAAGGTAAATAATTTTTCTATATTCACTTTCTCCACACCATTCATGATTTTATATACCTCTATCATATCGCCCCTCAATCGCCTCTTTTCCAAACTGAAAAGTCCCAGTCTCTCTAGCCTCTCCCCATATGGGACCCTTTCCAAGCCCCTAATCATCTTAGTCGCCCTTTTCTGAACCTTTTCTAATGCCAATATATTAATCCAGCCAGGAGTGGATTAATGGCCACCTGCGCCACTCCCACCAGGTCGTGGAGAGGACCTTTGGTCACTTGAAGGGCTGGTGGGTATTACCTCCTCACCCGCCTGGACGTTGGCTTGCAGAACACCCCCCAGGTTTTGGGCACATATTACATGCTCCACAGCATCGTTGAGAGCATGGAGCATGTGAGATATGGCAGAGAAGAGATGAAATATGGGCTGGGCAGTTCGGAACTCATGGGCGACATTCCTGGCTCAAGACACTTCCCCGCCGGCTGCTTTAGTTTCCCCATCTGTAGAAGCTGGATCCCTCCTGGGAGCAGTGCGCACCAGTCAGTGGTGGCCACGTGTCACTGTGCCGCAGTGGGACACAGCTCATGATCCCACATTTGCGTAAAGCTGCTGAGAAAGCTCATAGAATGATTGTAATTTAGGCTGTCGTTAGATTATGTCAAACCAGTCACAAATGTAACTTTGTCTCACCATGCTGGGTAACTGTGCACTAAAAACAATCACTCCTGGGTCATCCTAGAAACTAACAAATGTACCACGTCATGAGCTTTCCTTTTACCCTCCCGGAACACACAAGAATGGATGTACAAGTAGCCGTTCTGCTCCAAAGGGTTTTACCACAAAATGACAAAGGGACACATCTTTAACCTTGGTGAGATCTAATGCTTCTGAGGGTGCTGAGAGAGCTGGTTGATGTGATTGCAGAGCAATTGGCCATTATAACTGGCTTATGCATTACAAGTAAATCTGAGGCATTGGATTTACCTAGGGAAGCTCATAATCTAATACCTTTTTTAGTCTCTAGGTTGTCACAGAATTGTTTGTTTTTGTGAAGATACAGATGAACACAGCTACACTCTGAGAAGCAAAACATTCAGTCTCTTTAATCCACCCAGCCCATTGGCTGTCCACCCAGACACTTGGACCTCATTATGATCACTTAGTGAACATCAATTTCACCACATATAAGGTCCTTCTAATCTTAAGAGATCGGCCACTTAGCCACATCAAACTATAACTCAGATATTTCCCACTGCTGCCAAACTATTTAGCGACTAAAAACTAAAATGCCTTGCATGTTGATTAGTAACAGAGAGAAAGCTGCGCTAGTCTATATACTATCAAAACAAAAAAGCAGTAAAGTAGCACTTTAAAGACTAGCAAAATAATATATTAGGTGAGCTTTCATGGGACAGACCCACTTCTTCAAACCATAGCCAGACCAGAACAGACTCAATATTTAAGGCACACAGAACCAAAAATAGTAATGAAAGTTGACAAAGCAGAGAAAACTGTGCTAATCTATATACTATCAAAACAAAAAAAGCAGTAAAGTAGCACTTTAAAGACTAACAAAATAATTTATTATGTGACCTTTCATGGGAAAGACCCAATCTTGACTCCCCCTGCCCCTTTACTCTCTGATTTGCTCACTACATTTAGCCGTTTGGAATGGAGATCCATGAACTAATCTAATTCTTGACTGCCCCCCCGGCTCCTCTGCTCTCTGATTTGCTCACCTTGATCATTTCCTTTTTTTCTGATTTGTCAACGTTGATTACTATTTGGGGTTCTCTGTGCCTTAAATATTGAGTCTGTTCTGGTCTGGCTATGGTCTGAAGAAGTGGATCTGTCCCACAAAAGCTCACCTAATAAATTATTTTGTTAGTCTTTAAAATGCGACTTGACTGTTTTTTTTTTAAACTAAAGGTTTTCCATTGCTCAGGGAAAGATACTGTCCCAAGCTGGAGCCCATGGTTACATTAACATATCACATGTCTACATGGGCTCTGATGACTCACAAGGGAAGGCACTGAATATATTCTTACTGAGATGTTTGTCTTCTAGAACTAAGTGTCTTTCCCATTAACACAAAGCTGTCTGGTCTTAGCACTGCAAGCTGATCAGGCCTGCTCTGGAGATGGGCAGCGCAGAATCCCACCAGAATTGAGGCCTGAGCAAGAAAGGTTCCTTAAGGCATGTTAGCAAGAAGAAGGTGGTCAGGGAGTGTGTGGGGCCTTTAGTGGATGAGGGAGTTAACCTTGAGACAGATGAGGTGGAAAAAACTGGAGTGCTCCATGCTTTCTTCGCTCTCCCTGCACAGAGAAGGTCAACTCCCAGACTGCTGCATGGGGCAGCCCAGTATGTGCAGGAGATGGGCAGCAGGGAAAGAGCAGGTTAAGAACTCGTTTGAAAACCTGGCCATACACAAACCCATGGGGCTGGATCTAATGGCTGATGTGATTGCAGAGCCATTGGCCATTAGCTTTGGAAAGTCCTGGTGAGCAGGGAGAGTCCCAGATGATTAGAAAAGGCAGATGTAGGGCCCATCATTAAAAAAAGTGAAGAAGGAAAATCTGGGGAACTATAGACTGGTCAGTCTTACCTCAGTCCTTGAAAAAATCGTGGAGGAGATCCTCAAGGAATCAATTTTCAAGCACTTGGAAGAGAGGAGCTTGATCAGGAACAGTCCATATGGGTTCACCAAGGGCAAATCACGCTGGACTAATCTGATTGCCTTCTCTGATGAAAGAACTGGTTCTGAGGATATGGAGAAGATCGTGGATGGGAGACACCCCAACTTTAGCAAAGCTTTTTCATTGATTCCTCACAGTATTCTTGAGAATATGAACAGAGATATAGGCCATGTCTACACGTGCCCCAAACTTCGAAATGGCCATGCAAATGGCCATTTCGAAGTTTACTAATGAAGCGCTGAAATGCATATTCAGCGCTTCATTAGCATGCGGGCGGCAGCGGCGCTTCGAAACTGATGCGGCTTGCCGCCGCGCGGCGCGTCCAGACGGGGCTCCTTTTCGAAAGGACGCCACCTTCTTCGAAGTCCCCTTATTCCCACGAGCTCATGGGAATAAGGGGACTTCGAAGTAGGCAGGGCCCTTTCAAAAAGGAGCCCCGTCTGGACGCGCCGCGCGGCGGCAAGGTGCATCAATTTCGAAGCGCCGCTGCCGCCCGCATGCTAATGAAGCGCTGAATATGCATTTCAGCGCTTCATTAGTAAACTTTGAAATGGCCATTTGCATGGCCATTTTGAAGTTTGGGGCATGTGTAGACGTAGCCATAGATTGCATAAATGGACTAGAAGGTGGATGGGGAGCTGGTTAGATAATTTTGCTCAATGGGTTGCAATAAGTGGTTCTGTGTCTGGTTGTCAATCAGCATGAAGTGGAGTTCCCCAATGGTTAGTCCTGGGGCTAATTTTGTTTCACGTGAAATGGATTGCACCCTCAGCAAGTTTGCAGATGACACGAAGCTGAGGTGAGAGGTAGATACAATGGTGAGCAGGGATAAGCGTGATCAAGAGAAATTGGAAGACTGGGCCAAAAGAAATCTGATGAAGTTTATAAGGCCAAGTGCAGAGTCCCATACTTCGGATATTAGAATATCAAACACTGCCAAAGGTTGGGAACCCACTGGCTAAGCAGCAGTTCTGCAGGAAAGGACCTGGGGATTACAGTGGATAAGAAGCTGTACAGGAGTCAAAAATGTGCCCTTGTAGCCAAAAAGCCAAATGGCAAGTTGGGCTGCATCTGTAGGAGTACTGCCAGCAGATCTATGCAAGTGATTATTCCCCTTTATTCAACACTGGTAAGGCCACATCTGGAATATCGTGTCCAGTTTCCCACCACCCCCACCACCACATTTAAGAAGGTTGTGGGTATGTTAGACAGAGTCCAGCACAGGGGAAAAAAATTGGGGACTGAAGCACCTGACTTAAGAGGTGAATCTGAGGGATTTGGGGTTATTAGTCCCCAGAAGGCTTAGGTTCGATTTCACAGCAGCATGAGGACCCCTGAAAGGGGCATTAAAAAGAGGCTGTTCGCACTGCTGCCAGATGACAGAAGAAGGAGCAATGGTCTCAAGGTACAGGGGAAGAGGTATAGTTTGGGAATTAGGAAAAGCTATTTCACCAGGAGCGAGTGTTGATGCACTGCAATGGGTAACTGAGAGAGGTGGTGTAATCTCCATCCCTAGAGACTTTGAAATCTTGACTTGTCAAAGTCCTGGCTTGCCTTACTTGGTTGTGGTTGGTGCCACTTTGCTCAGGAGGATGAAATTGGTGACCTTCTGAGGTCTCTTCCAACCCTATGATTTTAGAATTCTGTAAGTCTGTGTTGTTGTTTAACCACTGTTTAACTCCCAGAAAAATCTTATTGAATCTTGAGAAGAAAATCCATATTGTTTAACAGGGAATATTTCATGAAAATTCTGGATTGATGTTTTGTACAGCATGTAAAGTTCCTGTCAATTCCACATAAAAAGGAAACTGACAAACAGAGAAAGTGCTTTGCATAATTGTAAGGCACTGAATCTCAAGTGAGGCCTGAGCGAGAAGACAGGCTGTAAAGAAGAGAACATAAAGTACTTAGTGTAAAGGTCAAAGAACAGATACATCATAGGATAGAAGTTGGCTGATTTAGGCCTGGTCTGCACTAAGCAGGTAAGATGATTTCAGATAAACAATTCTATCTATGGCAGTTGCGTATCTGAAATCAACTTACCTGACTGTCTGTCATAACTGAGGAAGGTCAACAGGAGCATTTCTACCACCCAACTCCCTTTCTCCTGGCAATAGTGAGCAGTACAGGGGTGAACTGCTGCCCCCAGACAGAGACACACCAGAAATCAAGCTCCAGAAAATCAACCCTGACCCTTGCTGGGTTGAGCTTCCCAGCAGCGTAGCGGTGCCCTCACAAAGTCCTGTCACTCATCTCACGGAAACGAGAAAGTGCCAGTATTCCACGCGGTGCGACAGCTGGTTTGAAGCTGCCCCCTTTCATCGCAGCTGCCTGCAAGATGATGTGGAATTTCTGGGGTGTGCGGTTGAAGCTGAATTCCATGTGGAGAGTAAAGCAATGGGAACAAAAGCAGATGTTGAAGCATTTGAACGCAGAGTAACGGCAGCTTCCACTGAGACATGAAATAGCTGAAATCAGCCCACACAGAGTGATCAGTGATTGAGCTGGTAACTAAAAAGGAAAGATATTAGGGCCCAAGAAGATCAAGGAATTATTCTCAATTTCCTTCATAATCAACAATAATTCTAAAATACACACAAACACACAGAGTCACGAGGTCCCCTGTGACTCAGCCTCGGACACAAGACCACTCATAAACCTTTGGGAAATTCCTTTAATTAGTGGTTACTCCAAATGTGGGATAACAACACCTGAAGTTTAGACATGGAAAACAAGACTTTGGCTACAAGGCTTCCAGTCTCCAGGCCCTTCTCATTCAGCTGCTTTGTGAACTCCTCTGGGATTGCACAGAGCTATATTATAAACCGATTACAGACCTCTGTCAGCTCTTGGCATGGGATCTTCAGCAGATGCTGCTCTGAGAGCGGTGTGGGACACGGCTACCTGAGGGAGATTCCCAGGAAGGTCACTTCCATCTCAGAATTCACAGGTACCCCTCACTTGCTGAGGCGCTCACCTCTACAGCAAAGCTCAGTGCAACACCGCTATGTGGAGAGAGAACAGATCTGTGGTCCTTTCTGCTCTGCACAGCCATAAACTAAATGTGGGCTTTTGCAAGGGAAAAGTCTGCTCCAGTATCCCAGAACAAAATGTCTCTCTCTACCTTTCACCCTGGCCTGAGCTCTAACCCCAAAGTGGCTGCATTTCAGTAATGCTGCAGGATAAACAGTGTTATTGGCTGTACAACACAAGTCCAATTCAGAGGTTATTTGCACAGGTGCCGCTATGCAAATCTCCCCATGAAGTAAGAACTCAGTAAAGACCTTAGGAGGCAGCTGTAGGTTAATGCACAGACCCTGCCACCTCCTTCTCTTGCATACCAGGTCTCTGGCTATGAATGCAGGGGTTGGAGGGGTGTCTGTTGCCTGACTTTAATCTGCTGGGAAGAGTGGAGGTGCCAGGGCCTCCCACAGTGACGATTTTCAGATTTTTGTCAATGTAGACAACAGAACTCTTCTAGCTTCATTAGAGAACTCACCTAAAGTGCTAGGCAAGAAACTTTCAAAAACTAAGTCAGCTGGATGCAGAGACGCAGTCTGGGAGAATTCAGTCCAAACGGATAATATCTGACAAACTCTGAAGCCACTGGAAATAAAGTCTCCCAACTGAAGGTGCCAGACAAACTTAACTACTTGTGGTGCCACCAGCCATGGTGATGGAGGGGACCTGGGGCTGGGGCAGGGGATTGGGGTGTGGGTCACTTACATTTGGCAGCTCCCACTTGGTGGAGGGGGAACAGGTGGCCTCACTTAGTCCAAGGCCCTGGGCTGTGGTCTCTAAAGCCCCTTTCTTAATCTGGCTCCGCTACAGGAGCCAGAGGAGTGTGCCTTCCCCCAGCTGCAGCAGCTCCACGGCCAGCAGCCTTGAGTCCTGCTGTGCAGCTTAGAGTGACCTTTGGGCACTAGCACTACCAGGCAGGATGGGCTCAGGTGTCTATTAAAAGCACACTCAGAAGAGTAACTGAACCATTTCCTTAGTGGATTGTACTTTGTAAGGGTCAACCTGCCCTGAATGAGGAATTAGCGAGGGACAACGCTTCCTCATCATCGCACATATTTGCTTTCCGCAACCAACTCTCTTGATAACTTCTCACAAGTGATGTGCCTGAAGAGGTGGCTGCTGACGTCTAAATGCTGTGGCTGAATTTGTTCAGCTAACTTGGGGCCATTGCTGGTTATGTACTCCAGGTAGCTTATGACTTTTAAAACAAAAGTATTTGTGGATAATCTGTGACCTATCCCCTGATGTGCAGGTGCAGTGAGCTCTCATGCCAGACCCCTGTGCAAGTGGACAGTTATCCCAGGCAAGAGATGTAGATTCTTCCTATGGGTGCCTGTGTGTTTCACCTGTTCCCTCTGTTGTTCACCTGGAGATGGAAATGGGCTACATTTGGTTCCTATTCCTGATTAAGGGCTCTACTGAGAGATGAAACCCCTTGTGGGGGGCAGGGTTTCTGTACAGCCTGAAAAGAACCGATAATCACGAGGAGAATGATGTGCAGCAGTCGCAGGAGACAGGCAGGTGGCTGGAGAAGGTGGCTGAGAATTGGTCAGCAAATGAGTGGCTGACAAGTCTAAGAGCAGTTGGTGAAGAGAAGTGGCTGGTGGGCGGGCGGGAATGATGGCTGTCTGGGTGGACATCCAGGGAAGTGCTCAGGTGGCAAAACAAGCAAGGTGGCTTCTTCCCAGCAGAGGAGGTGAACTCACAACGATGCATGTCTGCAACCAGGCTCCCCACTGACTGAGTGGAGAGGGAGTAGAGGAGGGAGCAGAGAGGGACCAGGCAGAGGGGCTTTTGGTCATTGCCATGGAGAGGAGGTGACAGAAGACACTGCCCCACACGCTGGGGGAGGGGTCCTGCTCACAGGCTTAGAAGTATGAACTCTGCTTGTTGCATGTTCTCTAAATAAGGGCAGGTGACTTCCCCCCCCTACGTTCATTCCTGCACTCAGACTCTGTGCTTGCAAGTGGGGAAGTCAGGCCTCTCGGAAGGATGTAAAATCTCCCCAGTTACACGGTGGTGGCTCCAGCTGGTTCTGTGTTTTATTCTAGAAAGCGGCCGTGAGTTATTGATCCCAGCCCTGTTGCTGACAGCTCCACTGGGAACAAGGGTTATTGGAACTTTTCTCCACCAAATCAAATGCCTCAGAGAAAACAGTTTGTTTCATCTGCACAATTCCTTTGGTTGGGCAACCATGGACTCTCTTTAAAGGCTGAAACCACGTCTGTCTGAGAAAACTGATGTTCCAGAGCATGTTAGTGACTGATATCAGCCATGCTCCTGCACTCTTTTAAACCAGTTCCATGCCCACTTTCCCATTGTTTCTTAACATCCTCAGCTTGTTAAAACTTTCCCTTGCTTAGTAACGGAGAGAGAGCCCTGCTAGTCTATATACTATGAAAACAAAAAAAAAACAGTCCAATAAATTATTTTGTTAGTCTTTAAAGTGCTACTGGACTGCTTTTCTGTTTTCATTTTTTTGTTATAAGTTTCCACGTAACATAGAACTGCCCTGTGCTCACAAGTATTACTTTTTTCTTTTTGTCTCGGCGGGGACCCGTTTGGTTACTTCTGAATGAGCTGTGTGACTAACCAGCCATTTGAGACTCTGAGGTTCCGCTGTAGGTGCCAGTTAGCATCCTCCTTGACTGCGAATGGACTGGAGAATATTTCATCTCCTCAGGAGATACAAGTACCTCAAGCTGCGTCTTCCCAAAGGCAGAACAAGCATATTCCATCTGTTGTGTACTTTATAGAGACTGTGTGACCAAAACTGAGCCCATGTTCAGACTCTGTTATTCTCCCTCCTCTTCCTTGGGCTTCTGAACATTTCCATCATTTCAGCCACTGCTGCAGGGGTTTCATTGGAGCTGATGCCAATGATGCCAAGGTCACTTCTTACATCTCTTCTCTCGTTCGGATGCTTCCCTGGCACATCTTGGCAAAGTTTTGGGGTTTTGTTCACTCTAGACCTCCCAGGTGAGTGGGGAATTCCATTCAGCCTGGACCTTCTAGCCTGGGTTTCATTCTGCTAAGGAGCAATGCTGGAGAGCCCATATATCTTCTCGTATTTCTTGCTGTGTCTACTCTGGTTTCTCATACCATGAAGTGTAGGAATTACCGATGGATGGAGCAGTGACAGGAGGGAGGCTTATAAACAGTTTGGGCAAGTGAATAATTAAAATATAATTTTTCAGGGTGTGAAAAGGAACTGATCCACTTCACTTCTGAGAACAGCCTCCAGTCCTGCCTCTTGTGTCTCACGCTGGGCACATACAGGAAGTCCTGGGATCGCATGGTACATGCAGCAGACACACAGCATCACCACATCTGGATTCCTTCCCACTACACCATGTCAGATGCCAACAGAACCGAGTTCACCAACCCCTCTACCTTCATCCTTCTGGGCATTCCTGGGCTGGAGATGGCTCATGTTTGGATCGCCATCCCCTTCTGTGCCCTGTACATCATGGCCATCTTGGGGAACTTCACCATCCTGTGCATTGTGAAGAGGCAGACGAGCCTCCATGAGCCCATGTACTATTTTCTCTGCATGCTGGCAGTCAGCGACGTTGGACTGTGTACGTGCATCCTGCCCAAAATGCTGGCAATCTTCTGGTTCAATTCCAAGGAGATCAGTTTCAATGCCTGCCTCACCCAGATGTATTTCATTCACTCCTTCTCTGTGACAGACTCTGGGATCTTAGTGGCCATGGCTTTGGATCGCTACGTGGCCATTTGCCATCCCCTGAGACACTCCACCATACTGACAAATCTCGCGGTGGCCAAGCTCGGCCTGGCTGTGGCTCTGCGCAGCACCGTGTTTTCATTGCCCTACCCCTTGCTGGCGAGGCAGTGGCCGTATTGCAGAACAAACTTAATCCCCGAGACATACTGTACGAATATAGGTGTGGTGAACCTGGCTTGTGCTGACACCCGCATCAGTAATCACTATGGCCTCTTTGTGCTATTCTGCGTGAAGTGTCTGGATGTGTTCATCATTGCAGTGTCCTATATCCAGATCCTCAGGGCCATCTTCCATCTCCCCACAAAGGACGCCCGGCTCAAGACCTTTGGGACCTGCATATCCCACCTCTGTGCCATCTTAGTCTTCTACTTCCCGGGTCTCTTCTCCTCCCTCGCTTACCGGTTTGGTCAGAATGTGGCCCCGCATTTCCGTGTTCTTATGTCCAATGTGTATGTCTTGATGCCCCCCATGCTAAACCCCATCATCTACGGGATGAGGACGAAAGAGATCCGGGACAGGCTGCTCTGGCTCTTTGCCCATAAAGGGAAATAAAATTTACTTCTGGGGCCCCAGGTCTCAGTGTTCTGTGCTGAACTAGCTGGTGGCGTTGTGCTGGGCCCTCTTCCCTGAACCTCTTCCTGGGCACTCACAGTGTCACTAAAGCCTTTCCTGACCTTACTGTGACATGTCAGCATCAGTCTGTGTGCAAGTCACTCGTTCAGAGGGCTGCCACCTGCCCAACTGCTGGTTACTCTATCCTCAGCCCCCTTGCCCTGTGTTGTCCACTCCCTCAAGTCCCTGTCCTTTGCCCCACTTCTCCTCCCATGACTCCTACCCCAGCCCTCCTTTCCTTCCCCTTCCACTAATACCCCAGTGTGTCACTCCTCTGTTCCCCAGCCTCAGCCATTCTCTCCATCCTCTCCTCCCTCCCTCCCCAGCCTGTCGGGCTCCTTCTGCTGTGCAGCTGAGTCAGTCGGGAGCAGAAGGGGATGCTCAGAGATGTACCAGAGCAGCTGTGGGTTGGGACCAGGGCTGTGGGGCAGGTGGGTGACGCTTATGCCCCTAACCTCAGCTATGAAGTGGTGAGGACAGAGACCTTCGTGCGACCTGTTTAGTTAGCTCTCAGCTCCCTTTTCTCCTCCTGGCTGGGGGCTGGCAGCTGGCAGGGATCCTGTAATATTTGTGGGCTGGGAGCCCTTTGCCTGTAGTGAGGCGTCTGGGGCAGCGCCAGAGATCAGCTTTCAAGGGGGATGGACAACAGCTTCTAGAAGCAACAGCTTCTAGAGGCAACAGCTTCTAGAGGCAACAGGATAAGGCTCTGTGCTAGCTGGGAAGGTGAGGTGCTCGGCAGGGGCCTGGTGGATGCCGTATCTCTCGTGGAGGGAGACAAATGGCACAGCCTGCAGGGGCCGTCCATTTACATCCACACACGGCACCTTCTCCGGTAGCCCAGGGCCCCTCTTGCCCAGACGCTGGAGCTGAGCAGCGAAGCTGAGGCTAACGTTGGCTGCACACGACACTTTTGGTCACTCCCGTAGATGCTCTGTGGCCAGGCTGGCAGGCAGCACTAGCCCCTGTCAGAGATGGACTTTCCCCCTCACCACGCAATGAGGTGAGCTTAGGCACCAGCTGATCCTGTTCCCACCCCCACCCCCAGCCCCACTGCTCTGGCCAGGATGTGGCACTGCGCCTCTGGGTCGCATCAGAGCCAGTGAGGCTATTTCAACAAGAGCAATTTAATAAACAAACAGGTAAAAACGACAGCCACAAAACTGGCTTCCCCACTCCTCAGCCAGGTCTTGCCTGTGTTCCAGGGACCCCATGCAGCCCAGACCTCTGCACCCTGCACTGAGCCCAATGGTGGGTTTCCAGGGCCCAGCTCAGCACAGCCTGAGTCACTAGAGCTCCCCCCGGCTCCATGTCCTACAGTAATCGGCTGCAGCCCAGAGGGAGGGAGGGACTCACCCAAGCGAAGGCAGTGACTCCGGGGCAGTGGTGGGGCTCTTCCCCCTCAGCTCCCTCATCAGCTGATGATTGCTCTCCAGTAAAATGACTGGGGCCAAATCCTCAGCAGGTACGAGTGGGAGAATCCACAGGAGGGAGAGAGAGAGAGAGCGTCTCTGGGCTGCTGGGGGCCCTGACACAGGCTGGCAGCTATGTCCCTGGATCAAGAAACTTCCTTTTCTGTTACCTCAGTTTCCCCAGCTATGAAAGAGGGATCTCTCCTGGGCATAGTGAGCAATAGTCTGTGAGGCCCCGGCCTGTAGGTCTGTTATGGGGTCCAGGGGTCCCCAAGCTCTTCACCCCATCTGTAGGCAAGAGTGACTCTCATTTAGCCAGAGAACAGCGGGTCTTTTATCCAACAGGGAAGCAGCTTAGTACAGAGGAGTCAGTATAGGAGGCAGGGACAGTTATTCCAATTCATGCTGGGGAGAGGAGACCTCAAGGGGACTCCCAAGCTGAGGCATTGACCCCTCCTTTGTCTCTCTCTCTCTTGCAGACTAACTGCTTCCCAGCTCCCAGTTCCAAGTCTCACCCCTCAGGCTTCACCTCCCCCTTCATCTGCAGTCCAGAGGTGTCCCCTGATCGCCTCAGTTACCCTCTGTGGGAGCCCCCCCACCCTCTGTGAGCCGCTCACGTACACACACATATCCCCTACTACTTCGCATCTCTCCCCGCTTCCTGAACGGGGTCACTCAGCCAGTGACCTGGGGAAGTTTGGGGCCTTCCCTGCATGCTGAGTCCCGAACCTAGGATATTAGAACATCAAACACTGCCAAAGGTTGGGAACCCACTGGCTACGCAGCAGTTCTGCAGGAAAGGACCTGGGGATTACAGTGGATAAGAAGCTGTACAGGAGTCAAAAATGTGCCCTTGTAGCCAAAAAGCCAAATGGCACGTTGGGCTGCACCTGTAGGAGTACTGCCAGCAGATCTATGCAAACGATTATTCCCCTTTATTCAACACTGGTAAGGCCACATCTGGAATATTGTGTCCAGGTTCCCCCCTCCCCCACCACATTCAAAAAGCATTGCCTAGAGTGGTGGTGTAATCTCCATCCCTTGAGGCATTTAAGTTTTGCCTTCTCAAAGTCCTGGCTGGCCTGATGTAGTTGGAGTTGGTCCTTCTTTGATCAGGAGAGTGGAATTGGTGATCGTCTGAGTTCGCTTCCAGCCCTATGGTTTTATGAATCTATAAGTCTGTGTTGTTGTTTAATCACTGTTTAATTCCCAGAAAAATCTTATTGAATCATGAGAAGCAAATCCATATCGTTTAACAGGGAATATTTCCTGAAAATTATGGATTGATGTTTTGTATGTAACCCTTCTGCCGGAAGGAGCTGGCAGCAACAAAGGCCGGTTTCAAAATCTAGGGGTTCCTTTTCATCCATCTCACACAGAACGGGCTCAAGCCCCCACCCAGTAGCCTGGGAAATTCACACTCCCCGGGTGCTTCGGGGAGGCAATGCTGCCCCAGTCGGAAGCACAGAGTCTGAGTTTAGAAAAGAACATTTAATAAAAGAGGCAGAAAGGTCAATTAGCATAAGCTTGGGAAAGCACCACACCCAGACTTCATAACCAATCCTCAGGTAACTGTCCCAGCTCAGTTGCATTGAGCTGTGTCCTTGGCCTCTCAGGCTCACCAGTACAATACCAGAAACAGCCAGTCCACACACCCAACTTTCTCTGCACTCCTAATTCAAATGCCCCACTTACAACTCAGTCCAGTCCGTGCAGGCCCTGACAGCTCACGCTGACGCATGCCCTCATGGAACCCGCGACACTGCCACCTTTGCGCTGGTCCGGCGTTCTGCTCACTCTTTGCCAGTGGCCACGCTGGCCATCCCCCACCAGTACCATCCATCCACCATCCCTCCTACCGGCCGGATGCCGGTCGTGCCCTCTGTCCGCCACTGCTCCTACCAGCCGGCTGTGCAGTCTGTCTGTCCGCTGCTCCTACCAGCCAGTCGCCGCTCCTCCTGCTGGCTGGCCGGCCACCCATCCCCCACTCCTCCTACCAGCTGGCCGCTAGTTGCACCGTCTGCCCACCATTCCTCTGCCCACTTGCCATGCACTGGTCATGCTGTCTGCTGTGGGTTTGGCCTGAGGCAAAACCCTGTGATTTCAGCTCTTTGTGGCCTGAGGCAAAACACTTGGATTTCAACTCACAGCATCTACCAAAGGAGAGTCTCATACTAGATACAAACACTAATAGGTAGCTCCATCTTTTAACAGGGCAGAGGGCTAGTCAAACCAGGATTATAGCTATATGGCCAGGACTTAGGCAGGGCCAAGGCATTCAGCTAGCTCATTCAACCCATATCCCTCTCCTTCTGCTTTACAGTGCTTTAAACTGGGGAGCTCTGTGTAATCCATGTCTTATTCAGTAATGATGACTGCCCTGTCCCCCACAACGACTTGGAGCATTGGTGAGATTTCACAATTCTTATACTGAGTATTAGCATAAATTGTGATTTTACAACGTGTTTGCAATAGACAAAGCTCCTTGCTTCCTTGCTACCCATCAGTCTTTGTTTGCAAGGTATCACATATGCACACCTTTGCATTCTCATGCACATCCTCTCTGGGAGACACATTCCTCCCAGCCTTCAGCAGCACTGAGTTCCTGCTGGCACATTCCTTACCTCTTTCTCTCAGCCAAGAATTTGTCATCCCGTCAAATAACACTTTTGATTACACCATCCATGTGAATTCCCTTCTAAGGGTCTGAGAAAACCCACTATGGCTTCCAGAACGCTGGGCGCCAGGTGTATTACATCCTCCCCAACCACTCCTGGTGCCTCATAAGTTAGTCTATTTATGGGCTTTATAAATTTATGTCGCCTATTGAGCGTGGGCATAACAGGGGCTGTGGGAGCCTCCTCTGAGGACAGCAGCAAGAGGGGGAACCTCCCAAGGATTCCCTTTTTACTGGCATAGGCCCTTATATCTCTTGCTCATACACAGGGATATCCTGGGCAAAAACATCTCCGTCTCCTAATTGAGCTGTATCTACACATGCTTGCTTCTCCGCCAGACTGTCCGTAAGTGAGACAATTTCATCATCCCAGGCTAGTCTTGTTGTGGGAGGAAGGCTTCCAGCCACAGGCCTAAACACTTCTGCCTCGAGATTTAGCACTGAAGATGGTGAACTTTCCCCGTGTTCCCTTGATAGGATCTGGGCACTTATTCCCATTCTAAGGTGCTCCATGGGGGCCTCATCCTCTTCACAGTCACTCTCAAAGGTGCTGGGTAAGGGTAGATTAGCTCCACAGTGCCCACTGCCTAAGTAGGAGAGTGGATGTGGCCTTGCACTTTCTTTTCACCCCCGTCTGGTGTCATAGTACATCTCAGAAGGAGCACCAACCAATTCTCCCACGGGCAGTAGGAGATTTCTACGTACAGTCTTCATTGGCCCTGACCCACTCTCAGGTTTAATCTTGTAGACAGGCAGGTCCATAAGTCTTTCCACCACCAGGAAGGGTGTTGCCTTCCATCTATCAGCACTCTTGTGTTTGCCAGCAACACCTAGATTTTGCAGCAGAACTCTGTCCCCCCCCGTTGGAGCTACTGAAGGCGCACCCTTGCATCATGCTGGTGTTCGTGACGATCTGTGTTCTTGCAGGAAGCTGCTGTAGCCAAGCAGTAGGCATCCCGCAGCTTTTCCCTTCATCAGGAAACAGACTGTAAATGTGTCTCCTAGCTTTCCCCATCCTCTGACACCCCAAAGCATAGGTCTATGGGTAGTCTGGGTTCTCATCCAATCATCTGTAAATATGGGGTGGCTCCAGTAGTGTCATTCTTTGTGACATTCGAGGCATGCACCAAAAAGGCAACATGTTGAATCCAGGATGCCTTCTGCTCTGGGCGCAACATCCACAGCATATCCACTAGAGTTCAGTTAAATCATTCTGGCTGAGGGTCACCTTGTGGGTGGTAAGGGGTTGTCCTGGACTTTTTTATTCCTGCCACCTTCAGCACCTCCTTCAGGAGGCGACTCTCAAACTCTCGCCCCTGGTCAGAGTGTATTCAAGTTGAGAGTCCAAACACTGAAAAGTACTTTTCCCACAATACTCGTGCTATGGTGGTGGCTTTCTGGTCACGCGTGGGGTAGGCCTGAGTGTACCGGGTATAGTGGTCAGTCACTACTAAGATACTTCCAATATTCTTCCTATCTAGTTCTAGGGACAAAAAATCAATGCATACCAACTGCAAGGGTTTGCTGGTCATGATGTTCTGCAGATAGGCTGTTCTGGTGGGCAGAATTTTCCGTTTAACACATGGTGCACATCTCACATTTCCTGCATACATCCTCAGCCATTGGGACCAATAGAACCTATTGGGGATAAGCTCAAGGGTTCTTTCCATACCCAAATGCCCCAAATCATCATACAGGGCCCTCATGGCCAGGCCTCTGTATTCTGTTGGTACTACCAATTGTGTTTGTCAATTTTGCAATGGATCTGCTGTGACCCAGTGCAGCACACCTTGTATCAGTCTCAGTTTGTTCCACTCCCTCAACAGTAGTTTACTTCCAGGAGTTGAGGAAACAATGGTCATGGGGTTTGGCCCCTCTCTTTTTGCAAGTAGGGTGTCACGGATGTCAGCATCTTGCAACTGGGCTTTTTGCCAGTCCACAGCACTGAGCCTGGGCAATGGAGATTGGTCCAACACAACATAGTTCACAGAGGCTGATGGCACACTCTCGTGTGGTAAACTCAGAGTTTCAGCAATACAGCTCTCAGGGGCCTCAGATTTGTGATATCTTCCATTGCAAATGGCTCTCCCTCCATCCAAAGGAATCTCAGAAATTTCTGATGGCCGTGGGTACCATGACAATGCATCTGCATCAATGTTGCTTCTCCCAGATGGGTACTGTAGGCTGAATTCATAGCTGTCCAAGGCAGCCACCCATCTCTGCCCAGTTGCATCCATCTTAGCACTGGTCAACACATACCTCAATGGATTGTTGTCTGCCCATACCTGGAACTTAGCACCATACATGTAGTCACAAAACTTTTCAGTGATGGCCCACTTCCAGGCCAAGAACTCCAGTTTGTGGATGGGATAACGAGTCTTGCTGTCAGACAATGCTTGGCTGGCAAAGGCCACAGGTCTACGTTTGCTGTCCACTTCTTGGTATAAAACAGCCCCTAAACCTTCCAAACTGGCATCACTATGTAAAATAAAGGGTTTGTTTGGGTCAGCAAACACTAGGACTGGAGCATGAGTTAGGTAGTTAATGATCTGTCAAAAAGCTTTTTCACACCTCTCATCCCATTGTGATCCAAAAGGCTCTAGAGGACCACAGTGCTTCTGCTCTGGAAGCCTTGGGGGCCTCCACTTACCCCTGGTCTTAGTCTTGCTCTTGCCAAGCGGGTATCTATGGGTGAGACCGTTCAGAGGCTTGACTATGGTAGCATAATTCTTCATAAATCTACGGTAGTATCCATTAAACCCTAAAAAGGTTTTAAGCTCCTGGTAATTGTTGGGACATGGCCATGTGACAAGTGCCTCTATTTTATCTGGGTCAGTACTCGCACCTTCCTGGGACACAATGTGACCTACGTACTTCACCGATGTTCTACAGAACTGGCACTCATCAATAGAAAGCTTCAATCCATATGCCTCCAACCGGTCGAGGACCTTAAAAAGTCTTTCTTTATGCTCCCCCAATGTTCTTCCAAATACGATCAGGTCATCCAAATAAACCAAGACTTGCACTAAGTTCATATCGCCCACAACTTTCTCCATAAGATGCTGGAATTTAGCTGATGCCCCAGAAATCCCCTGAGGCATGAGTTCGAACTGGCAGAACCCTAATGGGCAGATGAAGGCTGTCTTCTCTTTATCTTCTGCTCCCAGAGGAATATGATAATATCCGCTTCGATGGTCTAAAACTGAAAACCACTGGCTTCCCAGCAGGCAACCTAAAGCATCTTGAATCTGAGGCGTAGTGTACTGGTGGACCACGTTACGGCTGTTTAGGGTGCGGTAGTCAATACACATCCGAATTTTCCCATTCTTTTTATGGATCACCACAATGGGTGAAGTGTATGGGCTGTGGGACTCTATAATGATGCCATTCTCTACCAGCTCTTGAAGATGCTGTCGGACATCTTCCATCTCAGAAAGGGCCATCTTCCTAGATCTCTCCCAGAAAGGTCGAGCATCATGCAGTCTGATTTTATGCTCAACTCCTTTTGCATATCCCACATCCCACTCAGGTAGTGAGAACATCTTTCATCTGTCGCAAAGCTTCTTCCTTAGCTGCGTCTTCCTCTCCTCAGACAGTGGTGAATCTCCGAAGTCAAATCTCTCTGGATCTATCATTGGGGCCTGAGTGCCACACTGAGGCCTTACCACCAATACGGGCTCACAACATCTGCTATCTTTGGTCCTTGCTTCACGACAAAGTCATTACTTGTTTCATTAGCAATCAGTACAGTCACCTTTTCCTGGGCTTCAGTGGGTAAAACTATGACTCCACAGGGAGACAGCAGTCCTGCAGGGAGACCTCCTTCAACTGGTTGCTCTACCATGTCTAGAGTTCCTCCACTGCTTGTCAGCCAGGTACTCCTGGCGAGAACCTCTTGCTCTGTCCTGCAGGCACTACTAAGGGAGTTGGGCCCACATACCTCAGAGAGCCCATTGGTAGTTCAGGTGACTCCTGTTTAGCATCTTCCATCTTCTTGTAGGCTTCAGCACAAAGTGTATGAATCATCAGGGTGGTCAGGTACTGGTCCCCGGCCTGTTGTCTGCAGCATTCCTCCAGTACCTTAAAGAAACTGGAATTGGTCCCTATTAGTACAGACACATCAGAGATCCCCCTGGGGTCAGGGCATATTAAGGTGGCTGTGTCTGCCTCCTCTCTTAGCCTTGCTACCTCTTCCGTGAACTCTAGATGCACCATGATAAATCTCGTGCAGGGGTATTCATTCATGTTGAGTCCACACAGACCAAGACCCATCAGTGGTTGAACAGGCAGGTGCCCAAGCATTTGTTGGTAGAATGACTGGAATCTAATAATCACTTGAGATCCTGTATCCAGCACAGCTCTCCACTCCATCCCTTCTATCTTCACAGTGACCTCCACTCATGGCCCTATCAGTCCCTGTGGGATTGCAGTGGGTCTGTCTCTTCTAGGGGAGCCTCCTGTTCCTGCAAGCTTAGGCAGCTCTTCTCCCAAACTGTGTTGCTGTTTCCCAACTTTTTCCCAGCTAATCCTCAGTGTCCCATAAACTAAACCAGGATTTTCCTCATTTCAGCAGTTGGCATCACTATGCCGATCTTGACCACTCCAATAGCAGAAAAACTGTCCTCTCCTCCTCTGCCTGGGTGGGATGGTGGCTCCAGACACCGATGTCTCCATCACGACAGCCTGAGGCTGCTCAACCCTGCAAATCACAGCCTGGTCAATGACACTTTGCAACTCAGCCATCTGTCCTGTCAGGACCTGAATTTGTTGAGCAAGGTCTTCTCTGGTGTTCACCATCAGTACACTGGCTGTTGGTTGGGCTGCTGTGCCAGCTGGCTCAGGCATCTGGGCTTCCCAAAACTCACTGGCAGCTTCCCTCGCTTCCCACTCCCTGACCTGTTTAATCAGCTGGGAGTAGCTTGGCGGGCGCTCCCGTCATTCTCTTAATCTGAGATGAAGTAGAATTGGGCTGTAATACTGGGTGCGTCTACACTAGCCAGCTACTTTGCAGTAGCCGGCACAACATTGAAATAGCATGTGTTGCGTCTACACATGCCGTGTGCTATTTCGACCTTGAAATCGACATTAGGAGGTGAGACATCAAAATCGCTATTCCCATCCGAAGATAGGAATAGCGCCCTACTTTGACATTCAATGTCGAAGTAGGACATGTGCAAATGATCCGCATCCCACTACTTCGAAATAGGGGGGTCCTCCATGGCGGCCATCAGCTGAGGGGTTGAGAGACGCTCTGTCCAGCCCCTGAGGGGCTCTATGGTCACCGCGTGCAGCAGCCCCTAGCCCAGAGCTTCTGGCTGCTGCTGCTACTGCTGCTACAGCTGGGGGTCCACGCTGCGCGCACAGGGTCTGCAACCAGTTGTCGGCTCTGTGTATCTCGTGCTGTGCAGGGCAAGTGTATCTGGGAGGGGCCCTTTAAGGGAGCAGTTTGGGGCTTTGCTGGCCCCTTATTTCGATGGGGAGCACTTGTGTGTGTGAACGCTCCACATTTCCTTCTGGGGCGGCTCCTTTTGACATTCCCTGTCGCTACTTCGATGTTGAACGTCGATGGCACCAGTCCTGGAGGACATGTAGACAATACGCATCGAAGTAGCCTATTTCGATTTTCTTCCTTCGAAATAGGCTACTTTGACATAGTGTGCTCGTGTAGGCATAGCCACTGAGTTCCTCTTACAATTTTAGCCAGTCTGGCCTGGTCCATCTGCTCCACAGTAACTGCTCCCCTAATGACAGCTCTCTGCAGCAGTCTCTCCAGCCTGTGCATATAGGCTGAAACCTTCTCTCCCTGGTGTTGTTTAGCATTAAGGAAGGTACAATGACTATCTTCAGGGCTCTCTGCGCTCCCAAAGGCATGAGTGAGGGCATCTAGACAATCCTCTACACTGGCCTCAGGCTTAGTGAGCTTCAAAGTGTGAATCACATCTAATCCTGGGCCCCGAGACTCTATTCAACATCTTCACTTCTCTCTGTCTGCTACAGCCCACTCCTCTAGCATTTCAGTGGTGTGTTCTAGCTACGGTTCAAACTCCTCTTCTCTAGGAAATAATCTTAGCTTACAAGAGAAGCTCTCCATAACACGGGGTAGTGCACACTTTCGCAATGTGTGGCCCAGGGCTTCTGCCCAAGCATCAGCTGAGGCTGCCAACCTTGAGCTAGAGGCTTCTGAGCCAAGGCCCAACAACCCTGATGGATTAGCCATGATATGAACAGTAACTTAGTGAAATACAAAACACAATTAATTACCAATTAGCAAATCACTCAACATGTGCTTGTGAGGGGTACTGACACAAAACCTTGGATGAGCCCCTAAAAATGTAACCCTTCTGCCAAAAGGAGTTGGCAGCAACCTGGGTCAGGTTCAACATCTAGGGGTTCCTGTTCATCCATTTCACACAGAACTGGCTCAAGCCCCCACCCAGTAGCCTGGGAACATCACACACCCCTGGGCACCCTGGAGAGGCAGTGCTTCCCCACTCGCACTCACAGAGTCTGAGTGGAGAAAAGAACATTTTATTACAGAGGCAGAAAGGTTGATTATCATAACTTGGGAAAACACCACACCTAGAGTTCATAACCAATCCTCAAGTAATTGTCCCAGCTCAACTGCATTGAGCAATATCCTTGGCCTCTCAGGCTCACCAGTCCAATATTGTAAATAGCCAGTCCACACACCCAACTTTCTCCATACCTCCAACTCAAATGCCCCACTGACAACTTGGTCCGGTCGGTGTGGACCCTGGCACCTCACGCTGACGCATTCCCTCATGGAACCTGAGACACTGCCACCGTTGCACTCGTCCGGCGTTCTGCTCACTCCTCTCCAGTCGCCAAGCTGGCCATCCCCCACTGGCACCATCCACCCGCCACTGCTCCTACCAGCCGGCTGCCAGTCATGCCATCCAGTGGTCAGCTGCTCCTACCAGACATCCACTAGTCATGTCATCAGTCAGTCTGACCACTGCTCCTACCAGACACCCACTTCACATGCTGCTTGTCTGCTGCTCTTTCTAAAAGCTAGCTGCCAGCTGAACTAGCTACTGGGGGTTAGACCTGAGACAAAAACCTGTGCTTTCAGCTCACAGCATCTGTCACAGTAAAGTCACATACAAGACATGAACACAGGCATCTAGCTCTACCTTTCAACAAACAGGAAAAAAAACTCAAATCACACTCACAGCTCAATAGCAAAGACAAAGACAAGAACAAGACATTCCAACAACCCACTCAAGCCATACCCCTAGCCGAGCACTTTACAATGCTTTAAATTGGGGAGCTCTGTGTAATCCATGTCTTATTCAGTAATGATGACTGCCCTGTCCCCCACAAGGACTTGGAGCATTGGTGAGAACTCACAATTCTTATACTGAGTGTTAGCATAAATTGTGATTTTACAACAATGTGTTTACAAGGGACAAAATCTCATTGCTTCCTTACGACCCTTCAGTCTTTGTTTGCAAGGTATCACATATGCACCCCTTTGCATTCTCATGCAAATGATCTCTGGGAGACACATTACTCCCAGCCTTCAGCAGCACTGAGTTCCTGCTGGCACATTCCTTACATGTAAAACATGTAAAGTTCCTGTCATTACTACATGAAAAAGAAACTTTTAAGTGCTACTTGACTGCTTTTTGTTGTGACAAAGAGAGAAAGTGCTTTGCATAATTGTAAGGCACTAAATCTCGACTGAGGCCTGAGCAAGAAAGACAGGCTACAAAGAACAGAGCATAAAGTACTGAGTGTAAAGATCAAAGAACAGATGCATCGTAGGATAGTAACAAAGAGGAAGCCGTGCTAGTCTATACTCTATCGAAACAAACAGCAGTCAAGTAGCCCTTTAAAGACTAGCAAAATGGTTTATTAGGTGAGCTTTCGTGGGACAGACCCACTTCTGGGTCTGTCCCACAAAAGCTCACCTAATAAACCATTTTGCTAGTCTTTAAAATGCTACTTGACTGATTTTTGTTATCGTAGGATAGAAGTTGGCTGATTTAGGCCTGGTCTACACTAAGCAGGTAAGATGATTTCAGATAAACAATTCTAGCTACAGCAGTTGCGTATCTGAAATCAACTTATCTGACTCTGTTGTCACTGAGGTGGGTCAACAGGAGCATTTCTACCATCCAACTCCCTTTCTCCTGGCAATAGTGAGCAGTACAGGGGTGAACTGCTGCCCCCAGACAGAGACACACCAGAAATCAAGCTCTGAAAGATCGACCCTGACCCTTGCTGAGTTGAGCTTCCCAGCAGCGTAGCGGTGCCCTCACAAAGTCCTGTCACTCATCTCACAGAAATGAGACAGTGCCAGTATTCCACGCGGTGCGACAGCTGGTTTGAAGCTGCCCCCTTTCATCGCAGCCGCCTGCAAGATGATGTGGAATTTTTGAGGTGTGCGGGTGAAGCTGAATTCCATCTGGAGAGTAAAGCAATGGGAACAAAACCAGATGTTGAAGCATTTGAACGCAGAGTAACGGCAGCTTCCACTGCGACATGAAATAGCAGAAATCAGCCCACACAGAGTGATCAGTGATTTAGCTGAACACGACAGTTGACCAAAGTTCTTTGGCAACAAAACAGGTAACTAAGAAAAAAAGACCTTAGGCCCCAGGAAGATCAAGGCATTATCCTCAGTTTTCTTCATAATCAACAATAATCCTAAAATATACACAAACACACATAGGCACCAGTTCCCCTGTGACTCAGCCTAGGACACAAGACCACTAATATACCTCTGGGGAGTTCCCTTAATTAGTGTTTACTCCTAATGCTGGATAACAACACCTGAAGTGCAGATGAGGAAGGTGAGACTTTGGCTACAAGACCTCCATTCACCAGGCCCTTCTCATTCAGCTGCCACTTCTCCACTAGCTACTGTGTGAACTCCTCTGGGATTGCACAGGGCTATATTACAAACCGTTTACAGACTTCTGTCAGCTCTCGGCGTGGGATCTCCTGCAGATGCTGCTCTGAGTGCGGTGTGGGACACGGCTACCTGAGGGAGATTCCCAGGAAAGTCACTTCCATCTCAGAATTCACAGGTACCCCTCGCTTGCTGAGGCGCTCACCTCTACAGCAAAGCTCAGTGCAACACTGGTATGTGGAGGGAGAACAGATCTGTGGTCCTTTCTGCTCTGCACAGCCATAAACTAAATGTGGGCTTTCGCACAAGGGGAAATGTTTGCTTCAGTATCACAGAACAAAATATCTCTTTCTGCCTTTTACCCAGGCCTGAGCTCCAACCCAGAGGTGGCTGCATTTCAGTGACGCTGCAGAGATCCTTCAGGATAAACAGTGTTACTGGCTGCACAATACAACTCCAATTCACAGGTTATTTGCACAGGTGCTGCCGAGCAAAGCTCCCCTTGTAGTACGAAATAAGTAAAGACCTTAGGAGGCAGCTGTAGGTTAATACACAGACACTGCCACCTCCTTGTCGTGCATGCCAACTCTCTGGCTATCAATGTAGAGGGTGGAGGGGTGTCTGTTACCTGACTTTAATCTGCTGGGAAGCATGGAGGTGCTAGGGCCTCCCATAGTGACGTTTATCAGATTTTTGTCAATGTAGACAACAGAACTCTTCTAGCTTCATCAGAGAAGTCACCTAAAGTAGTAGTAGGCATCCTTCAGTCTGCATAGACTATGGATCGTGCCCTTTAAAGTTTCAACTGAGGACTTCATTTACAGCGTCTACTGTGATTATGAAGACCCACATGAGAGTTACGGTCCTTGCTGCATCTCTTGCAGATGTGGTGGGTGTCTGGCAAGTCCTTAGTGTGCTTTCTGTGCGCTCGCTTCTCCTCTGCTAGCTGTCTGGTCTTCATCTCGCCCTTCTGAAGGCCCTTGTGTAACCCCTGCCTCCATCTGCTGCGGTCGTCTGCTAGTTCTTCCAAGTTGTCCACCTCTATGTCTACCTCTCTGAGGTCTCTCTTGCAGACATCTTTCTAGCGCAACTGGGGGCGTCCGGCAGGTCTATTTGCCAGAGGCTAGCTCACCATACAGGATGTCTTTTGGAATCCTTCCATCATTCATCCTCTGGACGTGGCCAAGCCAGCGGAGCTGACGCTGCCTGAGGAGGGTGTGCATGGTTGGGATTCCAGCTTGCTCGAGGACGGCAGTGTTGGTCACTCTGTCCTTCCATGATATTCCAAGGATGCGCCTGAGGCAGTGCAAGTGGAGGATGTTCAGCTTCTTTTCCTGGTGGTGCTAGGCTTGAAACTTTCAAAAACTAAGTCAGCTGGATGCAGAGATGCAGTCTGGGAGAATGCAGTCCAAATGGATAATATCTGGCAAGCTCTGAAGCAACTGGAAATAAAGTCTCCCAACTGAAGGTGCCAGACAAACTTAACTACTTTTGGTGACACCAGCCATGGTGATGGAGGAGACCTGCGGCTGGGGCAGGGGATTGGGGTGTGGGTCACTTATATATGGCAGCTCCCACTTGGTGGAGGGGGAGCAAGCGGCCTCACTTACTCCAAGGCCCTGGGCTGTGGTCTCTAATACCCCTTTCTTAATCTGGCTCTACTACAGGAGCCAGAGGACTGTGCCTTCCCCCAGCTGCAGCAGCTCCACGGCCAGCAGCCTTGAGTCCTGCTGTGCAGTTTAGAGTGACCTTTGGGCACTGGCACTACCAAGCAGGATGAGCTCAGGTGTCTATTAAAAGCAATTCAGAAAAGTAACTGAACCATTTCCTTAGTGGATTGTACTTTGTAAGGGTCAACCTAACCTGAATGCAGAATTAGCAAGGGACAACACCTCCTCATTATTATATATTTGCTTTCCACACCCAGCTCTCTTGATAACTTCTCACAAGTGATGTGCCTGAAGAGGTGGCTGCTAATGTCTAAATGCTGTGGCTGAATTTGTTCAGCTAACTTGGGGCCATTGCTGGTTATGTACTCTAGGTAGTTCATGACTTTTAAAACAAAAGTATTTGTGGATAATCTGTGACCTATCCCCTGATGTGCAGGTGCAGTGAGCTATCATGCCAGACCCCTGTGCAAGTGGACAGGTATCCCAGGCAAGAGATGTAGATTCTTCCTGTGGGTGCCTGTGTGTTTCACCTGTTCCCTCTGTTGTTCACCTGGAGATGGAAATGGGCTACATTTGGTGCCTTTTCCTGATTAAGGGCTCTACTGAGAGACGAAACCCCTTGTGGGGGGCAGGGTTTCTGTACAGCCTAAAGAGAACCGATAATCACGAGGAGAATGATGTGCAGCAGTCGCAGGAGACAGGCAGGTGGCTGGAGAAGGTGGCTGAGAATTGGTCAGCAAATGAGTGGCTGACAAGTCTAAGAGCAGTTGGTGAAGAGAAGTGGCTGGTGGGCGGGCGGGAATGATGGCTGTCTGGGTGGACAGCCAGGAACGTGCTCAGGTGGCAAAACAAGCAAGGTGGCTTCTTCCCAGCAGAGGAGGTGAACTCACAACGATGCATGTCTGCAAACAGGCTCCCCACTGACTGAGTGGAGAGGGGGAAGGGGAGGGAGCAGAGAGGGACCAGGCAGAGGGGCTTTTGGTCATTGCCATGGAGAGGAGGTGACAGAAGACACTGCCCCACACGCTGGGGGAGGGGTCCTGCTCACAGGCTTAGGAGTATGAAGTCTGCTTGTTGCATGTTCTCTAAATAAGGGCAGGTGACTTACCCCCCTCTTCATTCCTGCACTCAGATGCTGTGCTTGCAAGTGGGGAAGTCAGGCCTCTCGGAAGGATGTAAAATCTCCCCAGTTACATGGTGGTGGGTCCAGCTGGTTCTGTGTTTTATTCTAGAAAGGGGCCGTGAGTTATTGATCCCAGCCCTGTTGCTGACAGCTCCACCGGTAACAAGGGTTATTGGAACTTTTCTCCACCAAATCAAATGCCTCAAAGAAATTAGAGTCTGTTCCTTCCACACAGTTGCTTTGGTCTGGCCGCCATGAACTCATTAAAGAATAAAATCATGTCTATCTGACAAAACCAGTGTTCCAGAGCATGTTAGTGGCTTATGTCAATTAAACTCCTTCACTCTTTCAAACTAATTCCATGCCAGCTTTTCCATCATTTATTAACATTGTCATTTAGTTAAAACTTTCTCTTGTTATTAATAGTAGTAGAAGCATCCTTCAGTCTACGTAGACTATGGATCGCACCCTTTGTAGTTCCATTTGGCATCCTCATTTGCAGCGTCGGCTGTGACTGTGAAGACCCACACGAGAGTGACAGTCCTTGCTGCATCTGTTGCATGTGTAAGGAGTGTCTGGCAGGTCCTTACTGTGCTTTCTGTGGTCTCGCTTCTCCTCTGCTAGCTGTGTGATCCTCATCTCACCCTTCTGAAGGCCCTTGCATAGTTCCTTCCTCCATCTGCTGCGACCATCTGCCAGCTCCTCCCAGCTGTCTGGCTTGATGTCTACCTCCCTGAGGTCCCTCTTGCAAACATCTTTGTAGCACAGCTGGGGGCGTCCGGGGGGTCTTTTGCCAGAGGCTAGCTCGCCATACGGGATGTCTTTTGGGATCCTTCCATCGTTCATCCTGTGGACGTGGCCAAGCCAGCGGAGTCGATGATGCCTGAGGAGGGTGTGCATGGTTGGGATTCCAGCTTGCTCAAGGACGGCTGTGTTGGTCACTCTGTCCTTCCATGATATTCCAAGGATGCGCCTGAGGCAGCGCAAGTGGCAGACGTTCAGCCTGTTTTCCTGGCGGGCGTACAGGGTCCAAGTCTCGCTGCCATAAAGGAGGGTGCTGAGGATGCAGGCTCTGTAGACTTGCATTTTGGTGAGAGTGTACAGCTTGTTGCTATTCCACACTCTCTTGCTGAGTCTGGACAGAGTTGTGGCTGCTTTACCGATCCTCCTATTTTGCTCAGTCTCCAAGGACAGGGTGTCAGTGATGGTGGACTTGAGGTAAACGAGCTTGTGGATGACCTCTAACGTATATTTGTCTATGCTGATTGATGGAGAATCAGCAATGTCCTGCGAAAGTACATTTGTCTTCTTTAGGCTGATGGAGAACCCAAAGTCCCTGCATGCTTTGGAGAACAGATCCAGCAGTTTTTGAAGCTGGTCTTCTTTGTGTGACACTACAGCAGCATCGTCTGCGAACAGCATGTCTCTGATGAGGACTTCCTGAACCTTAGATTTAGCTTTCAGCCTTGCAAGGTTAAACAGTTTCCCATCAGATCTTGTGTGCAAAAAGATGCCCTCTGTTGAAGATCGAATGGCGTGCTTCAGGAGGAGTGCAAAGAAGATCCCGAACAATGTCGGAGCTGGGACGCATCCTTGTTTGAGGCCGCTCCTGAAGTTGAAAGCATCCGATATTGTGCCATCGTATTCGACGGTTCCTCTCATGTCTTCGTGGAAAGACTGGATCATCCTGAGTAACCGTGGAGGACAGCCTATCTTGTGGAGCAGTTTGAACAGTCCATCCCTGCCGACCAAGTCAAAGGCCTTGGTCAGGTCGATGAAGGCTATGTAGAGTGGCTTCCTCTGCTCCCTGCATTTCTCCTGCAGCTGCCTCAGAGAGAAGACCATGTCGACCGTAGATCTCTCTGAACGGAATCCGAACTGCGATTCAGGATACACCATCTCAGCAATCTTCTGGAGTCTGCCGAGGATAACGCGAGCGAACAGTTTACCAGTGATGCTTAGGAGGGAGATTTCACGGTAGTTGTTGCAGTCGCTTCCGTCTCCTTTGTTCTTATACAAGGTTACGATGTTAGCGTCCCGCATCTCCTGTGGAACCTCTCCCTCTCTCCAGCACAGGCACAGTAGCTCATGTAGGGGTTCCAGGAGAGTGTCTGTGGCACACTTGATTACCTCTGGTGGTACCATCCTGGCCAGGGGCCTTTCCTGCTTCAATGTTGTCAATGGCTTTCTTCAGTTCATCCACAGTTGGTTACTGGTCCAGTTTGTCTGTTTCTGGTAGGAGTTCGACGGCATCGAGGGCTGAGTCAACCACAATGTTCTCGCGTGAGTACAGCTCGGAGTAGTGCTCGACCCAGCGCTCCATCTGTTTGGCTTTGTCAGTGAGGACTTCACCAGATTTGGATTTCAGAGGTGCCATCTTGTTCTGGGTGGGTCCTAATGCCTTCTTGATGCTCTCATACATTTGCCCGAGGTTACCAAAGTCAGCACTGGTTTGGATGCTGCTGCATAGCTTGAGCCAGTAGTTGTTGGCACAGCGCCTGGCCATCTGCTGTACTGTTTTTCTGGCTCCTCTGAGCGCTTGCAGGGTATTCTGGCTTGGTGAACGTTTGTACTCCAGGAGCGCAGCGTGCTTTTTTACAGTGGCTGGAATCATCTCATCGGAGTTAGCTTCGAACCAGTCATTTGTGTTTCTAGCTCTTCTTCCAAACACCTACAAGGCCGTGTTGTACATTGTATCCTTCAGATGCTGCCATCTGGATATCACATCGGCACCCCCAGGGTTGCTGCGCAGATTCTTCTCGAGGGTCGCTCTGGACTTTTCAGCTCTCTCTAAGTTAGCCGTCTTTCTGGCATCGATGCGGGGCCTTCCAGTTGGTTTAGAGCAGTGCAGCTTCTTGGGAATCACCTTGAGTTTGGAGGAAACTAACGAGTGATCTGTATCGCAGTCAGCACTATGATAGCTGCGTGTCAGAAGGACCATTTGAGGTTATCACGTCTAGCGATGATCACGTCTAGTTGATGCCAGTGTTTTGAGCGTGGGTGTCTTCATGACACACTGTGCTGTGGCTTGGTTTGGAAAAATGTATTTGTGATGCACAGATTGTGGCACGTGCAAAGTTCGAGAAGACGCTGTCCATTTTCATTCATTTTTCTCACACCGAAGTGGCCTAAGCAGGAAGGCCACGAGTCACGAACGGCTCCAACTCTCGCATTGGAGTCACCCAGAATGTACAGTTGTTCGTGAGCAGGTATTTGCACTATGGCAGCACTAAGCACGTCATAAAACTTGTCTTTTACTTCCGGTGCGGCGTACAGGGTTGGGACGTAAGCGCTGATCAGGTGGACAGGACCGGCGTGAGTTTGAAGTATGACCTAAAGGAGTCTTTCTGATCCACCCTTGACTAATTCCACCGTTTGTAGAAGGGTGTTTCTGATGGCAAAGCCAACACCGTGCTCCCTGGGTTCTTCTTGGGCTTTACCCTGCCAGAAAAAGGTGTAGTCCTTTTTCTTTAGAGATCCCGAATCTGCGAGTCACGTCTCTTGCAGAGCAGCAATGTCAGCTTGGAGCCTCTTCAGTTCCTCATCGATGACAGAGGTCTTTCGCGTGTCGCTGATGGCCTGAAGATCTACAGTCAGGCCTGTCAGCATGGTGCACATATTCCAACAAGCAAGCTTGAAACTCTGATGGTTTCCTTTTCTTGTTGATTTTCTTATTGGTTTGCCTGGTGCTCAGAGTTCAGGTCACTTGTCAGGTTTGGGAACCTTAAGCCTCATGCACCCAGTGAGGCAGATGAACTGTGGCGCGACAGTACCCTTCTGGCTGGGGGCTTCCCACCTTGAGGTGGGTGGTGACCGTCCAGTGAGATGCGACAATCTCTCCCACCATTGGAGGCAACCCCTGGCACTTGTTCTCTACGCCAATCGAGCAAGAGTTTATAACCGGTATCTGTTACCTCCCGTGTTGGTTCAACGCTGTCAGCGATGCTGGAGTACATCTTCAGGCACGAGCTTGGGCAATTATTGGGACCCTGGGCTGCCCAGATGCCAGTGTCGCCCTCTCGGCTTTACTGATATAGTCCAAATGAGAGGATAACTTCCACATCTGGTACCAGCTCAGCTGCAGGAGTTCCTGGGTCAATGCCAGAAGTTGGCACAGAACCGCCTTAGGACTCCCCTCCAGAATTTCTGTCAGGGTTTACTCCCTTAGCCTTGCTCCTTCCCAGGATAACCCACAAGGCAGTGGGGTACTCTTGTTATTAGTTTTTGCTTAACACAGAACTGCCCTGCGTTCACAAGTTTTAATTGTTCGTTTTGGCTTGGCTGTGACCTGTTGGGTATATCTGGTTGTCAACGAGCTGTGTGCCTGGCCAGCCAGTTAAGACTCTGAGGTTCTACTGTAGGTGCTGGTTAGCGTACTCCTTCACTGCTCATGGACTGGAGAGTATTTCATCTTCTCAGGAGATACAAGTACCTCAAGCTGTTTCTTTCCAAAGGCACAACAAGCATATTCCAGCTGTTATGCAATTTATAGAGACTGTGTGACCAAAACTGAGCCCATGTTCAGACTCCGTTATTCTCCCTCCTCTTCCTTGGCCTTCAGAACATTTCCGTCGTTTGAGCCACTGCTGCAGGGGTTTCATTGGAGGTGATGCCAATTATGTCAAGGTCACTTTCTCCAGCTCTGATTTAGTTCAGGTGCTTCCCCAGCACATATCTTTTGTGGTTTTGTTCACTCTACAGCTCCCAGGCGAATGGGGAAATCCGTTCAGCCTGGACCTTCTAGCCTGGGTTTCATTGTGCCAAGGAGCAATGCGGGATACCCCATATCCATTCTCGTATTGCTTGCTGTTGTGTACGTTGGTTTGTCACACCATGATGTGTAGGAATTACCGATGGATGGAGCACCAGCAGATAGAGAACTGACAGTAGGGAGGCTTATACACAGTTTGTGCCTGTTAATAATTAAAATGTAATTTTTCAGGGCGTGAAAATCAACTGATCTGCTTCACCTGTTGAACAGCCTCCAGTCCTGCCTCTGGTGTCTCACGCTGGGCACATACAGGAAATCAGGAGATCACATGGTACATGCAGCAGACTCAGAGCATTCCCACAGTTGGATTCCTTCTACCCTACACTATGTCAAATGACAACACAACTGAATTCACCAACCCCTCCACCTTTATCCTGCTCGGCATTCCTGGCCTGGAGATGGCTCATGTCTGGATCGCCATCCCCTTCTGTGCCATGTACGTCATGGCCATCTTGGGGAACTCCACCATCCTGTTCATTGTGAAGAGGCAGCCGAGTCTCCATGAGCCCATGTACTATTTTCTCTGCATGCTGGCAGTCAGCGATGTGGGACTGTCTACAGCCATCCTGCCCAAAATGCTGGCAATCTTCTGGTTCAATTCCAAGGAGATCAGTTTCAATGCCTGCCTCACCCAGATGTATTTCTTTCATTCCCTCTCAATAACAGACTCTGGGATGTTCGTCGCCATGGCTTTGGATCGCTATGTGGCCATTTGCCATCCCCTGAGACACTCCACCATCCTGACGAACCCAGTGGTGGCCAAGCTCGGCCTTGCTGTGGCTCTGCGCAGCACCGTGTTTTCATTACCCTACCCCTTCCTGGCGAGGCAGTGGCCGTATTGCAGAACGAATGTTATCTCTGAGCCATTCTGCACGCATATAGGTGTGGTGAAGCTGGCTTGCGCTGACATACGCATCAGTAATCACTATGGCCTCTTTGTGCTCTTCTGTGTGAAAGGTCTGGATGTGTTTATCATTGCTGTCTCCTATATCCAGATCCTCAGGGCCATCTTCCGTATCCCCACAAAGGAGGCCCGGCTCAAGACCTTTGGGACCTGCATATCCCACCTCTGTGCCATCTTAGTCTTCTACTTCCCGGGTCTCTTCTCCTCCCTCGCTTACCGGTTTGGCCAGAATGCGACCCTGCATATCCATGTTCTTGTGGCCAGTGTGTATGTCTTCATGCCCCCCATGCTAAACCCCATCATCTATGGGATGAGGACGAAAGAGATCCGGGACAGGCTGCTCTGGCTCTTTGCCCATAAAGGGAAATAAAATTTATTTCTGAGACCCCAGGTCTCAGTGTTCTGTGCTGAACTAGCTGGTGGTGTGGTGCTGGGCCCTCTTCCCTGAACCTCTTCCTGGGTACTCACAGTGTCACTAAAGCGTTTCCTGACCTAACTGTGACATGTCAGCATCAGTCTGTGTGCAAGTCACTCGTTCAGAGGGCTGCCACCTTCCCAACTGCTGGACTGTGAATTCCCTCAAGGCCCTGTCCTTTGCCCCACTTTTCCCCCCAAGACTCCTACCCCAGCCCTCCTTTCCTTCCCGGCCCTTCCTCTTCCACAAATCCCCCTCCTCTCTTCCGCAAATCCCCCACAAGGAGTACCCCAGTTTCTGAATCTTCTGTTCCCCAGTGTCAGCCATTCTCTGTATCCTCTCCTCCCTCCCCAGACCACTGGGATCCTTGTGCCATGGGGCAGATATAGTTGGAAGCAGAAGGAGATGCTAGGAGATGTACCAAAGCAACACACGGCACCTTCTCCGGTAGCCCAGGGCCCCTCTTGCCCAGATGCTGGAGCTGAGCAGCGAAGCTGAGGCTAACGTTCGCTGCACATGACACTTTTGGTCACTCCCGTAGATGCTCTGTGGCCAGGCTGGCAGGCAGCACTAGCCCCTGTCAGAGATGGCCTTTCCCGCTCACCACACAATGAGGTGAGCTTAGGCACCAGCTGATCCTCTTCCTACCCCCACCCCCAGCCCCACTGCTCTGCCCAGGATGTGGCACTGCGCTTCTGGGTCGCATCAGAGCCAGTGAGGCTATTGCTGTGTTGTGCTCAGCGCATTTGCGGCCCTTGTTCAACAAGAGGAATTTAATAAACAAACAGCTAAAAACGACAGCCACAAAACTGGCTTCCCCACTCCTCAGCCTGGTCTTGCCTGTGTTCCAGGGACCCCATGCAGCCCAGACCTCTGCACCCTGCACTGAGCCCAATGGTGGGTTTCCAGGGCCCAGCTCAACACAGCCTGTGTCAGTTCAGCTCCTCCGCCTCTCCATGTCCTACAGTAATCGGCTGCACCCAGAGGGAGGGAGGGACTCATCCAAGCAAATGCAGTGACTCCGGGGCAGTGGTGGGGCTCTTCCCCCTCAGCTCCCTCATCAGCTGATGATTGCTCTCCAGTAAAATGACTGGGGCCAAATCCTCAGCAGGTAGTAATAGTAGTAGCATCCTTCAGTCTACGTAGACTATGGATCGCGCCCTTCGTAGTTCCATTTGGGATCATCATTTGCAGCATCGACTGTGACAGTGAAGGCCCACACAACAGTGACAGTCCTTGCTGCATCTGTTGCATGTGTAGTGGGTGTCTGGCAGGTCCTTACTGTGCTTTCTGTGGGCTCGCTTCTCCTCTGCTAACTGTCTGATCCTCATCTCACCCTTCTGAAAGCCCTTGTATAGTTCCTTCCTCCATCTGCTGCGACCATCTGCCAGCTCCTCCCAGCTGTCTGGCTTGATGTCTACCTCCCTGAGGTCCCTCTTGCAAACATCTATGTAGCGCAACTGAGGGGTCCGGGAGGTATTTTGCCAGAGGCTAGCTTGCCTTACAGGATGTCTTTTGGAATCCTTCCATCATTCATCCTGTGGACGTGGCCAAACCAGCAGAGCCGCCGCTGCCTGAGAAGGGTGTGCATGGTTGGGATTCCAGCTTGCTCAAGGACGGTGGTGTTGGACACTCTGTCCTTCCACGATATTCCAAGGATGAGCCTGAAGCAGCGCAACTGGAAGATGTTCTGTCTCTTTTTCTGGGGAGCATATAGGGTCCAAGACTCGCTGCCGTAAAGGAGGGTGCTGAGGATGCAGGCTCTGTAGACTTGCATTTTGGTGTGCGTGTGCAACTTGATGTTATTCCACACTCTCTTGCTGAGTCTGGACAGAGTTGTGGCTGCTTTTCCAATCCTCCTATTTAGCTCAGTCTCCAATGACAGGGTGTCAGTGATGATGGACCCGAGAGAAACGAACTCGTGGATGACCTCTAATTTATTGTTGTCAATGCTGATTGATTGAAGTTCAGCAACATCCTGACCAAGTACATTTGTCTTCTTTAGGCTGATGGAAAGCCCTAAGTCCTTGCATGCTTTGGAGAACTTATCCAGCCATTTCTGAAGGTGGTCTTCTTTGTGTGACACTACAGCAGCATCAGCTGTGAACAGCATATCTCTGATGAGGACTTCCCGCACTTTAGACTTAGCTTTCAGCCTTGCAAGGTCAGTTTCCCATCAGATCTTGTGTGCAAAGAGATGCCGTCTTTTGAAGATGCAAAGTCGTGCTTCAGGAGGAACGTGAAGAAGATCCCGAACAATGTCAGAGCGAGGACACATCCTTGTTTGACGCCGCTCCTGATGCTGAAAACTTTCAATAATGTGCCATCATATTTGATGGTTCCTCTCACGTCTTCGTGAAAAGACTGGATCATCTTGAGTAACTGTAGTGGACTGCTTAACTTGTGGAGCAGTTTGAACAGTCCATCCCTGCTGACCAAGTCAAAGGCCTTGGTTAGGTCGATGAAGGCAATATAGAGTGGCTTCTTCTGCTCCCTGCATTTCTCCTGCAGCTGCCTCAGTGAGAAGACCATGTCGACCGTAGATCTCTCTGAACGGAATCCGCACTGAGATTTGGGATACACCCTCTCAGCAATCTTCTGGAGTCTGCCGAGGATAACGCAAGTGAACAGTTTACCAGTGACGCTTAGGAGGGAGATTTCACGGTAATTGTTGCAGTCCCTTCTGTCTCCTTTGTTCTTATACAACGTTACAATGTTAGCGTTGCGCATGTGCTGTGGAACCTCACCCTCTCTCTAGCACAGGCACAGCAGCTCATGTAGGGGTTCCAGGAGGGTGTCCATGGCACACTTGATTACCTCTGGTGGTATACCATCCTGGCCTGGGGCCTTTCCTACTGCAATGCTGTTGATGGCTTTCTTCAGTTCATCCACAGTTGGTTCCTGGTCCAGTTTGACCATTACTGGTAGAAGCTTGATGGCTTCGAGGGCTGTATCAGCCACAATGTTCTCGTGTGAGTACAGCTCGGAGTAGTGCTCGACCCAGCGCTCCATCTGTTGGGCTTTGTCAGCGATAACTTCACCAGATTTGGATTTCAGAGGTGCCATCTTGTTCTGGGTGGGTCCTAATGCCTTCTTGATGCTCTCGTACATTCGCTCGAGGTTACCAAAGTCAGCACTGGTTTGGATGCTGCTGCATAGCTTGAGCCAGTAGTTGTTGGCACAGTGCCTGGCTGTCTGCTGTACTGTTCTTCTAGCTCCTCTGAGCGCTTGCAGGGTAGTCTGGCTCGGGGAGTGTTTGTGCTCCAGGGCTACATCTACAAGTGAACGCTACATCGAAATAGCTTATTTCGACATCGAAATAGCCTATTTCAATGAATAACGTCTACACATCCTCCAGGGCTGGTGCTGTCAACGTTCAATGTCGATGTTGGGCAGCACCACATTGAAGTAGGCGCTGGGGGGAACGTCTACACGCCAAAGTAGCACACATCGAAATAAGGGTGCCAGGAACAGTTGCAGACAGGGTCACAGGGCGGACTAGCGCTTCCGGGGCAACAGCTAGCCTCTCCCTTAAAGGGCCCCTCGCAGACACACTCAGCCTGCACAGCACACGGTCTGCAGAGCCATAGGCACGCACACCTTGAGCGACGCAGTCATGGACCCCCAGCAACAGCAGCAGCAGCAGCAGCAGCAGCCAGAGGTCCACCCAGCCGCCCCTGTAGGAGCAGTGCTCGCCCTGCTCCATGCCATGCAGGAGGCACCTGACCACATCCTTGCCACAGAGGAGGAGCTGCCTGCAGGGGAGGAGGATGCAACCCCCAACCCTGAAGCACCCTGCCCCCCCCGCCTCATACGCCGCCGGCTGTGGAGCTACCCCACTAGCACCGACTGGTGGGAGCGGCTAGTGCTCGGAGAGTGGGACGACGACCGCTGGCTCCAGAACTTTCGGATGAGGCGGCAGACATTTCTGGAGCTATGCCAGTGGCTCATCCCAGCACTCACGCACCAGGACACTGCCATGTGGCGTGCCCTCAGTGTGGAGAAATGGGTCGGCATCGCTGTCTGGAAGCTGGCCACTCCAGACAGCTACCGATCCATGGGCCAGCAGTTTGGCGTCGGCAAGGCCACCGTCAGGGCTGTCCTCATGTTGGTAAGAGGACCCACGGGGGGAGGGGGAGGCAGCCCTGGCAGGGGATGGTGGCCCTGGCAGGGGAGGGCCACACACACCCTGCACACCCCTCACTGGTGCTCTCCCATGTGCTTCCCCTGCAGGTCGTCCGCACCATCAATGCCCTGCTCCTCCACAGGCTCGTGAGGCTTGGGGACCCAGATGCCGCCATAGAGGGCTTTGCCACCCTGGGCTTCCCCAATTGCTTTGGGGCTCTGGATGGGACCCACATCCCCATGAGCACAGTGGAGGACGCTACTTAAACAGGAATGGCTACCATTCAGTGGTCCTCCAGGCCTTGGTGGACAGCCGGGGCCATTTCCTGGACATTTATGTGGGCTGGCCTGGCAGCACCCACGACGCCCGGGTATTCCGGAACTCGGGCCTGTGCCGCCGGCTGAAGGCGGGGACCTACATCCCCCAGCAGGAGATCCCTGTGGGGGATACCACCATGCCCCTCTGCATCATCGCAGATGCGGCATACCCCCTCCGGCCCTGGCTCATGCACCCTTACACAGGCCACCTGTCAGCCAGCCAGGAGCGCTTCAACCTGCGCCTGAACCACCCGCGCCAGGTGGTGGAGCGCACATTTCGGCGCCTCAAAGGGCACTGGAGGTGCCTCCTCACCCTCCTGGATGCGGGCCCACCAACATCCCCCAGATTGTGGGCGCGTGCAGCGCCCTCCACAACCTCATCGAGAGCAAGGGGGAGGCCTTCTTTCAGGGCTGGGCTGTGGAGGCTGGCAGGGCCGATGTGCAGCCACCCGCTGCCCCCAGTCGCCAGGTGGACCCTGAAGGGGCCCGGGTCTGGGAGGCCCTGCGGGCCCATTTCGATGAGGCCGTGGGGTGAACGCTGGCAGGCCCGCCAGTGCCCCCCCACATCCTCCACAACACTCCCTTCCCCTACGCCCACACCACAGAGCACCCAAGAGCACACCCCCCCAACTTTCTTGAAAATAAAAACAGACATTTGTTTGTAAAATCAGATCTATGTTGAACTCTCCTTATTAATATCTTAACTAACTATTTACAGGCCGAATAAATATTACATATATATCTATATATTATAAGTCCGATAAGATGAAAGAAAAAAAGGGGAAGACAAGGAAGGGGAGAACTATGTACATGGGGGGGCAGGTATCAGCATCATAACAACAACATAACAACAGGGGTCTAATAGAAACTATTTACAAGCGAACATAAAACTGAGGAGGGGAATATATACACAAAGGGGGAGGGGGGGAGCCACGTCCTGGGCCCCACACCCCCTAATGTCCAGCGCTGGGCGTGGGCGGCCACGATCCGTGCCTCGCCCTCAGCCCTGGCCGGGGCTGGCTGGGGGCCAGGCAAACCGGGAGATACGGCCGGCGGGCGTCAGCTCGCCCCAGGTCCCCCTCAATGGAAGGGCAAGGGCCGTCGGTGGCGGGTGGCGGTGCGACGGCAGATGGAGCAGCGGGTGGAGAAGTGGGTGGAGCAGCGGGTGGAGCAGGCAAGGCGGGCAGAGCAGCGGCTGGCGCAGCATGCGGGGCCAGGTAGTCCACCATATGCTTGAACGTATGCATGAAGGCCCCCCATGCCTCCTGGCGCCAGGCCAGCGCCCACTCTTGCAGTTGAAGGCGCCGCTCCTCCACCCGCAGACGCTGCTCGGCGACCTCCAGCTGCTGACGGTGGATGGCCAGCAGCTGCGGGTCCGTCGCCATCCAGGAGTGGGGCTGGCTCCGCCATCGTCCCTGCCGTGGGGCTGGTTGGTGCTCCGCCGAGGGGCTGGCCTGGAGTGATGGCTCCGGTGGGCTCTCCGGGACCACTGACAACTCAGCGGCACTCTCCAGTCCTTCCAATAGTGCAGCTGCGGAACCCAGGGGGGGAAGAAGAGTGGAGACAGCCGTTAGTGTGGGCCCCGAGCTGTGGCCCTTGTTCCCCCCACCCCTCTGCTGCAGGTTCCCCATCCCCGTCCCCGGGAGATGCTGCTGCTGCTGCTGGGTGTCCCACCCGCTCCCCCCGGGGGGACCCTAGGTTCCGCTCCCCCCAACCCCGGGGATGGGGCATGGCACTGTCGTGCTGGGGGGCAGGGGCTGATGCACTCTTCTGAGGGACATGCCACTGCTGTCCTTGGGGCCATGGTCATCTGGGCATGTGGAGGGCCCTGGTCATATCTGTTACCCCATCCCCAACCCCGGGGGTGCGCACCAGGGGGGTACATACCTGATGGTCCTCTCCCACGGTCGGGGGACACCCGGGGGGCGGACGCCCTGCTGGAGCTCCCCGAGGGTAAGATAATCCGCAGCCCCCCATCACTGGAGGAGGACTCCCCCTCCTCCTCCTCCGGTGCCCCAGGGGTGGGCTCCTGGGGGGGGCCCCCTGGGGTGCGGGGCTTACCTCCAGGGCAGACTCCGCCTCCGGGGCCTGCTGGGGCTCGTCAGCTGATGTGTCAAGCGTGGCCAGAGGGGAGGAGGTGTGCCGGGGGCCCAGGATGTCCCTGAGCTCCCTGTAAAAGGGGCAAGTGACGGGGGCAGCCCCAGATCGGCCAGCCGCATCCCAGGCCTGGGCGTAACCCTGCCGCAGCTCCTTCACTTTACTGCGGACATGGTCCGGAGTGCGGGCAGGGTGACCCCAGGCGTCCAGGCCCTCGGCCATCCGAGCGAATGCATCCGTGTTCCGCCTCTTGCTCCCCATTACCTGGAGCACCTCCTCCTCACTCCAGAGCCCCAGCAGGTCCCGAAGCTCGGCCTCCATCCAGGAGGGGCCCCACTGCCGCTTCCCAGCCTGGCTGCTCGTCTGAGAGCCCTGGCTCCCCTTTGGGGTGGTGCCCTGGGGGCGCTTTGGGGGGTGGGGGGCGGCCATTGCAGCAGTGGGCAGCTGTTCTGGCTGCAGAGAAGCATGCAGGCCGGCCGTGTGGCTGGGCTGCCGCCTGCCTGCTCTCTCAGCTTCCTGCACAGGAAGGCAGGGGGTGGGGAGCTTTAAGGGGCCGCTGCACGCGGCGACCATTGAGCTCAGGGGCTGGAAAGAGCATCTCTCAGCCCTTCAGCTGATGGCTGCCATGGCGGACCCCACTATTTCGATGTTGCGGGACGCGCAACGACTACACGTTCCCTACTTCGACGTTGAACATCGAAGTAGGGCACTATTCCCATCTCCTGATGGGGGTAGCGACTTCAATGTCTCGCCGCCTAATGTCGATGTTAACTTCGAAATAGCGCCCAACACGTGTAGCCATGACGGGCGCTATTTTGAAGTTGGCGCTGCTACTTCGAAGTAGCCGGCACATGTAGACGCGGCCCAGGAGCACAGCATGCTTTTTTTAAATGGCTGGAATCATCTCATTAGAGTTAGCTTCGAACCAGTCATTTGTGTTTCTGGATTTCTTCCAAACACCGACAAGGCTGTGTTGTAAATTGTATCCCTCAGATGCTGCCATCTGGATGTCATATCGGCACCCCCAGGGCTGCTGTGCAGATTCTCCTCAAGGGTCTCTCTGAACTTTTCAGCTCTCTCTGGCTGCGTCTACACGTGCAGCCAACATCGAAATAGCTTATTTCGATGTTGCGACATCGAAATAGGCTATTTCGATGAATAACGTCTACACGTCCTCCAGGGCCGGCAACGTCGATGTTCAACTTCGACGTTGCTCAGCCCAACATCGAAATAGGCGCAGCGAGGGAACGTCTACACATCAAAGTAGCACACATCGAAATAGGGATGCCAGGCACAGCTGCAGACAGGGTCACAGGGCGGACTCAACAGCAAGCCGCTCCCTTAAAGGGCCCCTCCCAGACACAGTTGCACTAAACAACACAAGATACACAGAGCTGACAACTGGTTGCAGACCCTGTGCCTGCAGCATAGATCCCCAGCTGCCGCAGAAGCAGCCAGAAGCCCTGGGCTAAGGGCTGCTGCCCACGGTGACCATAGAGCCCCGCAGGGGCTGGAGAGAGAGCATCTCTCAACCCCCCAGCTGATGGCCGCCATGGAGGACCCAGCAATTTCGACGTTGCGGGACGCGGATCGTCTACACGGTCCCTACTTCAACGTTGAACGTTGAAGTAGGGCGCTATTCCTATCTCCTCATGAGGTTAGCGACTTCGACGTCTCGCCGCCTAACGTCGAAGTTAACTTCGAAATAGCGCCCGACGCGTGTAGACGCGACGGACGCTATTTCGAAGTTGGTGCCGCTACTTCGAAGTAGCGTGCACGTGTAGACGCAGCTTCTGAGTTTGCTGTCTTTCTGGCATCAATGTGGGGCCTTCCAATTGGTTTAGAGTTGTAACCAACCAGGCTCGGGTTCCCCAGAAACAAGGCTGCACCCAGAAGGCGAGTGCTATATTTGGTTTATTGAAAGCGCGTGACATCCGCAACGGGAGCCCCGGAGACGCCGCAGTCACCAGTGGGGGAAAACCCGAAGCGTATGAGCTTCACTCGGGGAGAGGCTCCGTAACAGGTCTCCTAGCAATAGCTGATAAAGCTTAACTCATTAACATAAGATTGCCTAAAATTGCCTATGCATTCCTTATCACTATCTCTTGTGGCCTACTGCCAGCGTAGCCTTGAAGTGTTGGCAAGCGTGCTTTGTTTTGCAGGTGTTGTCATGGTTAGTTGTTTTGCAGCTTTTCACCTTACACAGACTGGTTTGTTTAGGGTTTCTCTGAGGGTTCACAGAGGGGTCGGACTGCTCTCATGAGACCGTTACAAAATCTTCTCGTACCCTACAAGAGTGGTACAGCTTCTTCGGTCTCACGTTGAGTTTGGAGCAAACTAGTGAACTAGTGAGTGATCTGTATTGCAGTCGGCACTATGATAGCTGCTTGTCAGAAGCATGTTTCTGAGGTTATCACATCTAGTGATGACCACGTCTAGTTGATGCCAGTGTTTCGAGTGTGGGTGTCTCCATGACACACTGTGCTGTGACTTGGTTTGGAAAAATGTGTTTGTGATGCACAGATTGTGGTACGTGCAAAGTTTGAGAAGACACTGTCCATTTTCATTCATTTTTCCCACACCGAAGTGGCCTAAGAGGAAGGCCATGAGTCACTATCGGTTCAAATCTTGCACTGAAGTCACCCAAAATGTACAGTTGTTCGCGAGCAGGTATTTGCGCTATGGCAGCATTAAGCATGTCATAGAACTTGTCTTTTACTTCCGGTGTGGCGTACAGGGTTGGGGCGTAAGCGCTGATCAGGTGGACAGGACCGGCGTGAGTTTGAAGTATGACCTGAAGGAGTCTTTCTGATCCACCCATGACTAATTCCACCATTTGTAAAAGGGTGTTTCTGATGGCAAAGCCAGCACCATGCTCCCTGGGTTCTTCTTGGGCTTTACCCTGCCAGAAAAACGTGTAGTCCTTTTTCTTTAGAGATCCCGAATCTTCAGGTACAAGTGGGAGAATCCACAGGAGGGAGAAAGAGAGCATCTCTGGGCTGCTAGGAGCCCTGAGACAGGCTAAGCGAGGGGTTGGCAGCTATGTTCCTGGATTAAGAAACTTCCTTTTCTGTTGCCTCAGTTTCCCCAGCTATGAAAGAGGGATCTCTCCTGGGCGTAGTGAGCAATAGTCTGTGAGGCTCCGGCCTGTAGGTCTGTTATGGGGTTCAGGGGTCCCCAAGCTCTTCACCCTTCTGCAGGCAGGAGTGACACTCACCAGGAGAACAGCAAGTTCATTAGCCAACAGGGCACAGCGTCATCATACAGACGAATAGGTACAATAGGCAGAGACAGTCAGTCCAATTCATGCTGGGGACAGGAGGCCACAAGGGGCCTCCAAAGTCAGGGCTTTCTCCCTTCCTTTGTCTTTCTCTCTCCCAGATTAACGGCTTTCCAACTCCCCGTTCCACTTCAAACCCCTCAGGCTCCACCTCCTCCTTTGTCTTCAGTCCAGAGGTGTCATCTGGTCACCTCTGTTACCCTCAGCAGGAGCCCTACACTCTCTGTGAGCCAAATACGTACACACTCGCATCCCCCACTCTATCACATCTCTCGCCCCTTCCAGACCAAACTGATCAGGGTCACTCAGACAGTGACCTGGGGAAGTTTGGGGCCCTCCCCACGTGCTGAGTCCCGTACTTAGTATATCAGAATATCAAACACTGCTAAAGGTTGGGGACCAACTGGCTAAGCAGGAGTTCTGCTGGGGATTACAGAGGATGAGACGCTGTACATAAGTTAGTCATCTCACGGAAAGGAGAAAGTGCCGGTATTCTATGTGGTGCGACAGCTGGTTTGAAGCTGCCCCCTTGCATCGTAGCCGCCTGCAAGATGACGTGGAATTTCTGAGGGGTGCGGGTGAAGCTGAATTCCATCTGGAAAGCAAAGCAATGGGAACAAAAGCAGATGTTGAAGCATTTGAACCCAGAGTAACGGCAGCTTCCACTGAGACATGAAATAGCTGAAATCAGCCCACACAGAGTGATCAGTGATTGAGCTGGTAACTAAAAAGAAAAGATATTAGGGCCCAGAAAGATCAAGGAATTATTCTCAATTTCCTTCATAATCAACAATAATTCTAAAATACACACAAACACACAGAGTCACGAGGTCCCCTGTGACTCAGCCTCGGACACAAGACCACTCATAAACCTTTGGGAAATTCCTTTAATTAGTGGTTACTCCGAATGTGGGATAACAACACCTGAAGTGTAGACATGGAAAACAAGACTTTGGCTACAAGGCTTCCAGTCTCCAGGCCCTTCTCATTCAGCTGCTGTGTGAACTCCTCTGGGATTGCACAGAGCTTTTTTATAAACCGTTTACAGACCTCTGTCAGCTCTCGGCGTGGGATCTTCAGCAGATGCTGCTCTGAGAGCGGTGTGGGACACGGCTACCTGAGGGAGATTTCCAGGAAGGTCACTTCCATCTCAGAATTCACAGGTACCCCTCACTTGCTGAGGCGCTCACCTCTACAGCAAAGCTCAGTGCAACACCGCTATGTGGAGGGAGAACAGATCTGTCGTCCTTTCTGCTCTGCACAGCCATAACCTAAATGTGGGCTTTTGCAAGGGAAAAGTCTGCTCCAGTATCCCAGAACAAAATGTCTCTCTCTACCTTTCACCCTGGCCTGAGCTCTAACCCCAAAGTGGCTGCATTTCAGTAATGCTGCAGGATAAACAGTGTTATTGGCTGTACAACACAAGTCCAATTCAGAGGTTATTTGCACAGGTGCCGCTATGCAAATCTCCCCATGAAGTAAGAACTCAGTAAAGACCTTAGGAGGCAGCTGTAGGTTAATGCACAGACCCTGCCACCTCCTTCTCTTGCATACCAGGTCTCTGGCTATGAATGTAGGGGTTGGAGGGGTGTCTGTTGCCTGACTTTAATCTGCTGGGAAGAGTGGAGGTGCCAGGGCCTCCCACAGTGACGATTTTCAGATTTTTGTCAATGTAGACAACAGAACTCTTCTAGCTTCATTAGAGAACTCACCTAAAGCGCTAGGCTTGAAACTTTCAAAAACTAAGTCAGCTGGATGCAGAGACGCAGTCTGGGAGAATTCAGTCCAAACGGATAATATCTGACAAGCTCTGAAGCCACTGGAAATAAAGTCTCCCAACTGAAGGTGCCAGACAAACTTAACTACTTGTGGTGCCACCAGCCATGGTGATGGAGGGGACCTGGGGCTGGGGCAGGGGATTGGGGTGTGGGTCACCTACATTTCGCAGCTCCCACTTGGTGGAGGGGGAACAGGTGGCCTCACTTAGTCCAAGGCCCTGGGCTGTGGTCTCTAAAGCCCCTTTCTTAATCTGGCTCCGCTACAGGAGCCAGAGGACTGTGCCTTCCCCCAGCTGCAGCAGCTCCATGACCAACAGCCTTGAGTCCTGCTGTGCAGCTTAGAGTGACCTTTGAGCACTGGCAATACCAGGCAGGATGGGCTCAGGTGTCTATTAAAAGCACATTCAGAAAAGTAACTGAACCATTTCCTTAGTGGATTGTACTTTGTAAGGGTCAACCTACCCTGAATGCGGAATTAGCGAGTGACAACGCTTCCTCATTACCACATATATTTGCTTTCCGCACCCAACTCTTTTGATAACTTCTCACAAGTGATGTGCCCGAAGAGGTGGCTGCTGACGTCTAAATGCTGTGGCTGAATTTGTTCAGCTAACTTGGGGCCATTGCTGGTTATGTACTCTAGGTAGCTAATGACTTTTAAAACAAAAGTATTTGTGGATAATCTGTGACCTATCCCCTGATGTGCAGGTGCAGTGAGCTCTCATGCCAGACCCCTGTGCAAGTGGACAGGTATCCCAGGCAAGAGATGTAGATTCTTCCTATGGGTGCCTGTGTGTTTTACCTGTTCCCTCTGTTGTTCACCTGGAGATGGAAATGGGCTACATTCGGTGCCTTTTCCTGATTAAGGGCTCTACTGAGAGATGAAACCCCTTGTGGGGGGCAGGGTTTCTGTACAGCCTAAAGAGAATCGATAATCACGAGTATCAGAGGGGGAGCCGTGTTAGTCTGGATCTGTAGCAGCAACGAAGGGTCCTGTGGCACCTTATAGACTAACAGAAAAGTTTAGAGCATGAGCTTTTGTGAGCAAAGACTCACTTCATCAGATGCTGGTCCTGGATATCTGCAAGGTCAGGTATAAATAGGCCAGAGCAAGGCTGGGGATAATGAGGTTAGCTCAGTCAGGCAGGCTGAGTTGTATTGTCATCAGTAGATCTGGAGGTGTGAACTCCAAGAGAGGGTGTTAGCCGTTGGCCGGGTAATGTGCAGTGAGGTACCAACTATGCCCTTGTTATCATCCAAGTTTAAAACTACAAGAGCAGAGAGCTCGTCGCTGCAAGCAGCCAAGACAGGCTGACGGATTCCCCTGGGTCCTAAGCAACCCATTTTTTATCTGTTAGAGCAGGGACCTGCTAGCTCTCTGACCCACGGCCAGGCTTTTGTAACCAAATGGTTACAGTTCTTTTGTTGTGCCGGCTGTGTTGCAGTAACAAAAGGGTTAACAAAATGGTTAGGCTTGGATCTTAACTAGTTACAAGTTTATTAAGCTACAGTTATAAGCGTGTGGTTACAAAGGCTATTGTTTACTTCTTATATGCTAGCAAAGTACAGGTGTTAACAAGTTACGTTACAATCCAATACAAAGATATCTGTTATCTAACACAATGATATCTTGACACTAGTTACAGAGCTCTAATTCTTTAGCTGTGCACAAAAAGTCAGAGACCTAGCATGGGTGTATCTTACCCTCTCTGCGTCTCTCGATACCAGCGTAGCCAAGCTGGATCGGTCACTCAATTCCGCGGAAAGACGAATACGAGGTTGGGCGTCCCCAGCTGTGGACCTCAGGAGGCAATCACCTGACCCGACCAGCAGGTAGTTGGTGGAGATGCACTCAGAGTGCTGCTGGGCCCATCTTTATACCCCTTCTGGGTTACGTATTCTCTTTCTTATCTATGGTGCCAGATCATACTGGTCTGTCTTTGTGACGCCAGTTTGTTACAAGGGCATTTCTTACTTAATTTGCACTTGTAAGACAAGAGATAAGCAATTTAGGAGTACAGGACATTCTTTTGTGCGGGCGGGGCACGTCCCCTTCTGGGTGATTGCGTGTGTGCATCATATTGATCAATGCCAGCTGGGGTGATTTCTGAGGGTCCCCCCCCCGCTCTTGTTGACAGTCTGGCCTGTTAGCCTTCCATCTGTACTTTCTGCTTCTCAGGGTCACGATAAGCCAGCATATCTGGGCCTCAATGAGGGCATCAAAGACTGTGCTGTCAGCAGCCATTTCCGTGCCCCATGTGCTCCTCAGTGGAGGTGGGGCAGCGAGCAAGCTGGCTTGTAAGGGGGAGACTTTGTCTGGCTACAGAGGGGAAGCTGCTTTTGTATTTAGCCAGCCATTCACAGTCTTTGTTTAATCCTGAGCTGAGGGTGTTGAATTTGCAGATGAATTGTAGCTCAGCAATTTCTCTTTGGAGTCTGTTCTTGAAATTTCTTTGCTGTGGGATAGCTACTTTTAAATCTGCTACTGTGTGTCCTGGGAGATTGAAGTGCTCTCCTATGGGGTTTTGTATATTGCCATTTCTGATGTCTGATTTGTGTGCATTTATTCTTTTACGTAGAGACTGTCCAGTTTGTCCGATGTATATGGCAGAGGGGCATTTCTGGCACATGATGGCATAAATTACATTGGTAGATGTGCAGCTGAATGAGCCCACGATGGTGTGGCTGATCCAGTTAGGTCCTGTAATGATGTTGCTGGTGTGTATATGTGGGCAGAGCTGGCAACGAGGTTTGTTGCACGGATGGGTCCCTGACTGTGGTGCGGTGTATAGTTGCTTGTTAGGATTTGTTTTAGGTTGGCAGGTTGTCTGTGAGCAATGGTAGGTCTGCCTCCCAAGGCCTGTGAAAGTGGGGGATCATTGTCCAGGATGGGTTGTAGATCCCTGATGATGCGCTGTAGAGGTTTTAGCTGAGGACTGTAGGTGATGGCTAGTGGTGTTCTGTTGGTTTCTCTCTTGGCCTTGTCCTGTAGTAAGAGGCTTCGTGGCACACGTCTGGCTCTGTTGACTTCTTTTCTCACTTCCTCAGGTGGGTATTGCAGTCTCAAGAATGCTCGGTGCAGATCTTGTAGGTGTTTGTCTCTGTTGGAGGGGTTGGAGCAAATGTGGTTATATCTAAGTGCTTGGCTGTAAATGATGGATCGTGTGGTGTGTCTGGGATGGAAGCTGGAGGCATGAAGGTAGGCGTAGCGGTCAGTGGGTTTACGGTACAGGGTGGTACTGATGTGTCCATTGTGTATAAGCACGGTAGTGTCAAGTAAGTGGATCTCCTGTGTAGATTGGTCCAGGCTGAGCTTGATGTTGGGGTGGAAGTTGTTGAAGTCCCGGTGGAATTCCTCCAGAGTCTCCTTCCCATGGGTCCAGATGATGAAGATGTCGTCAATGTAGTGTAAATAGAGCCGGGGTGTTAGTGGGCGAGAGTGAGGAAGCGTTGTTCTAGGTCAGCCATGAAAATATTGGCATATTGAGGGGCCATGCGGGTACCCATAGCTGTGCCGCTGATTTGAAGGTATATATTGTCACCGAATCTGAAATGGTTGTGTGTGAGTATAAAGTTGCAGAGCTCAGCCGCCAGATGTGCTGTAGCATCATCAGGGATACTGTTCCGGACAGCATTTATTCCATCCTTAAAAGTAGCTATCCTGCAGCAAAGCAATTTCAAATACAGACTCCAAAGAGAAATTGCTGAGCTACAATTCATCTGCAAATTCAATACCCTCAGCTCAGGATTAAACAAAGACTGTGAATGGCTGGCTAAATACCAAAGCAGCTTCCCCTCTCTTGGAGTTCACACCTCCAGATCTACTGATGACAATACAACTCAGCCTGCCTGACTGAGCTAACCTCGTTATCCCTAGCCTTGCTCTGGCCTATTTATACCTGGCCTTGCAGATTTCCAGGACCAGCATCTGAAGAAGTGAGTTAACTCACGAAAGCTCATGCTCTAAACTTTTCTGTTAGTCTATAAGGTGCCGCAGGACCCTTTGTTGCTGATAATCACTAGGAGAATGATGTGCAGCGGTTGCAGGGGACAGGCAGGTGGCTGGAGAAGGTGGCTGAGAACTGGTCAGCAAATGAGTGGCTGACAAGTCTAAGAGCAGTTGGTGAAGAGAAGTGGCTGGTGGGCGGGCGGGAATGATGGCTGTCTGGGTGGACAACCAGGGAAGTGATCAGGTGACAAAACAATCAAGGTGGCTTCTTCCCAGCAGAGGAGGTGAACTCACAACGATGCATGTCTGCAACCAGGCTCCCCACTGACTGAGTGGAGAGAGGGAAGGGGAGGGAGCAGAGGGGGACCAGGCAGAGGGACTTTTGGTCATTGCCATGGAGAGGAGGTGACAGAAGACACTGCCCACACGCTGGGGGAGGGGTCCTGCTCACAGGCTTAGGAGTATGAACTCTGCTTGTTGCATGTTCCCTAAATAAGGGCAGGTGACTTCCCCCCCCTACGTTCATTCCTGCACTCAGACGCTGTGCTTGCAAGTGGGGAAGTCAGGCCTCTCGGAAGGATGTAAAATCTCCCCAGTTACACGGTGGTGGCTCCAGCTGGTTCTGTGTTTTATTCTAGAAAGGGGCTGTGAGCTATTGATCCCAGCCCTGTTGCTGACAGCTCCACTGGGAACAAGGGTTATTGGAACTTTTCTCCACCAAATCAAATGCCTCCGAGAAATTGAAGTCTGTTTCTTGCCCACAATTCCTTTGGTCAGGCAGCCATGAACTGTTATTAAAGTGTGAAATCACATCTGTCTGACAAAACCAGTGTTCCAGTGCGTGTTAGTGGCTAATATCAACCATGCTCCTGCACTCTTTTACGCAAAGTCCATGACATCTTTTACATTGTTATTTAACATCGTCAATGTGTTAAAACTTTCCTTTGATTGTTATTAGTTTCTGCTTAACACAGAAGTGCCCTGTACTCACAAATTTTGCTTGTTCATATTGTATTGGCTGTGACCTGTTTGGGTACTTCTGGTTCTCAATGAGCTGTGTGCCTGGCCAGCCAGTTGAGACTCTGAGGTTCTACTGTAGGTGCTGGTTTGCGTACTCCTTCACTGATAATGGCCTGGAGAGTATTTCATCTCCTTAGGAGATACAAGTACCTCAAGCTGCTGCTTCCCAAAGGCAGAACAAGCATATTGCAGCTGTTGTGTACTTTATAGAGACTGTGTGACTAAAACTAAGCCCATGTTCAGACTCCGTTATTCTCCATCCTTTTTCTTGTGCTTGTATATGTTTTCATTGTTTGAGCCGCTGCTGCAGGGGTTTCATTGGAGCTGATGTGAATGATGCCAAGGTCACTTCTTCCAGCTCTGCTCTAGTTCGGGTGCTTACCCAGCACACATCTTGGCAAAGTTTTGGGGTTTTGTTCATTCTACACCTCCCAGACGAATGGGGAATTCCGTCCAGCCTGGACCTTCTAGCCTGGGTTTCATTGTGCTAAGGAGCTATGCTGGAAACCCCATATCCATTCTCGTATTTCTTGCTGGTGTCTCCTATGGTTTCTCAAACCGTGATATGTAGGAATTACCGATATATGGAGCACCAGCAGATGGAGCACTGACAGGAGGGAGGGTTATACACAGTTTGTGCCTATGAATAATTAAAATACAATTTTTCAGGGTGTGAAAAGGAACTGATCTGCTTCACCCATTGAACAGCCTCCAGTTGTGCCTCTTTTGTCTCATGCTGGACACATACAGGACGTCAGGGGATTGCATGGTACATGCAGCCGACACAGAGTGTCCCAAGAGTTAGAGTCCTTCTCCCCTACATCATGTCAGATGCCAACAGAACCGACTTCACCAACCCCTCCACCTTTATCCTCCTCGGCATTCCTGGCCTGGAGATGGCCCATGTCTGGATCGCCATCCCCTTCTGTGCCGTGTACATCATGGCCATCTTGGGGAACTCCACCATCCTGTTCATTGTGAAGAGGCAGCCACGCCTACATGAGCCCATGTACTATTTTCTCTGCATGCTGGCAGTCAGCGATGTGGGACTGTCTACAGCCATCCTGCCCAAAATGCTGGCAAACTTCTGGTTCAATTCCAGGGAGATCAGTTTCAATGCCTGCCTCACCCAGATGTATTTCTTTCACTCCTTCTCTGTAACAGACTCTGGGATCTTCGTCGCCATGGCTTTGGATCGCTACGTGGCCATCTGCCATCCCCTGAGACACTCCACCATCCTGACAAACTGTGTGGTAGCCAAGATTGGCCTGGCTGTGGCTCTGCGCAGCACTGTGTTTTCATTGCCCTACCCCTTGCTGGCGAGGCAGTGGCCGTATTGCAGAACTAACATTATTTCTGAGCCATTCTGCTCACACATAGCAGTAGTGATCCTGGCCTGTGCTGACACCCGCATCAGTAATCACTATGGCCTCTTTGTGCTATTCTGTGTGAAAGGTCTGGATGTGTTTATCATTGCTGTCTCCTATATCCAGATCCTCAGGGCCATCTTCCGTCTCCCCACAAAGGAGGCCCGGCTCAAGACCTTTGGGACCTGCATATCCCACCTCTGTGCCATCTTACTCTTCTACTTCCCAGTTCTTTTCTCCTCCCTCACGAACCGGTTTGGTCAGAATGTGGCCCTGCATTTCCGTGTTCTCATGGCCAATGTGTATGTCTTGATGCCCCCCATGCTAAACCCCATCATCTACGGGATGAGAACGAAAGAGATCCGGGACAGGCTGCTCTGGCTCTTTGCCCATAAAGGGAAATAAATTTTACATCTGAGGCCCCACTTCTCAGTGTTCTGTGCTGAACTAGCTGGTGGTGTGGTGCTGGGCCCTCTTCCCTGAACCTCTTCCTGGGCACTCACAATGTCGCTAAAGCCTTTCCTGACCTTACTGTGATATGTCAGCATCAGTCTGTGTGCAAGTCACTCGTTCAGAGGGCTGCCACCTGCCCAACTGCTGGTTACTCTATCCCTGAGGCCCCTTTCCCTGGGCTGTCCATTCCCTCAAGTCCCTGTCCTTTGCCCCACTTCTCCTCCCATGACTCCTACCCCAGCCCTCCTTTCCTTCCCTGCCCTTCCCCTTCCACTAATACCCCAGTGTGTCACTCCTCTCTTCACTTCCTCTTCCACAAATACCCCTCCTCTCTTCTGCAAATCCCCCACAAAGAGAACCCCAGTGTGTCACTCCTCTGTTCCCCAGTGTCAGCCATTCTCTGTATCCTCTCCTCCCTCCCTCCCTCCCCAGTCCGTTGGGCTAATTCTGCTGTGGGGCTGAGTCAGTTGGGAGCAGAAGGGGATGCTAGGTGATGTAGCAAATGAGCTGTACCATCTGGGGCAGGGCCAAAGATTAGCTTTCAATGGGGATGGGCAACAGCTTATAGAGGTAACAGGATAAGTCTCTGTGCTAGCTGGGAAGGTGAGGTGCTCGGATGGGGCCTGGTGGATGCCGTATCTCTCCTGGAGGAGATAAATGGCACAGCCTGCAGGGGCCATCCATTTACATCCACACACGGCACCTTCTCCGGTAGCCCAGGGCCCCTCTTGCCCAGATGCTGGAGCTGAGCAGCGAAGCTGAGGCTAACGTTGGCTGCACACGACACTTTTGGTCACTCCCGTAGATGCTCTGTGGCCAGGCTGGCAGGCAGCACTAGCCCCTGTCAGAGATGGACTTTCCCCCTCACCACACAATGAGGTGAGCTTAGGCACCAGCTGATCCTCTTCCTACCCCCACCCCCAGCCCCACTGCTCTGGCCAGGATGTGGCACTGCGCCTCTGGGTTGCATCAGAGCCAGTGAGGCTATTGCTGTGTTGTGCTCAGCACATTTGCAGCCCTTGTTCAACAAGAGGAATTTAATAAACAAACAGCTAAAAACGACAGCCACAAAACTGGCTTCCCCACTCCTCAGCCTGGTCTTGCCTGTGTTCCAGGGACCCCATGCAGCCCAGACCTCTGCACCCTGCACTGAGCCCAATGGTGGGTTTCCAGGGCCCAGCTCAGCACAGCCTGTGTCAGTTCAGCTCCTCTCCCTCTCCATGTCCTACAGTAATCGGCTGCAGCTCAGAGGGAGGGAGGGACTCACCCAAGGGACTTCCCCCTCAGCTCCTTCTCCACTTAAATGACTGAGGCCAAATCCTCGGGAGTTACGAGTGGGAGAATCCACAGGAGGGAGAGAGAGAGAGAGCGACTCTGGGCTGCTGGGAGCCCTGAGACAGGCTAAGCGAGGGGTTGGCAGCTACGTCCCTGGATCAAGAAACTTCCTTTTCTGTTGCCTCAGTTTCCCCAGCTATGAAAGAGGGATCTCTCCTGGGCGTATTGAGCAATAGTCTGTGAGGCCCCGGCCTGTAGGTCTGTTATGGGGTTCAGGGATCCCCAAGATCTTCACCCCCTCTGTCGGCAGGAGTGACTCACTCAGCAGGAGAACAGTGTATTTATTAGCCAACAGGGCACAGGATCATCACACAGAGGAGTGAGTACAACAGGCAGAGACAGTCAGTCCAATTCATGTCGGGGAGAGGAAGCCCCGAGGGCTCCCCCTCTTTCTGGGGCCTTGGCCCCTACTTTGTCTCTCTCCCTCCCAGACCAACTGCTTTCCAACTCCCAGTTCCCATTCAATCCCAAAAGGCTCCACCTCCCCCTTTGTCTGCAGCCTGGAGGTGTCACCTGGTTACCTCAATTACCCTCAGCAGGAGCCCCCCCCACACCTATCCCCCACTGCATCACAAGGTCCAGGTGTCACCAGGCCTCAATAGGACACAGCTGAAGATGCCAAATTTCGCACAAGCCGTGGAGAAATAGGGCAACTCACTCAGGCTGGTGTTTGCTCTCTCATTCCATGACACCAATGGTTCTCAGACCGCCGTCCAGCGTCTGCACGTGGGCTGCAGTCTCAGGGTTTCCCTCCTCTCCCTTCTTTCGCTCCTGTGCGGAACCTGGGCTGGGGCTCTAGCCTGGGAGCAAGCGCTACCACTCCTGCTTCCCCTCCCGCAGCTGGGGGAACATCAGCACATGGACACACTGCCTGCAGCCTTTCCCCACTGCTCCCATTGGGTGTGATTGCAGCTTCCTGGCTGATAGGACCACTGGGGGGCTGTGCACTGCCCCCCACAGCCAGACTGGCTCCCCATCGCCTGCTCCTGCACCCTCCCTTGTGTCTGTACTCTCCCCCTAGGCCACACCATTCACCCCGCTTGCTCCTGCACCCTTCCCCTGGCCGTACATACAATCCTCAGCCCACTGCTGCATCGTCTCCCCTTCCAAGATCCCCATCCTCAGCCCTCTTCTGAATCCTCCCCTCTGGCCAGACAACCACCCTTAGCCTGCTCCTGCACCCTACCTCCCACCTAAACTCCCAAACGCACACAGCATCCCACTCCCTGGCAGCCCTGTCCCATACAATAACCTCCCTCCCCCTCAATTTTGGCCATACCCCAGAGCCTGTGGGGCTGATAAAATCTACTCATCTGGGACCCCAAAGAATTAATGTGGTCCAGGGGAAGCCCTGGAGAATGTTGAAAAATTGGAGAGGATGCAGGAAGGAGCTACAAAAATGATTTGGGGCTTGATGAAATGCCAGAGTCCAAAGAGCTTCGTCTGTTTCTATTAGGGGAAAATGATGAGGCTGTAATCTAGGAGAGAAAGGCAGAGAAAAGCTAAATGGCTGGTAGCTGATGCCTGACAGTTTCTAGCTGGAAATGAGGGACAGATGTGCAGCACTGAGGGTGATTAACCATCAAAGCAAACTATGAAGGGAAGGAGTGGATTCGCGAAGTGCGCATGTCTGCAGATCCAGACTGATGCTGTTCTAGAAGATCTCCTTGTTGGCTTCTGTACACTTAAAATGCTACAGCTCGCTGCCATAGTTGTGGTATGTAGATTGATGGAATAATTCTTCTATTGACCTCATGCTGTCTACACCAAGGTTGATGGATACACTTATCTCCCCTTGAGGCATGGATGGTTGTTCTTTTTCTGTTGGAAACAAAAAAAACAAAAAAAAACCAACAAAAAAACAAACAAAGAAATGCAATTGTGAGTTTGGCTTGACAAGAGGCGTATTATTACACCATTCCTGCACTTGGTGCTGACTGGGACTCACCTTGACTGCTGTTATCCTGTGTGGGACACCCATGCACATGAAGGATGCAGAGAAACTGGAAAGGACCCAGTAGTGAGAAATAAAGATGATGCAACAGAGGTCATACACGCAAGAGCTGAAGCAAAGTGATATCTTTAAATGGGAAGCAAGGAGCTTGGTGGTGTGAGGGGCGATGAGAGCAGTCTTCTGATACTTGGAAGGATGCCAGTAGATGGAGCAGAAAAGTTGATTTATGTACCTCTGCAGGAAGAACAAGAGGCAATTAGTTCAAATTACTGCACATCAGATTTAGATGAAAGCTGAAGAAAATCTCCTTCACTGGAAGAAGAGGAGGACAATGGAATAGATGTCTTCAGAGCTAGCTGAAGCTCCTTCACTGGAGGATTTCCAATGGAAGTTTTCATTTTCATTTTCATTTTCATTTCATTTAAGTTTGCCAAATTTTACTCACTGAAACTGAAATGTCCCCTGCTGAGTGTCTGCTTCTAGGTTTTTTGTTTTTGTTTTTTTTAAGTTTTAAGACAAGACTGTTGAGCCAATTTCTTAATTGAAAGTAGGAGAGGTTTCGTCCATGTTGAAAAATACTTGTTAGTATTCCAGCGAGGAGCCCTAGCACCTCCGTGTTTTAACAGCCTTCCTCCCCCAGCCTTAACAGCCAGAGCCCTGAGATGCAACAGGATGAGGTGACAGTGTCAGCATTAACACACGGCTGGCTCCTGAGGACTTTCCTCAGTTCTTACTCTAAGGTTGTGTCTACACCTGGCCAACATTTTGAAAGGGCCGTGCTAATGGGCAAAAGGGAGAATACTAACGAGGCACTCAAATGAATATTCAGTGCCTCATGAGCATGCTGCAGACCATGGCACCTCGAAAGTGCCATGTTTCTATCACACGCAGCTCATCTACCTCATCTACCTTTCAAAAAGGACCCCACAAATGTCAAAATCCCCTTGTTCCTGTCAGCTGATAGTATTCAGGGGATTTCAACCTTTGTGGGCTCCTTCTGAAAAGGGCTCCGTGTAGATGAGTTGTGCGCAATCAAAATGAGGCATTTTCAAAGAGCTGGGGCTGGCAGCATGCTAATGAGGCACTGAATAGTCATTTCTGTGCCTCATTAGTATTCTCCCATTTGGCCATTAGCATGGCCCTTTCGAAATTTTGGCCAAGTGTAGACGCTGCCTAAGTGGGCTCTGAGTTACAGCCTGTGAATTTGGCCTTGCATATTGCATATCTGTAAATGCTTCATCCAAAAGGATCCAACATGTCATTGAAGTGTAGGTAGCTTGGGGCTACAGGTCACCAGGGAGTTGACCACAGAAGAGAGGGATATTTTGGCCTATGATAGTGGAGCAAACTCATTCCCATGGCAAGGAACTTGGGATATTTAGTAGCTATGGGCTACGTCTACACGTGCCCCAAACTTCGAAATGGCCATGCAAATGGCCATTTTGAAGTTTACTAATGAAGCACTGAAATGCATATTCAGCGCTTCATTAGCATGCAGGCGGCGGCAGCGCTTCGAAATTGACGTGCCTTGCCGCCGCGCGGCGCGTCCAGACGGGGCTCCTTTTCGAAAAGGCCCCGCCTATTTCGAAGTCCCCTTATTCCCATGAGCTCATGGGAATAAGGGGACTTCGAAGTAGGCGGCGTCCTTTCGAAAAGGAGCCCCGTCTGGACGCGCCGCGCGGCGGCAAGGAGCGTCAATTTCGAAGCGCGGCTGCCGCTCGCATGCTAATGAAGCGCTGAATATGCATTTCAGCGCTTCATTAGTAAACTTCGAAATGGCCATTTGCATGGCCATTTCGAAGTTTGGGGCACGTGTAGACACAGCCTTGGGCCCCAATCTAAATTAGAGAGGAATTGGCCACACTGTTTATTTGTGTATATTTAAAACCTGGGGAGAATGCCAATGCTACACAGGGTCTGATACACTGTAAATGCTCAGGGTGGATGGAGATCTATAGACAGATGACGGAGGGGAGATAAGTATCACAGAGGTAGCTGTGTTAGTCTGTATCATCGAGAACGACAAGAAGTCCTGTGGCACCTTATAGACTAACAGATATTTTGGAGCATGAGCTTTCGTGGGCAAAGACCCACTACATAGTCTATGAGGTGCCACAGGACTTCTTGTTCTTGAGGGGAGATAACAGTACTTTTCTGCAGTGCATTGCAATCAGGCCATTTCTACACAGGCAAGATCTTCCAGAAGAAAGGTGCCTTCTTCCGGAAGATCTGCGGAACTTCTACACATGTAAGATGCTCTTTCGGATTTCTTCCGGAAGAAAGCGCCCCCTGTTCCGGATTCTGTATTCCGTTCCAGAATCAGGAAGAGGACCTTCTTCTGGAAGAGTCTTCTGGAAGAAGGTATGTGTAGATGTTCCCGTACTGCTTCTTCTGGAAGAAGCAGTCCTCCATGGCGGCAGCCTGCTGGAGAGCAGGGCTGCTCTAGATACCCCCAGCGAGCCTCTATGGTCCCCAGGTCCTTGTAGCCTTTAAAACTGCAAGGACCCAGAGACCCCGTGGCAGGAAGCTGAGAGTGTGAGACAGGCAGCACGTGCAGAGCTGCCTACCACACTCCCCCGAGGCCCCACAGCGCCCAGCAAACCCTGAACCTCAGGGATGGCTAGCCACCCAGTACCCTGCACCGCCCAGGGGAGCCCCAGGAACCCGGATGAGGACAGCCAGGACCCCGACTGGGCTTCAAACCGAAGGGCCCTGTCCTGGACTGAACCAGAGCTCCAGGACCTCCTGGAGCTCTGGCGCAAAGAGAATGTCCTCCGGTATACCAGCTGGTAAAAGTGAAAAGTGCTGATCTAAGTGAAAATCCTGTAAATAGTAAACAAGGGACTGTATAATACTTTTCATCACTATTTCACTTAAGGGAAATAGTCACAGAGAGGTAGCTTTGTCAGTCTGTATCTTCACAAAACAAAAGAGCAGTCATGCAGCACTTTATCTGACTAGCTAACTTTAAAGACTACATCACCTAATAAATTAGGCTTTTGGTTTTTAAAGTGACAACTTTTCTGGTTCATTGTATGGGAGTTAACATTACTAAACAAGGGTTTCATGGAAGCAGTGATAGACATGTGAAATTGTAAACTAAACTGGACGAAAGCCTGGAACTTGCGCAAAGTCACTGCTCAGCTAGAATGGCGCATTGAGGGTCCAAGGTGGAAGGAGCATCTGCAATAAAGAGGTCCCTTTACTCCAATGTCTCCTCTTTCTTTTCTAACGTGTAGGTGGATGGCAGCTGTGTGATGCTTTTGGACTGCCCCTGTTAGGGAACTTCAACAAACCTTGTACCAAGTCGGGGGAATGTCGGGGGAAACTGGGATCTCACACATCTGTTGTACTCCTGATAAGGTCAGGCAGCTATGTGCTGGTGGCCCTTCAAGGACACTTGACTCTCACAGTGGGCCACAGAACCAACACAGCTCTGCAGGACTATGGGCTGTGGCTGCCTGCTGAGGCATCAAAGAATGAAGGACATGTGGTGTGCTCCTGTCTTCCAGGACTCCAGCTTGGGCTCATAATTTTCCAAGCACCTGGGCTGCAGGCTTTGTTTGGAACAGTAAAATTTCATACACCGGGCAGAGGACACAGAATGAACTGAGACATCTGTGGGTAGGTCTACACAGCAAAGTTATTTTGAAGTAACAGTCATTATTTCAAAATAAATATCCTAGCGTCTACATAATACAAACACTGTTTTGAAATAATTTTGAAATAGCAGTTGGCTTATTTTGAAATTGGTAAATCTCATTGTACCAGGAATAGCACCTGATTCGAAATAGTTATTTTGAAATAGGTGCTGTTAAGACAGGGAGTAAATCAAGCCTATTTAGAAATAACCCATAGTGCTCCAAGGGGCTCTGTTTTGCAATAGGCTGTATGTCTGTGTCTACACTTGCATTGCCCATTTGAAATAGGAATGCAAATGAGGGAAATTGAAAATGCAAATGAGGCACTGATTTATATATTTCATGGTTCATTTACATAATCTATTTTCAGAAGAGATTCATTTCCAGGAAAAAAAGCAGCATAGATGGGGCTCTTTCAAAAATAAACCCTACCTTCGAAAAAACCCTTCTTCCTATTTTGTTTCAGGAAGAAGCGTTCTTTCAAAGCTGTGGTTTATTTTCAAAAAAGCCTCATCTACCTTGCTTTTTTTTCTTTCAAAAGAATGTCTTCTAAAAAGCAATTATGAAAATTGGTGCTTCATTTGCATTTCCAGTTTGCCTCATTTGCATTCCCCTTTCGAAAAGGCACTGTGGTGTAGATGGGGCCTAAGGGTATAAACACTGTGGGTGCGTCTACACTAGCTGGCTACTTCAAAGTAGCCAGCACCACGTCAAAATAGTACCCATCGCATCTACACGTGCCGGGTGCTATTTCGACGTTGAAATCGACGTTAGGCGGCGAGACATCGAAGTCGCTATTCCCATGCAAGGATGGGAATAGAACCTTACTTCGACATTCAATGTCGAAGTAGGGTGTGTGAAGACGATCCACGTCCCGCTACTTCGAAATTGCAGGGTCCTCCATGGCGGCCATCAGCTGAAGGGTTGAGAGACACTCTGTTCAGCCGTTGTGGGGCTCTATGGTCCCTGTGCACAGCAGCCTTAAATGCACCATGGACCTGGATTTCCTGTGGCAGGAAGCTGAGAGCGTGCAGGCAGCAGTACAGGCACGTGCTAGCCCTGCACGCTTCTCAGAGGCCCCGATCCCCGCTGCCTTCATCCATGGCCTCAAGCCAGCCCCCCGAGAGCCCCCAGGGCTCCCCTCCTGAGGGGACCCAGGCACCCCCAGCAGCCAGGTGGGGGGCCAAAAGGACTCGGGGCCCCTTCTGGTCGGAGGCTGACCTCCGAGACCTGCTGGGGCTCTGGGGCTCTGGGGCGAGGAGGAGGTGCTCCACGTGATGGGGAGCAAGCGTAGGAACACAGAAGCATTCGCCCAACTGGCCGAGTGCCTGGCCACCTGGGTCACCCTGCCCGCACTCCGGATCATGTCTGGAGTAAGGTGAAGGAGCTGCGGCAGGGGTACGCCCAGGCCCGGGACTCGGCGTGCTGGTCTGGGGCTGCCCCTGCCACTTGCCCCTATTACAGGGAGCTCAGGGCCATCCTGGGCCCCCGGGACACCTCCTCACCCCGGCCACCCTTGACACCACAGCCGACGAGCGCCAGAAGGCCTCGGAGCCGGAGTCCGGCCTGGAGGCCAGCCCCGCACCCCGGGGCCCACCTGAGGAGCCCCGCCTCGGGACAGCAGAGGAGGGGTCCAGCAGCGAGATGGGGGGGCTCTTCATTGACCTCCCCTCCCAGAGTACCAGCCAGGCATCTGCCCACTGGGCTTCCCCTGACCGCGGCAATGGACGGTCAAGTACGTACCCCTCAGAGCACACACCCATGGGCCACAGGGCGGGGGCACCAGCCATGACTGGGAACCTCACACACCCCCAGCGGACCCCAACCCGCGAATGCCCAGCCACAATACAGTCCCAGGATGGCGGCATGGCCACCAGCACCCGTCAGCACCCGTACCCATGGACAGAACTCAGTCTTGACCCCGGAGGTGGGGGGACAATGCCATGGCAACAGCCAACAGGGACATCAAACCCACCGATGGGGACGGAGACCCAGCAACCAAGAGGGGGCAGGGAGAACGGGCCACGGACCAGGGCACTGTACTAACAGCCTTCCCCTCCCTCTCTCCCTCTCTCCAGCTGCAGCATCTGATGCCCCACACAGCCAGGCACCCTCTGTTGTCCCTGACAGCCTGCCAGAGGCCAGCCACCACCAGCGCCCGGAGACACCCCCAAGGACAGCAGGACGGTCCCGCCACCACCAGACTCTGGGGATGGCCCCGGTGGACCCTCAGCTCCTGGAAGCTCTCTGGCGGCAGACGGAGGTGGCGGAGGAAAGACTCCATTTCGAGCGGGAAGAGTCCACCCAGCGGTGGGCGGCATGGGAGGATTTTATGGGGGTTTTCAGGGACATAGCTGGGTCAATCCAGGAGGCCGTCGCCCAGTTCCTGCCCCCTGCTGCTCCCCAGGCCACCCTCCCTGCCACCCCACCCGCCTCACCGCCTGCTGCCCCACCTGCCGATCCACCCGCCTCATGCCTGTGGCCCTGCCTGCTGCCCCACCCACCTCGCTGCCTGCTGTCCCACCTGCTGCCCCACCTGCCGCCCCACCCGCCTCACCACCGCCAAGCTCCACAGAGCCCACTGGGGCTGAAGACCGGCCAGTGGAGGCATCCTGGCCATACCTGCCGGTCCTCCCAGCCCCCAGCCGGCCACACTGGGGACCGCAGACACAGGGAGCGGGGGTTGCGAGCCATACCTGCCAGGACTCACGCCCCTCTACCCCAACCCCGAACTGATGGGGGCCCGGCAGACGGCTCGGATGGTGGCCCATGTATATAGTTGTCCCCCTTTTTGTAGATTAGTTGCAGTTTCTTTGTTGAATCAAACAAGTTATCCGGTTAAAAAAAAAAAGGTTTTATTTTCCAAAAAGCTGGAGGTGTGTGCTTGTTGAGGGGGTTGGCATTCAGGTGTTGGGGGCAATGTGGGGGCATAGCGGGCTGTGTGTGTGGGGGGGGGTCTTCTGGGGAAGGCCAGGGAGGTGCTCAGGGGTCTCCCTGATCGAAGTGGGCCTGCAGGGCCTTGCGGACCCGTACCCCCTCATGGTGGGCTTGGCGGCTGGCTGTGGCGGCTGGCTGGGGAAAGCCCATGCCGGCGTCAACCGCCCACCTCTGGACGAAAGCCTCCCCCTTGCTCTCAGTGATGTTGTGGAGCGTGCAGCATGCCCCCACAACCTGGGGGATGTTCTGGAGGCTGACATCCAGTCGGGCAAGGAGGCACCTCTAGCGGCCCTTCAGACAGCCAAACGTTCTGTCCACCACCTGGCAGGAGTGGTTCAGGTGGGCATTGAACCACTTCTGGCTGGCGTTGAGGTGGCCGGTGTATGGGCGCATGAGCCAGGGATGGAGGGGGCAGGCCGTGTCCACCATGTGGCAGAGGGGAACGGTGGTGTCCCCCAGAGGGATCTCCCTCTGGGGGATGTAGGTCCCCGCCTCCAGATGGCGGCACAGGCCCGAGTTCCTAAAAACACAGGCATCGTGTGTGCAGCTGGGCCAGGCCACATACACATCCTGGAAGCAGCCCTGACTGTCCACCATGGCCTGCAGGCCCACAGAGTGGTAGCCCCTGCGGTTGATGTATCTTCCTCTGCTGTGGTCTGGGGTGCAGATGGGGATGTGGGTCCCATCCAGGGCCCCGAAGCATTTCAGGAATCCCATGGAGGTGAATCCCGCGACGGCTGCGTCCAGGTCCCCGAGTCGGATGACCCTCTGGAGCAACATGGCGTTAAGCGCACGGACCACCTGTTGGGAGGGAACACAGGTGCCCATAAGGCTGTGCAGGGTGCCCTGGGGCCCTTCCGCTAGGCCCCCCTCCCAGGCTTCTCCCCGGGTACCCCACTTGCCCAGCCCGTCCCTCCCCGGTACCCCTCCTTTTCCAGCCCCACACCTAGCCCCTCCCTCCCTCCCCAATCCCACACCTGGCACCCCTGCCCCCCAGTGGGTGCGTGCCTGGGCCTCCTTACCTCCATGACGATGGCCCCGACCGTGGCCTTTCCCACTCCAAATTGGTGTCCCATGGAGTGATAGCTGTGTGGAGTGACCAGCTTCCAGACGGCTATTGCGACCCTCCTCTTGACAGGGAGGGCGCGCCGTATCCAGGTGTCGTGGTGCCTCAGTGCTGGGGTGAGCCGCTGGCAGAGCTCAAGAAAGGTCTGCTGGCGCATGCGGAAGTTCTGGAACCACATATCGTCGTCCCAGTCCCTCATGACGAGATGCTCCCACTACTCGGAGCTGGTGGGGTAGCTCCAGAGGCGGGGGAGCAGCTGGTGAGGGAGGAAGAGGGGAGCCTGGTGGTCAGGGGTGTCCCTGTCTGCCTCCGGGGTGGGATCCTCTGGCAGGAGCCACTGGGCGGCCTCCTAGGTAGCACCTAGCAAGGTGCTTGCCCCCTGGATGACTACCTGGAGGGCCTCCGCTTCCAGCTGCTGCTGGGTGTCCATATCTGCTATGACTTGGTCTACGAGAGAGTGGCTACTGCTCTGCAGACCTCGTGCTGTGCAGGCCGGGTGTGTCTGGGAGGGGCCCTTTAATGGAGTGGCTTGCAGCTGCCCCAGAAGGGCTGGTGTGCTCTGTGACCCAGTCCACGGTCTTTCCTGGCCCCTTATTTCGAAAGAGGGCTTGTGTGTGTGGAGTCTCTGCATTTCCTTCCAGGGTGGCTCCTTTCAATGTTCCCCGTCGCTACTTCGACATTGAACATCGATGTTGCCAGCCCTAGAGGACGTGTAGACGATAATCATCGAAGTAGCCTATTTCGATGTTCTTACTTCGAAACAGGCTACTTTGACATAATGTGCTAGTGTAGACGTAGCCTGTGTGTTGAAATAGCTCAATGCTATTTCAAAAGTATTGGGCTGCATCTACCCTAGCAAGTTCTTTTGAAAGATTATAGACTCATAGGGCTGGAAGGGACCTCAGGAGGTCATCTAGTCCAGCCCCCTGCTTCAAGTAGGATCAACGCCAACTAAGTCATCCCATCCAGGACCTCGCCAAGCCAGGACTTAAAAACTTCCAGGGATGGAGATTCCACCACCTTTGTAGGCAACACATTCCAGATCCCATGAAGCGTCTACACAGAAAAAGCTTTCTTTCGAAAGTAAAATGAAAAAATGTGGCTTTTTTTTTGAAATCGCTCTCCCTTTCCCATTTCAGGAAGAAGGCCTTTCTTCAAAATATTCTTTTGAATGAAAACGTGTGTACATGCTATGAGGGGACCTTTTTCAAAAAAGCAGTCCTCAAGGCACCTGATTTTTCAATCCCTGACCCGTTATTTCGAAAGAGCAGGGGCTGTGTGGATGTTCTTTTCCAAAGGAGATGATCATTCTTTTGATGCGCTTTAGATACCGAAAAGGGCACCAAAACAACACTTTATATAGGGTTTATTCATAAACAAAAGTGATTTTATTAAATAAAAGTTAGGACTTCTATGGTCATAAGAGATAGCAAAATAGTTTACTGCACAAAATGAAACAGAATGTGCAAACCAAGCTTAATACGCTAAAGAAACTAGTTACATGCAATATCACACCCTAAAAGCTGTTCTAATAATCTTTTCAAACTTGGTTCAGGTCCTGCCCTCAATTTAGTCTCATTTGTTTCCATCAGTCATTTTGGGTGGGTGTGTTATCATGCCTTACTGGATTGCAACTGAGAATGCCAAATTCAGGTAACACTGCTGATAAAGAGGGCAAATCCATCCCCAAATGCTGGTTATTAGCCTTTACAGATACCAAAGCAGCCACAAAAATAACTTCTATCTCACTACACTGATTACAACAGGTCACACAAGTAATTTCTGATCTTATAGCGCCATCAAAGCACTGGTTTCAGAGATGAGAAGTTCTTACAACTAGTCTCATCTAATAGGTTCTTCTAATCCCAAAGGATCAGCCACACACCCAGATCAGTACGCGACTCAGGTCCTGCTCAAAAATGACACTCTTGCCAATTCCATGGTATCAAAAATCTAAAGGATTATTTATAAAAAGGAAGGCAAGGTGAGAGCTGACATCAATTAAGAATTAACAAGAAGTTTTGTGGCATATGGTCCTTTTTCTTCTGTAGAGAAGAGAAGTGTGTGTTGTAAATCTTCTGTCTTGTTCTAGTAAAGTCCAGCCATGTGGAGGTTTGCGTGGAAGATTGTTCATTTATGAGGGTCTCCAGATTTGAGAGCTCCCTTTTGATGTTTTCCTGTTGGCTGTACAGGATGCTGATCAGGTGGTTCCTCAGTTTCTTACAGAGTGTGTGGCACAATTTCTCACTGTAATCTGTAAAATATGTTGATTTCAGTGGGTTTTTCACTTTCAGTCCTTTTGGTGTGATGTCCTTCTGTTTGCATTTTGACCAGAAGATGATGTCTGTCAGTATCTGTGCAAAAGTTTTTTCATGAGGTTGATGGATTTCCACTCATTACAGCTAAATGTAGTGCCTTGCATGGTGACAAGTACCAGCAAGGTAGCCATGTTAGTCTGTAGCTTGGAGAACAACAAGAAGTCTTGTGGCAAGATTTCTTGTTCTCGAAGCTACAGACTAACACGGCTACCTCTCTGATATAAGAATTAAATAAATACAGACATGAGTAAAGTTCTGTGATCAAATTCTTACAGTTGTGAAGTTTCACAGCTGGAGACAGAGCGTTCAGCATCAGTCCAGAGTTATTAAGTACATGCCCATTCTAGGGGCATTGGGATATCCTGGGATCCCGCCTTCATGGCTTTCCCAGGATCATCCAAGCACATATGAGATGCAAAAGGATTGTCTCCAAAGGACTTTTCCATTTAACTTTTTGCAGACTTTATCCTGGGAGAGAAACTGGCTTTTGATATGAACTTATGTCTCCCAAACCTAGTGGCAATTAGCATAGTGTCATTTAGCCCTCAAACAACACATATACACAGCGTGAATGCAATGTACAAAGAAATATATAGGTAATAACACCACTTAATCATATTTCATCACAAATGTAACTTGTCCATTTTGGTCTTACCTGACAACAGAGAAACAGTGGAACTGAGGGAAAACCACTAATGCTCTTCCAATGGAAGAAGAGGCATTCCAACCAAACACTAGAGGCAGTAAGAAGACCTGAGAGGGCAGAGGGTTGGCGATCCTGATACAAAATTGTGTGACTCCACCACTCCGGTGTGTGCCATGTCCACACAACCCATTCGGTATTGCTAAGGAAGAGCCACCCAACGTCTATGCCAATGGGCATACACACTTAAAAGGGAATTGACATGAATAAGCACTTGAAGAATAACAGCGATTCCCTGCCTCTGCCATTCTGAGGAGACTTTCCAAGGAAGATACAAACCCTCTTCCTGACCATGAGCCAGAACAGCCTGGTTGAGGAGACTTTTCTTTCAGTGGTGCCCACGTGGATAAACCCAGGGACCAGGGCACTCGGTGGAATGCAGAGGGCAGAACAGATACACTTGTTGAAAAGAACCTCTTGTGGACACCTCCCTGATCAGTGCTACTCATCTTCTGCACACAGTCTCTAGCATCCACGCAACAGCTCCAGGCTTGCTTTTGCCACCTCTCTCCAGCTCTTTCACTTGGAAACCTGCAAAGTAGCTGTGTTGGGTCCCACACTATTCTTTGGGACTTGGTCAGAGCCCTCTAGGGTATCTGTAGGTCACCTAGTACAATTCCTGTCTTCTACTGCAGCTGGAATCTGTCCCTCTGGTCTCACCAAAACTCTGCAGTTAAGGAGTCTGTGGTTATAAAGAGCTGAACTAACGCCTTCCTTTCTGTTTCCTCCTCTGCAGAGGTTCCATCTTTTCTCTGAACTCTTCTCAACAGAGAGGCTGGAGAAGTTGTTTTTTCATAAGAATGCAGTTACTTCTTTCTTCAGTCCAAACATGACCTCATTAGGTGCTGATAGTTTTGACAAAGTCACATCTCGGAGGATGATTTAGCTGGGGTTGATCCTGCTTTAGGTACTCCTGAGGTCTCTTCCAGCCCTAGAATTCTATGAGTCTATGATTCTCTGATACTACATTTATATAAATGCATGGTACACCCTCGTATTGAATACTGTGTGCAGATCTGGTCACCCCCTTTCCAAAATGTGTTGGAATGGCAATAAATACAGAAAAAGGCAGCAAACATGATTAAGGGTATTGAACACCTTTCAACAGGGGGTTGGACTCAATGACCTCCTGAGGTCTCTTCCAACTCTATGGTTCTACAATGCTCTGTAATTCTATGAACACTTTACACATCAGGAAAAGCAACGAGGGGTCCTGTGGCACCTTATAGACTAACAGAAATGTATGGGCATGAACTTTCATGGGCAAAGACCCATGCATGTGACAAAGTGGGTCTTTGCCCATGAAAGCTCATGCTCATACATTTCTGTTAGTCTATAAGGTGCCACAGGACCCCTCGTTGCTTTTGCAGATCCTGACTAACACGGCTACCCCTCTGATACTTTACAAATCAGGAAAGTTTAATAAGAAAATGTCATTTTAGATTGGAAAGGAGACAGCTAAGGGGATTTGAGAGTGCTCTGCAAAACCATGATTGGTGTGGAAAAATGGAATATGAAAAATATGTCTACTACTTCACATAACACAAAAAAGAGTTGGTCAATGAAATGGATAGGCATCAGGTTTAAAAGAAACGAAAGAAAGTATTTCTTCACAGTCAGTGGGTGGAACTCCTCCAGAGGATGCTGTGAAGGCCAAAATTATAAGATGGTTCTGATGAGAACTAGGGCATTTAATGGAACATAGGTCCATCAACAGCTGTCAGCCAGGCTGAGCAGAAATGGTGTCACTCTTCTCTGTTTGCCAGAAGCTGGAGGTGGGTAATGTTCATTCCCTTTGAAGCATGTGGCATTTGGCACACTAGTGAGACAGGACAGCAGGCTAGACAGACCCCTGGTTATACCCAGAATGTTCGTACTGATTTTCTGATATAGCCCCCTTTCCTGTCCAAAAGCTAAGATGGAACCTAAAAGCCACAACAGAGTTAATAGAATCATAAACATATATGATAAAATTTTAAATCCAACCAGTGTTCCTGGACTGTTTTGCCATGAGATGTGAGGACATTTTAGAATTAGAGCTGAGTTAATCTAATTCCATCTAATCTATTCCATTTTCTTTGTTTTATATGCAGGAGACGGCTCTACTGTAAGCTAATTGTTAAATTATCTTCCAAGACACTAGAGGTCTCAAGAGCTTACATAACCCCTGGAATTAACTGCATATAGAGCTATTCCGTGATTTCTCATGCTAACAAAGCACAGTAACATTTTAATAACTCTGGCTGTCCAGTGTTTCATGGGGGACATTATAGTACCATGTCAGCAGCAGCTTTGCAGAGAGCAGTCAGGGAGCCTGAGCAGCAGGCAAATAAGTTATGTCCCTTTCTGAATAACAAGCCGGAGCAGCTTCTCCCGGATCTGTTTGGTTTTCACTCCGAATATGATGGGGTGTAGCATGAGTGGCACAAGAAAGTACATGTTGGCCATGAGAACATGGACATGCAGGGGCACATTGTGGCCAAACCGGTGAGAGAGGAAGGAGAAGAGAGCTGGGACATAAGAGACTAAAATGACACAGAGGTGGGAGCTGCAGGTCCCAAATGTCGTGTGCCGGGCATCCTTTGTGGGGAGGCTGAAGATGGCCCTGAGGATCTGGATATAGGACACAGCTATGAAAAACACATCCATGCCACTCAGAAAGATTGCCAAGGAGAGGCTGTAGTAACTACTCATGCGGATATCAGCACAGGCCAGCTTCACCACGGCCATGTGCTCACAGTACAAGTTGGGGATAACATTGGTTCTGCAGTATGGCCACTGCCTTGCCAGGAGGGGATAAGGCAGTAGGAGCAGGCAACCACGCAGCACCACAGCCAAACCAATTTTGGCCACCACAGCATTTGTCAGGATGCTGGAATGTCTCAGGGGATGGCAGATGGCCACATAACGATCATAAGCCATGGCCAGGAAGATCCCCGACCCCATCGCTGAGAAGCAGTGAATGAAGTACATCTGGGCGAGGCAGGAGTTGAAATCGATCTCCCTGGAATTGAACCAGAAGATGCTCATTGCTTTGGGCAGGATGGACATGCAGAGGACCAGGTCAGTGATGGCCAGCATGCAGAGGAAATAGTACATGGGCACATGGAGGTTTGGCTCCTTCTTCACAATGAACAGGATGGTGAAGTTCCCCAAGACGGATATAGTGTACATGGTGCAAAAGAGAATGGAGATCCATGTATAGGCTTCCTCCAGGCCAGGAATGCCCAGCAGGATGAAGGTTGAGGGGTTGGTGAAGTTGGATGCATTGGAATTTGACATGGACTGGGGAGAACGTGTCCAACTCTGAGGCAGAACAGTCTCTCCTGATTGTACCGCACGTTCCTGTGACTTTCTGTGTGTGTCTTGGGTCTGAGGTGATGGTTAAAGTGTAATTGCCTGGATGGAGAGACAGTGTTTATATGAGACACTCTGTGAAGACTGAAGGCTGGGCTAGTCATTATTCACACACTGAAAAGGGACATTTTCTTTACTCAGAGAAATTAGTTATGAGCCGCTGACCCCAGTACTGCCAATTCCATATGTTAAGGTGCTTCATGCTCCAGTAATTGCTACTTGGCATCGTGTGGGAAATTAGGCACCAGCAAGTAATGTGACTAGATATTGTTTCACCCTCTGTTATGTAATGCAACGAAACCCAGGCTACAGAGTCCATGCTGAAGGGTGTCCCCCATTCACCAACTGAGAGAGGAAAGCAGAAAGGAAAGCCTTTGGCAAGACATGTGTCAGAGGAAACATCTACACTAGAGTGCACCTCAGGAAAATGACCTGAGCATCTCTAAGGGAACGTCTACTCATTCACAGTAGTGGCCAAAACAAAACAAAGACCATGTTTTAATTCAGAAGGAATTGGATGCAGAATAAGTTGCTCTAGACAGTCATTATAGCTCTGTAAAGGATATGGCTGGTATGAAGGGGGTTCCTGAGACAGAGAAGTCAAAAGGTTGGATACTGTTAGTTAGGAGATTTGAAAAAACAGGAATGTTGAGGAAAACCGTCAGCAAACCTGAGATGAAATACTCAGGCAGAAAAAAGGAAATGAAAATTGGGATTTCTTTAGGGACGTGTTATTAGGTAGCAAACAGACATGATTCCTCAGTCATGCAAGTGGAATGTCATCGGGGCCACCAATGCCCCTCTGCCATGTGCATTGGAAAAACTGGAGGGTCCCTGCGCCAAAGGGTGAATGGACACAAATCCTACACCAGGAATCGGAATGCACAGAAAGCTGCAGGAGTACACTTTAACCACCCTGGCCAGTCAGTCATGGACCTTAAATTAACAATCGTGTTACAAAAGGATTGTGCTGCTAGATTACAGAGGAGTTGGAAATCGTTTACACGTGTGACACTTTTCACCTGGGGCTTAATTGAGATCTCAACTATCTCACGCATCACGAGGACAATTTCCCCAACTTTGACATTCTCCGGGATGGCCACCAACCCACTCCGCCTACTTTACTTCTTCCACAGGTGCTGTTGATGAAGGGGACTCTACCACTCCCTTTTCTTTTTCTTTTTGCCTTTCATCTTCCCTCCATCCCCCTCTATATGTATAAACCCTGTTTTCTCATTTTTATTTAGGACTGTAACAGAATTTAAGAAAGAGCTAGATAAATTCATGTAGGTTAGGTCCATAAAAGGCTATTAGCCAAAGGTAGGAATGGTACCCCAGGCCTCTGATTGTCAGAGGCTGGAGGTGGAAGGCAGGAGACAAATCGCTTGATCATTGTCTTCGGTCCACCCCCTCTGGAGCACCTGGCACTGGCCACTGTCAGCAGTCAGGCTACTAGGCTGGATGGACCCAGTATGGCCATTCTTACGTTCTTATGTACTTATCTCAAAATTGGCAGAAGTGGGTCTTATCCATGAAAGCACATTACCTGCTAAATAAATGTGATAGCTTTTAAAGTGCTACAGGACTGCTTGCTGGTTTTTTGTGTTTGTTTGTTTGTTTGTTTTATTTTATTTTGTATCAGCTAAAAACCTGATTTACTGGCAAAGTGAGGGCACCATTTGGGGGAGACACTGTAATACACAGAAAACAGTAAAAATGGAAAATAGATAGCTATTAATATAGCTTGGAAGTTTTGAATAATAATAAGGGATGTTGAAGGCATCAAGGAAAAATCCTTGCTTGGCTGGTCTAAGGATAGCAAGCAGGAGGTTATTAAGCCTGTTAAGGTTGAAAGGAATCCTAGAAAAGTTAAGTTGAGCTCTTAGAGGAAGAAAGGAAATACAGAAGAACTAGATGTGTTCAAAAATAGTTTTGTTCTGCATTTGTAAAGAAACAGTATAAAGAACTTATATCACCTGAGGTGACAAAAGATTTCCCAGTCCTTTAGCAGTCGAGTAGGATTAGAAAATCAGAGTTACAAACACCAGACCAATCAACCACATATCAGCTATGAACTCAATGACTGAGCAAGAAATACAAAACCAGGCAGCAGCAGCAATAAACAAAAGAGGAAAATGGAGGTCTGTACCTTGCATGAGCTGGAAGTAAATAGAAATTTGCGTTTTGCCCAAAGATTTTCAGAGTGGTTACAACGAGACGTGAGGGAAGGCGGAATGGTTAATAGGCAGTACTTGGTGAGCTGGGCACACCAGCAAAGGCCGAAGGGAATGGGCATGTATAAAAGGAAGAGTGGAGACATCAAACTTCTGGTACTTGAGAGACTGCGGTGAAAGAGAGGGAGAAAAGTTGTTTTGTCTCCCACAGAGAGCAAGGCAGACGGCAATCAGTGACAACCACAGGGCTTGTGGAAGCTCCTTCACTGGAGGGTTCCCCGGGAGGTTGGAGTCATGTCCTGGAAGGTGCAGATTACACAAATCCTGCTGCATGGCAATGGGTTAGACTAGTTGACTCTTTTGGTCCCTTCTCACCCTGTAGCTCTGTGATTCTATGGTGTGAAATCCCAGGGCAGAGCATGTCTTACTGACACACAAGTTATTTCCCCGCCCAGGGCTGTGTTAAACAGGAGGTCAGACTGGATGGCCCAATGGTCCCTTCTGACCTCGAACCCTACGCTTTCATCAATCACAAAAGTAGATCAGGCATGTACATGTACTTTGTCCCACAACACGAGCCCAGGATTATTCAATTGCTTTGGATATTTGAACATATAAAATGGATAAAATAGATATATTTTTACATTATACATGTTTGGCCTTGACACTGATATTGTTGGACAGCAGATCTTAGGTGAATAGGATTCACCAATAGATTAGCATACTGGCTGGTGCCAGAGGCCCCGCATTTACCTTAGGCCGTATGACACTGTCAATCAGAAGAGCTCATTTTCAGTTACATAAATGTGGCCAAAATTCAAACCTGGGGACTGAAATTTCCCATTTTGGGTGTTTGCTTGTGGCTGAATTGCTTTTTGAAAGTTTCTGGCAACACAGTTTCACTGATATCTCAAATGAATCTAAGCAAGAAGATATGCTGAAAAATTCTTCAAATTAGTCCAGGAAGTTTTAGGCTGGACATTAGGAAAAACTTCCTGTCTGCCAGGGTGGTGAAACAGTGGAATACACTGCCTAGGGAAGTTGTGATATCTCCATCACTGGAGATTTTTTAGAGCAGGTTAGAGAGACATCTGTGGTTGTTTAGGTGATGCTTGGTCCTGCTATTAGTGCAGGGGACTGTACCTGATGACATCTCATGGTCTCATCTAGTCCCGATCCTATGTTTAATGGCGTGTAGAGCAAAAAGGATCACAGACTTACCTGCTATGCTTTCATGCCCAGGTTGCACTGGGTTCATCAAGCAGGTCAGCACATCTGCAAGCAATGAGTGTGTGTGAATTCTAAGATGGAAGGTCCTTCCTTGGAAATCCCCCTCAGGTAGCCACATTACACACCTTTCTCATTCCAGCGGCTGCAGCATCATCCCATGCTGAGAGGTAATGCAGGTGTGCACTGCTTATAATATAGCCGTGGGCGGTCCCAGTGGGGTTCACTGTCTCTTAGGTAGAAGGTGCATCTGAAGATAAACAGGCTGGAGACCAATAAGTCTGTCCTCTTTGTTCTTTGTCCAATTTTAGAAGCAAGCAGTATTTAAGGGACCTTCCCAAAGGAAAATGAGGTGGCTTGGGCTCTCCACTGTGTCACAGTGGAATTTGCTGACCTCTGTATCTGTGTGTCCTTAGAAATTTCGGTTGCTTAATAAGAAAAGCAGGATTTATGTCAACTCTCCATGGGACATGATACCCTGTAAAGGCTCAGGATGTTGGGGTAACGGAGGCCTCTTTAGAGGAGGTTTTGAAACAAACTGATAAATTGGGTGCGTAAACATGGTCGACTGACCTGAAAAAAGATGTTTTGGACTTGGAATATGATCAGACAAGGGCAACCAAAATTAAAAGGATTATAGAACGGCTGCCATATGTGGAAAGATTCATGACACTGGGCCTTTTCAGCTAGAAAAGAGGCAACCTAGGAAGAATATGATACAAGGCTTAATGATCATAAATAGTATGGGGAAAGTGAATAAAGAAGTGTTATTTTCTCCTTTACTTAGCACAAGAACTAGGGACCACCAAATGACATTAATAGGCAGCAGGTTTAAAACAAACATAAGGAAGTACTTTCTCACACACCACAAGGCCTAACTGGGAACTAGTTGCCATAGCATGTTGGGAAGACCAGCACAATAACCAGGTTCAAAAAAGAAAAAGAAAAAAACCTCAGTAAATTCATGGAGGACAGGTCCCTCAATGGCTGTTAGCCAGATTGCACAGGGATGGTGTCCCTAGCCTCTGGGTACAGAATCTAGAGCACCTGGCATTTTCCAATATCAGAAGACAGGGTATTGAGCTTCCATTTCACCCAGTATGGACATTTTATGCTCCTTTGTTTGTATGATAGTAGGCAAACTCTTCTATGGTTCTATGAAACAGATCTGAGGCAGAGGACTCAGGAAAAACAGAGGATGCAGTAGGTTGTGTTAAAAAGAATTTATCTGCTCACAATAGGACAAATAACATCTTCACAGCCATAGATATTTGCTACACAGCATCTCAGATCGATAGCCATGTTAGTCTGTAGCTTCACCCAAAAGAGCAGCCTGGTAGCACCTCAAAGTCCATAAAATTTAACATTTAACCTGGGACTTAATAGATATCTCAATTATCTTATGCCTTACAAGGGCAATTCCCACCCACACCCTATCTATAGTCACAGGAATGGCAGCCATCCCATTCCCAGGCCCTATTAATGACAAGTGACTCCCCCCTTCTGCCCCCCCGCCGATCCATGCTATACGGACCTTGGATTCTTATTTTTCCTCCTACTCTGAGGAAGTGGGTCGTACCAAAGAAAGCTCATTACCTCATAAATAGAATTGTCAGTCTTTATGGTGCTACAGGGCTGCTTATTTCACCAGCTGGGTGGTGAATCTCTGGAATGGACTGCCCAGGGAGGTGGTAGAATATCCATCTCCTTCTGCACCATGTATGCCATTGCAATCTTGGGGAACTCTACCGTCCTGTTCATCATGAAGATAGAGCTGTGTCTCCATTTGCCCAGAGTATATCACTGAACAATACACAGTCATGAGTTATTTGTTCAAAATTCATTTCTCTGAATGATGAAAGTGTCATTTATCAGTGTGTGAGGAGTGACCAATCTGCTTCACCCATAAGAACAGCCTCCAGGAGTGCATAGAATCATAGAATGCTAGGAGTGGAAGGGACCTTGAGAGACAATGAAGTCCAGCCCCCTGCCCTCATGGCAGGACCAAGTACTGTCTAGACAATCCCTGACAGACATTTATCTAACCTGTTCTTAAATATCTCCGGAGATGGAGATTCCACAACCTCCCCAGGCAATTTATTCCACTGTTTGACCGCCCTGACAGTTAGGAACTTTTTCCTAATGTCCAGCCTAAACCTCCCTTGCTGCAGTTTAAGCCCATTGCCTCTTGTTCTATCCTCTGCTGGGGAATCAGTCTATGTGGGGCTCATTCATTCAGAGCTCTTTTACCTTCCTAACTGCTGGTAACTGGATGCCCAAGGCCGCACCCCATTCCCTGCCTATTTCCCCACACCCCACCTTTGTTAGTCCCTCCTCTCAGCCCACCCCAGCAAGGCTCCCTGGATTCTCTCCATCTCCCTTTCCTCCCACCGGGACTCCCTCTGCCCCAGACTCCTGTCTGCTGCTAGGAATTAGGGGATTTTGAAGTTCCTGGGCTCCTTTCGAAAAGGAGCCCCTTCTGGACGAGCTGTGCGGCAGTGAAAAGCGGCAATTCTGAAGAGCCGCGGCCGGAGGCGTGCTAATGAGGCACTGAATATGCGTTTCAGAGCCTCATTAGTAATCTCCAAAATGGCCATTTGCGTGGCCACTTCGAAGGTTTGGGCTAGTGTGGACACGGCCCGTTGGATTAAAGGAGAAGGGGGAACTCGCTTTCAAGCAAACGCACTCACACCCTCCTGAACTCACACCCTTTCATGGGCGAACTCGGGCAGGGGAGGAGTTGCACAGGGTCAGTGGAGGAAGCCAAGACACAGCAGGTGTCACGTGTCTGGCTGCAGTTATGAATCCCGGGTGCAGAGCTGATTGGACAACCCTCTTGTCAGCCTGCTGTCTTGTCAGGGTAGGACTCCGGAGCAGGCAGTACCACCCATCCCAGGGTCTCCTCCTGACTCCCCAGCCAGCTGAGACTATCTCCTGCAGAGTGGTGATGGCAAGAACCCTCTTATAGCTTTTGAACCCTAACTTTGTATGTTTCAGTCCATAGCTCTTGTCCCGTCCCACTGCCCCAGGACTCTGTATGACCAGAAGTCACCAGGTAACAGCAGATGGGGCCTTCCCTTGATGGGGCCTCTTTCTCATTCTTGGGTGGGTTCTTTTGCAGGGCCCAGCTCCTATTATGTTCTGTCCATCTAGGTGCTGCTGGCCGCTGGTCATCCAGACAGGCTGACTTCAGGGACTGATTCCTTTGCGCGCGCGCACACGCACACACACACACACACACACTTTCCACACTCACACAAAGGAAAGCTCACTGCAGAGAAAGCAATTTATTTTACAAAGGAACAGCCAGGATTTCTTACAGACGTATGGTATCTATAACCAATTTTTCATACCATATAATAGCTAATATAGTCCTAGCAGCTGCTACAAAACAATCCTTCTTTTAGAGAAAGCTACAAGACTCACATCTGCATTGTATCAGACTAAGCAGAGGCTTTATACAACAGAGGGCAGAGCCCCTGCAGTGGATGTGGGCAGGGAACCTTGTTCCCTGAGACAGGTCTTGGTGAAAGAAGGGTGGATCAGGTTTGAAGCTATGAGGACAACAGGTGAGAGAGGCAGAAAGATATGGGGGTGGCCTTGTGTTAGTTAGGAAGAAGGGGTGCTGGGCAGAGCCTGGGGCAGCTTTGGTAGCTCATAGAGAGAGAGGTAAGTGACAAACCTTCTATTAGCTGGTTCTCTAGAGCTACAGGGCACACATTGCCCGGGGTGGATACTGAACCAGAAACTGAGTCTGGCATACGCTCTTGTTGTAGTGCGTTTTGGTAGCTGTGTAGCCAGGCTGCTAGGTAATATTATCCTCATGTCTTGAATGGACTGAGCCACACAGAGGCAAAGTGATTCACTCAAGGTCACACAAAGAGTCAGTGCCAGATCTGAGAATGGGAACTGGGAATCCTGATTGCCCTTTAATCTCATTGCTCTGGCCATGAGCTGGCATTTTTTTTTTCCCTTGGTTTTATTAGATGCCAATAATAAGCAGTCGTGTAGCACCTTAGAATTAGCATCCTCTGAGGAAGTGGATTTTGCCCACGAAAGCACATGACCTAAAACATCTGTGAGTCTCTAAGGAGCCACATGACTGCTTGTTGTTTGTGAAGCTAGAGTCTGACATGGCTACTGCACTGAAATGATTTATTAGGTGCATTGAGACAATTTGTGTGCCAAGGTCATTGGAGGAATTTATTAAAGAAACAGCTAAAAAATACAACCGTAAACATAAGCTTCCCCACAGCTCAGCCTCCAGCCTTGTCTAGCTGGTTTACAAGGGACCACAAACTTCCTAGAATGCTGCACAGTGAATAGAGCTGAGTGATGTTCTGCAGGCACCAAATCAGGGCACTGTGTGACTTGACAACCCCGATCAAGGCCCTTCGGTAGCAGCAAAACAGACATAATAAATACCCACCTCCACTTAATACATGGAGGGGCTGTGACCAAGTCACCCAGTGACTCTAGCACAACTTGGATTCTTTCCTCCCAGCTCTCTGGTCTCTGCTGATGCTTTGTCTCTAGGTCAATGACTTGGGCCAGATTCTCAGCTGGTGCAAGTCAGGGCAGCTCCACTGAAATCTGGGGAAATTCCCTCACTGGAGAATCCAATGGCGAGAGCGCACCAGGCCTCTGGGCTGCTGCAAGGGCCATGCATCCCAGATCCCAGAGAAACTAAGCAGGGGATCAGCAGTTAGAGCCTAATGGGTTGTTGCTGGATACAGACACTTTCCTCCCTGTTTTGAGACACCTGTTGGTCTCTCTAGCCCCATATCTAATCCAGACAGCCACGTAATATGTTATTGAGCATTAAGGCCTAGTAGTAGTATGCATCCTTCGATCCCAAGGGATCATGGGTTTGCGCCCCAGTTGGACTGGTTTGAGCAGTGTCTTCTGCGGCTGTGCAATCCAATGTGGGAGTGGCAGTCCCTTCCGCACTGTGAGCAGCAGTAGGCAGATGTCGCTCTGGTATCACGGGCACCGATCTTCCTGAGGGCTCTCCTGTCCTGTGCTTCCTTCACCAAGGTAGTTCCATACATAACGAGAGCTTCCTTCACTCCCTGTTTCCAGGCGTGCCTGTCTGAGGCGAGCGAATACCAGGTGTTCGCACTGATAGAGAGAGCACTGAGGTCACGCTTGCACGTGTCCTTGTAGCACAATTTAGGTCGCCCTTTCGGCCTCTTTCCAGACGCCAGTTCACCGAAGAGGAGGTCCTTCGGTATCGGCCATCCGTCATGCGCGAGACATGGCCCAGCCAGCGCATACGCCTCTGTTTGAGAAGGGTGAACATGGAGGTGGTGCCTGCCCTCTCAAGCACTGCGCTATTGGGGACCTTGTCCTGCCATGAGATACCGAGTATGCGCCTAAGGCAGCGCATGTGGAATGTGTTGAGCTGCTGCTCTTGTTTTGAGCACAAAGTCCATGTTTCACTGGCGTACAGCAGTGTGCTCAAAACACAGGCTGTGTAGACCTGCACCTTGGTGTGTACAGTGAGCTTATTGTTAGCTCATACTCTCTTTGTCAGCCTGGAGAACGTTGTGGCGGCTTTTCTAATGCTCTTGTTGATCTCGCTATCAAGTGACAAGTTGTCCGAGACCTTCAAGCCTAGGTACACAAAGTCATGGACGACTTCCAGTTTGTAGTCTAGCACGTTGATAGATGGCTCGTTACCCACATTTTGGCCCCTCACCTGGGTCTTCTTTAAGCTGATTGTGAGGCCAAATTCCATACATGCATCTGCAAAGAGAGTTATGAGTGACGGCAGTTCCTGCTGAGTGTAAGCAGCAATAGCTGCATTGTCAGCAAAAAGGAATTCCCTTAGACACTTCGTAAGCACCCTGGTCTTCGCTGTAAGCCTCGACAGTTTGAAGAGGTTGCCGTCCATTCTTGTGCAGAGAGAGATGCCCTCTGTAGCAGTTCTGAAGGTCTGTTCACGATTCTGGCTAAGATCGGCTGTCCCCCAACTCTGCTCAGCATGATTAGGGCCTTCCATGAAGCATTATTAGGGCTGTCCATACGACGGATCCATATCTGAACACTTTGAGGTTCTCAGCAGAGTGAAGCAGGGGTTTGTGTTGGCTCCAATGCTGTTCAGCATCTCCTTTGCAGTTTTGCTCAAATATGCATTAAGGCCTCATGTGGATGGAATGCACTTCACACAAGTCTCAGTGTTGCAGTTCTATCTCTGGGATAGCAGAAGAACCAGCAGATAAGTCGGTAACACCAGCCGGATTGCAATAAAAGTGTGCAAGATGTGAAGTTCCCAAGCGGAGAGAAAAGACCTCATGGTGTGCAGTGTATTTGGACGGATATATTTGGAGTCATTCATGGATCCAGAGCCCAGTTTGGACGTAGGGTTTTTTTCTGTTTGTTTGTTTGTTTTTTTGCTGACTTCCCCACATCTTGTTCTCCATGTGTTGAAGCACGTCTGAGATGGAGCCCCTCACACGGACAGGTCACCTGTCCAAATCATTTCTAAGCAATCGACCATTGCCTGGCTGCTGGGTTACATGTTCACAGTCAGGTTCCTCAGATATGGATTGGCACCTGGTCACATTCTTTATCTCTCAAGTACAGCTTCACATGATGAGGAACCTCTCACAGCAGGTCACCACACCTCCCCGTGAGGTCATCCGGAACAATAACTTCAAATACAAGCAAAGAGCCAACACTTATAACCCCTCCTATGAAAATTATTTAAACATCAGAGCGGTGAAAGTAAAATCAGTGACTTAACAGCCATCAATAGACCCTCACTTGTCCCAGTTTGCACAAGATTTGGAGCAAGCACAGAACAGTGGTTACACCATCTTGCAATTTAATCTCCAACTCCAATAATGTCACAGAGTGTACCCCCAGCACTTTATATATGGAGATACCGAGGCAGCGGGAGAGGAAGGCTCTTCAGCCAAGAGCATAGCCCATGATACCCCAGCTGCTAATGACTTGCTGAGCCTCTCTCAGAGCTGGCTGTAGCCAGAGACATGGTTCATGCCCTCCAGTGGTTAGATACTTCAGGAGGCCTCCCCTGATTTCCATGGGGCTCAGCCCACTGATATGAGCAGGGGATGGGCCTCAAGTCATTTAACTAGAGACAAAAGGCAGCAGAGAGCTTTTTAATTTAAAGATATACGCATCTGATAAAGCTGGAAGGGACTTCAGGAGGTCTTTGAATCCAGTCCCCTGCCCTCTTGGCAGGACCAAGCACCATCCCTCACAGTTTTTTTTTTTAAACTATTTACCCGAGTCCCCTTAATGGCCTCCTCAAGAGCCAACCTCACAACCACGGGTTTAGCAGGCCAATGGTCAAACCACTGAGCTATCCCTCCCCCAGTGAGCAGCTCTCCTGGGACTCAGGTATGCTGGGTGACCTGGGAGAAGGCACTTTCTCTGGGTCGCTGCCTCCCTACATCCTAAATGTTACGTTCCAGGCCACTAGTGGGCAGGAACCAAAGGGAAGTGAAAGCTAAAGAAATAAGCCCTGCCAAGGTCTCTAAGCTCGGGACATTTTAGCCAAGCTACAGGGGCCATGAGCTGTGTGATTCACATATTACCCCTGAGGAAATGAGACCCATGAGAAGGGAGAGTGGAGTCTGTGCTCTACAGCCTTGGCAGAGAGTCAGTTGGCCTTTAGCTCCTGTGGCAGAGCACAGGGCTTCAGCTCCTAAGGTCACAGGTTCATTCCCTCCTGCTGCCAACATTGGTCCAATGGCCTTACATGCAGCCTCACCATCCTGGATCCCACCCCTCAGCTGGTTTCTATGGCTTACTGCTCTGCTCCCCATGCACCTGTCTGCTCTTGCACCATGCCTGCAGAGCAAGCACCTGATCAGGCAGCTGCTGCAGTCCCAGCCCCAGAGCACACAGTGCCCAGCTGAGAGGAAAGCGAGGTTGAGATGGTCCTGCCCATGGCTGGGGCTGGAAGGAAGAGGAGACAGCACCAGGAGTGGGACATGGGGAGAAGAGGCCAAGCCCAAGCACGCACTTGGGAAGGGGGTGTAAGGGGCTCGTTTATCAGCAGTTACAAGTGTGACAAATGACAGCCATGTGTGGAGCATTTTCTCAGCACCTGAGCACCAAGAGGAGACTCAAGGTCCCTTTGTGTACAAATATCCAGAGCAGCCTGACCCAGATCTGTTTGGTCCTCTCCCCGTAGATGATGGGGTTTAGCATGAGGGGCACCAGGAGGCACACATTGGCAATGAGAACGTGAACATGTGGGGGAATATTCTGACCAAACCAGTACATGAGGAGAAGAGACCTGGCATACAAAAGGCTAAGATGGCACAGAGACGGGAGACGTAGGTCCCAAAAGTCTTGATCTGGGTGTCTTTCGTAGGGAGGCGGAAGGTGGCCCTGCGAATCTCGCTATAGGACATAGCTATGAAAATCACATCCGAACTCAACACACAGAACAGCACAAAGAGGCCATAGGAACTGCTGACGTGGATATCAGCACAGGCCAGCTTCACCACAGCTATGTGCACACAGTACAGTTGAGGGATGATGTTGGTTCTGCAATATGGCCACTGCCTGGCCAGGAAGGGATGGGGCATTAAAAGTATACCAACACGCAGCACCATGGCCAGTCTGACTTTGGCCACCATGGGATTTGTCAGGATGGTGGAGTGTCTCAGAGGATTGCAAATGGCCACATATCTATCCAAAGCCATGGTCACAAAGATCCCAGACTCCATCACTGAGAAGCAGTGAAAGAAATGCAGCTGGGTGAGGCAGGCATTGAAACTAATCTCACTGTCATTGAACCACAAGAGGCTCAGCATTTTAAGCAAGATTGACGTGGACAGCACAATGTCAACAACAGCCAGCATGCAGAGGAAATAGTATGTGGGCTCATGGAGGCTCGGCTCCATTATCACAACACACAGAAAGGTGAAGTTTCCCAAGAGGGCTGTGATGTACATGGTGCAGAAGGGGATGGAGATCCAGACATGAGCTACCTCCAGGCCAGGGATGCCCATCAGGATGAAGGTGGAGGGGTTGGTGAAGTAGGTTGTGTGGAAATCTGACATGGAGAGGGGGAGGTATACAACTCTGAGGCAGAACGGTGTTTTCTGCATGTACTGTATGTTCTCCTGACTTCCGTATGTTCCCAGCTCTATGGTGATGATGACAGTCAAAATTCATGGAAGAAGAGACAATGTTAATATGAAACAATACAGGCTCAACCAGAGATTGCACTTGGAGTGAAGATGAATGATGAACAACTGACCTACTGATGACCATTCCATATCTCAAGATGTTCTTATGCATTGTGGTGTGGGAAGCATGAACAGACACTAGTTGGAAACATGAGGAATCTGAGAAGGGAAAACCCAAACCTTTGCCAACACGTAGGCCTGGGGGAACCATCCCACCTAGAACACACCTCAGAGAACAGACCTGGCCCTCACTGGGAGGAGTTCCACAGAAACAACTCCCTAAAACAACCAGAATACATCAACAATGAAAAGGGTGGCAATTTTGATCACTTAGTCCCTCTAGAGGATAAAGCAGATAGAGGGATTTCAAATATCAGAGGGGTAGCCGTATTAGTCTGTGTCTCCAAAAACGGCAAGAAATCCTGTGGCACCTTATAGATGCATCTAATGAAGAGGGTCTTTGCCCATGATGTTTTATGCTCCAAAATCTCTGTTAGTCTAGAAGGGGCCACCGGACTTCTTGTTGCTGTTAGAAGGACTTCTGACAAGCTGTGAGGCTGGAGAAGGCTGCCATGTGTGGACAGACTGAAAAGTTTGGGATTGTTTAGTTTAGGGAAGAGATAAAGAAGGGGCAATGGACAGAGCAGAGCAAAACAAAGGTGAGGTAATTTATCAGTAAACCTGATGGAGGAAAAATTTAGGCAGAAAAAATATTAATAAAAATTGAGACCATGTTACAAAGAGATTATTAGAGGTAGAAAGGTATGAAAGTGGACAACTATGGACAAAAAGAAATCTGATTAAGTGGCGAAGTGGAGGCAGCAATTAAAGGGAAAATACAATATCAAACACATGGGAAAAGGAGAAAATGGATTGTGAATAATACAAACTGGATGTTGTGAATTTTGTAAGGAAAAGCATCTGGGAAAATCCACTCTTGGCCAGGCTAAGGATCTAAGTATTAGGCATAAGCTTACAATGATCAGAGAAAAGGTGTAGGCCAGCTCCTCGAGGGAGAAAGGAAGCTTCTTAATGTCACAAAAGGTGTAGATGTATTCAGGAAACAGACTTGTTACACATGTGGAAAGAAGCACTTGTATCACTCGAATTGTTGAGATACTTTCTAGTCCATTAGCAGTGAAGAAGGATATCAAACAGTTTCTATAGGAGAACATTAGAATTATTAATGGCAGTCACACATCTGATTCAGAACCAGAAATTTACAGACACCAAGGGCTTGTCTATACCAGCTCCCTACTTCGATGGGAGCATGGTAAGTAAGGTGTCCAAAGAGGATTAATGAAGTGCTGCACTGCATAAGTAGCACTACATTAAGCTAATTCACCCCTGGGGCAATTTCGAAGTGAAGTGTTGAACTTCGAAGTGCCGGCTCGTGTGTAGCTGTGGCTAACCCGCTGGTACTTCGAAGTGCCTGGGCAACTTCAAAGCACCTTTATTCCTACATGTGAGCCGGCACTTTGGAGCTTAACACTTCAAAGTTGCCACGGAGGAAAATTAGCTTAATGAAGTGCTGCATATGCACCACAGCACTTCATTAATAATCTCCCCTCATTTTACCATGCTCCCTTCAAAGTAGGTAGCTAGTGTAGACAAGCCCCAACAGAGCCAAAAAAACCCACAAAAGGTAAATCCAGGACAAAGTTGGTGGACAACACTAAACTAGTGGGACAGGTAGATATGTTGGAGGGCAGAGAGAGGCTCCAGAGTGACAGATTAATTGGAGGATAGGACCAAAAGAAATGTGATGAGGTTCAACAAGGACAAGTGCAGAGGCCTGCACTTGGGACAGAAGAATCCCAGACACTGTTACAGGCTGGCGACCGACTGGCTAAATAGCAGTGCAGCGGAAAAGGACCTAGAGATTACAGTGGATGAGGGGATGGATATGAGTCAACATTGTGTCATTGTAGCCAAGAAAGCTAATGCCATATTAGAGTGCGTTAGGAGGAGAATTTGAGCAAACCTAGAGAAGTTATTATTCCCCTCTGTTTGCCACTAGTGAGGCCTCATCTAGAGTAATGTGTCCATTTCTGGGCCCCCAAATATAGAAAGTATGTGGATACATTGGAGAAAGTCCAGTGGATGTCAACAAAAAATTATTAAGGGGCTGGAGCACATGACCTATGAGGAGAGGCTGAGGGATTTGGGGTTATGCCATTTGCAAAGGAGAAGAGTGAGGGGCGATTTGAGAGCAGTAATGGAAGCCACTTCGCTGAAACATTTCCAATTGAAGCAGGACAGCCGGCTGTGTAGGAATACCATAGGTCAAACACATTTCGGCATGCGATAAATCTATCAATAAATACAGTAAATCAAAACAATAAGCAGTCAAGTAGCATTTTAAAGACTAACAAAATAATTTATTAGGTGATGAGCTTTCATAGGACAGACCCACTTCTTCAGACCATAGCCATACTAGAACAGACTCTATGTTTAAGGCACAGAGAACCAAAGACAGTAATCAAGGAAGACAAATCAGAGAAAAATGATCAAGGTGAGCAAATCAGAGAGTAGAGGGGTGGAAGGGGGGGGAAAGGTCAAGAATTAGATTAAGCCAAGTATGCAAACGAACCCCTATAGTGACTCAGAAAATTCCCATCCCGGTTCAAACCATGTGCTAATGTGTCGAATTTGAATATAAAAGACAACTCCGCTGTCTCCCTTCGAATAGTAATGCGAAAATTTTTCTTCAGTAACAACTTCTAACTCCCTTAGACAAAGAGTTAATGGGCTTTTTTGTTTTGATAGTATATAGACTAGCACTGCTCCCTCTCTGTTACTACAATAAATCAGGAATTTATGTTTACTGGCTCACCACACACAAACAAATGATCCTTCAAGCCGATAGAAAGTCTGAACATAGAACCCTGAGAAAAGAAAAAAAGACACAGACATTATGGAAGCAAAGAGTTTCGCTGAATGGGATTCACAAAGGGACTGACAGTTACAGGTGGCAATGGTAGCACTACCTTTAGTTACGGCTGTCGGACACCTTCACTTAGAAATCCTCAATGTCAGTCTCTTTTATGTTTTCCAAACTTTAAACTTTTCAACTGGAAATGCCCTGCTGGCTGGCTGCACCTGGCTGAATTTGGTATGTGGTTTTTAAAAGTTTTACACATAAGAACTTAGTCAATTCCTCAAATGAAGCTACAAGAGAAATTGTCTTGTCCATGGGGAAAAATTGTTATTATTTTTCCAAGGAGGAGCCTAGTGCCTCCTCCGTCACCTCCCCTCTGCCCACTTAACAGCTGTGAATTTTCCAGTCTATAAGCACATTTGGAAAGAAATATACTGAACTGGGGGTCTGCTGCTGTCTGAACTGATTTCTTTATAAAGTTTCAGACATCACAGGTGAATCGACTTCTCAAGTGAAGTTAGGAGAAAATAAACCTTTTCCTTCTTGTTCCAGTGAGGACCTCGTCCACCTCTAAGATCTCCAGCAGGTAAAAGGGATGTACGGCACCCCCCATGTAACAGCCAGAGGGGTGCTGATATACAAGAGGAATAGGTGATGGTCTCTCTGAGTAATACATAGTGGCTTCTCTGCTCTTTTATCACTACCCTTTGGACTGTATATCTACTAACACCTTGAAGGATCTCCTGTGTCACTGAAATGCAACCACTTGAGTGCTGGGGGGATTTAGCTGGAGGTTCACTGCAACAAGACCATTTTGACCAGTGATACTAGAGCAAACTCATCCACTCTGGCAAGGACCCCAGGATGTGTAATGGCTGTGCAGAGTGGGAAGGACCACAGACTTCCTCTGTGTCCCACCATGCTCACATTGCATTAAGTTTGGGGTCTGGGTGAGCTTTACAGCAAGAGATACCTGTGAATTCTGAGATGGAAGTGTCTTCTCTGGGAATCCCCCTCAGGCAGCCGTGTCCCACACCTCTCTCAGCCCAGCATCTGCAGCAGCATCCCACGCTGAGAGCTGACACCAGCGTGATCACCATTTAGAAAAGAACTCTGTGAGGTCCCAGTGGGGTTTGCTCAGCCTCTAGGAGAGAAGGGGCATCTGGATGCAAACAAGCTGGAGACAAACCTGTCTGGGCAGCCGAGCTCTTGATCCAGCTTTGGGAGTAAACAGCAATTAAGGGACCTTCCCAAAGGAGATGAGAACTCCCGGACTTTGTGTGCTGAATGCGAGCAGAATTCACTACTCTGTGAATCTGTGTTTCTTTTAGAATTATATGTGAAGATCGTGAGACGGGGGTGTACTTTCTAGGTATGACCATGCGCACATTATAAGGCATATTGCACACCTATCCTACTCAAATAGTTAAGAAAAGGGACTGTTGTATTGGTGTGTTCATGAAAGATAGAAATCAGAAAATTTTTACCTCAGAAAAATCATTTAAATCATGTATACCCACTTCTCCATAGGACTTCATTGTACACAATTCTAACTGCCAAAATTCAAAAAGGCAGCAGTCTTCAAATAGGTCCGCTTTGCCTCAGAGCGTGGACATCTCCATACATGGGCATGCTTCCAGCAACTTCTGCATGATAATGAGCTGGGCCTATAAAAGGAGGGACGGTCAGGTAGTGTGGGGGTTCTCTCTCTAGTGCTCCTTCTCTTCTTCTGGACAAGACTGAAATCACTTTGAGCTGACTAATCATTAGCACTGCTGGCACTTTCAAGCTGCAGTTGCATCAAGACTGCTTCCTGTAGGGAGACCTTCTTCTGTTCCTGCACCACTTCTTCATCTAAAGAGCCAGCAGAAGAGGACAGCAACAGAGCAGCAGCCTCCGCCGCCTGTGGCACCACAGATCTTCGTGCGCCTGTCCCCGACGCTGACCCTCGTTCACCTGCCGGCGTCACTGTGACCGGCTGCACCAACAAGACTCCACTGAAGGCCTCGCCTGATGCAGCGCCCCGCGGCAGGCCTCTGAGACCCATGACTGTTAAAATAAAGGCCTTGTGCCCATATTAAGGCTTTTTAAAGCCAGAAGAAAATTATATCATCTGAGAAACTTGTTTATAATTATTATTAGTAGTAATACATTCAACTGTTTAGTAATTAGCATTATAATAGTTGGTGGTTAAGGGTATTTAAGCAATATATACAGTAGTTATTGAATAATGTTATAGTTGTAATAGAGTTAATAGTGTAAACATAAGGGATAATAGTATAGGCATGATTTAATATTCGGGTATCTAACTGTATTGAGGACTATTTAGAGGTGGGTACAGCAACCTACCTAAATATTCAGTGGTGGGCCAGCAACCCCCAACTGAAATAACTGGTTCTGGCAAAAAAGCCAGAATCTACTTTAATCTGACACAAAAAATCAGACCTAAGGGCTCCAATCTAGCAAACTGGAAGCCATAACAGGCTCTGGCATAGCCAGATAGCCATATCACTGGCCTAAAAGCCAGATAGTTAATCTCAGTAGCCTAGCAAACTATTGAGGTAAACGGGTCCTGGGCCAAAATAGGCTGTACTCATAATCAGCCTGGATAAACTGTCCCTAAAGACATCTATCTATTAACAGTGTTCCAACAGGGTCTCCAGTGACAGACACCATGGTCTTCAAACCTGCGATAGCAATTCTAACCGTAAGTTAAAAGCCATGAGTATTGTCTATTGTTTGTGCTATTGTTTTTGCTGTTTACTTGTATTTTGTTGCTGTTATTAACAATAAACCGGTTGATTCATTCCATTTAAACTCCTTGTTATTCTCATTTTTACCCCTAAGTAGAGGGATTACTTGATTGTCTGGGCTTCCCCTCGTGTAAATCTAGTTATTTTATGGCCGGGTCAAGGGCAGCTGAACCCGTGACCAGTTAAAATAACACATTGAGGCATCCTTTTGGCCACCCCCATTTTATTAATTTACCATATCTGCCTCAACATTATAGATGGTCAGAAAAAGAGCTAAGGTCTCCAGAGGGCCTTACACCCTGCAAATTCCCATAAAAGAGAGAGAGACAGAGAAAGAGATTAAAGAGGACTCCATGGGGATCTGGCTGATGGGCTGGTGCTAGGAGCCCATTGCCACATGGGACTGACAGGTGTGAGCACTTTCCTGGAGCAAGGTGCCTAGGACAGGTCAGAGCTACCTCATGAGAGACCCCAGAGAGAGGAGGGAGACCCAAACCCAATGTCTCTGCTCTACCTGATGTGTAAGAGAGACTTAAACAGAGTTCTCCCATGTCCCCTGTGAGGTCCCTGAGCACCAGGAAAATGTCTCTTCTGGCTGGGGCTCTCCACTCTCCAGCTGGAGATGCCCCACTCTGTAGAACTAACCATACATTGGAACAGGGATTTGAACATAGGTCTCCTGCACTCCATGTGAAGGTCTGACACAGCTGTCTCCCTTCAGGGAGTGGATGGCATCACAGCCTCAGGGTTACATCTGCAGGGCTGTCTCCAGATTTGGAACTTCGTGGTGCTGTGGCTAAAATGTTCAGAGAGACTTTTGAGGAGATTCTGCGCAGCAGCCCTGGGGGTGCCGATGTGACATCCAGATGGCAGCATCTGAGGGACACAATCTACAACACGGCCTTGTCAGTGTTTGGAAGAAGATCTGGAAACACAAATGACTGATTTGAACCTAACTCCGATGACATGATTTCAGTCATCGAAAAGAAGCGCGCTGTACTTCTGGAGTATAAATGCTCACCGAGCCCGAGTACGCTGCAAACACTCAGAGTAGCCAGAAAAACAGTACAGCAGACAGCCAGGTACTGTGCCAACAACTACTGGCTTAAGCTATGCAGCAATATCCAGACCAGTGCTGACTCTGGTAATCTCAGGGGAATGTACGAGGGCATAAAGAAGGCAATGGGACCCATCCAGAACAAGACAGCACTTCGTCTTCCTCGTGCTTTTAATGTCATTGTACAACATTTTCTTGTAACATTTATGTCTCTGACTAGTTTGATCTTGTTTTGTGCCTTGGCCTTTCCAGTTTGGGCCCTATATACTTGTTTTATTTGTACTTTTTAATTTCCCCTTGTGTCACTCTTAAAAAAAATAGGTCATTGAAGAATTCTTGGTTGAGCCAGGGTGTTCTGTTGCTATAGTTCCTATCTTTCCTCGACAGTCAGGAGATGAACGATCTTGGAGAGGAAATTCCCAGCAAAGCCAAGGACTTGTAATGTGACTTTGGAAAAGTTACTTCCTCTTTATGGGCACCAGCCTCTCCAGGTATTAAATGAAGATTTTTCTTATTCTTATTCTTATTTTTTCTACGGTGCTGCTTTTGAAAGGCACTAATCAGGGCCTTCAAGTGACAAGCAGCACTTTGTGGGGCTGCAAGAAAGTGCAGCGCTCAACAGAGTATGTGGTTACTGGTCAACCAATGAGACAAGACTGGCAGCTGAGGTTAGTGGAAACCTTTTTTTGTGCTGTACTTTCTAGATGGTTTTTTTAAATGAATTCTTTCTGTTTAAGAAGTGCTGCAGGGCTGCTCATCAAACATCAATAGCTAATGAGTTAATGAGTAGTACACAGCACAGTGAGGCCATGAAAGGCTTTCATGCCTCTCTGACTGACCTGTAAGTGATTCAGTGTGCATGGCCCAGCACCATGCCACAAGGCAGCTCTGTATGCATTCTTGGTGAGAAACCCAAAGCACACAGAGAAATCTTCAGGTTCTTTTGTAAGTGAAGAGTTGGAGCAGACTATCCCGGATCTGTTTGGTCCTCACCCCATAGATGATAGGATTTAGCATGGGAGGCAACAGGAGGTACATATTGGCAATGAGAATGTGGAAATGCAAGGCCACATTTTGTCCAAATCGATACAAGACAGAGGAGAAGATAGCTGGGATATAAAAGGCTAAGATGGCACATAAATGGGCACTACAGGTCCCAAAAGTCTTGAGCCGGGCATCCTTTGTGGGAAGACTGAAAATGGCTCTGAGTATCTGGGTATAGGACACAGCAATGCAAAACACATCCAGACCCAGCACACAGAATACCATAAAGAGACCATAGTAACTACTGACACGGGTGTCAGCACAGGCCAGCTTCACCACAGCCATGTGTTCACAGAATGAGTGTGGTATAATATTGGTCCTGCAATAGGGCCGACTCATTGCCAAGAGTGGATGGACCATTACAAGTATACCACCACGCATCACAATGGCCAGGCCAATCATGGCCACGATGCGGTTTGTTAAGATGGTGGAATGTCTCAGGGGATGGCAGATGGCCACATAGCGATCAAAAGCCATGGCCACAAAGATCCCAGACTCCATCACTGCGAAGCAGTGAATGAAGTATAGCTGCGTGAGGCAGGCATTGAAACCGATCTCCCTGGAATTGAACCAAAAGATGCTCAACATTTTAGGAAGGATGGTTGTGGGCAGGACCAGATCGGTGGCGGACAGCATGCAGAGGAGATAGTACATGGGCTCATGGAGGCTCGGCTTCCTTATCACAATGAACAGGATGGTGAAGTTCCCCACAATGGCTGTGGTGTACATGGTGCAGAAGGGGATGGAGATCCAGACATGGGCTGCCACCAAACCAGGAATGCCCAGCAGGATAAAGGTGGAGGGGTTGGTGAAGTCAGTTGTGTTGGAATCTGACATGAAACAGGGAGATGATGTCCAGCTTTAAGCAGAATGGTGTCTCCAGCATACACTGTAGGTTCCAATGGCTTGCTGTCTATGTCCAGTGTCTAGGGTGATGGTCACAATACAAATGCCTGTATGGAGACACAATGTTAGTATGAGAGTACATGCACTACTGAAATCTGTTCTCATAGCTGAAGCAGATTTGTTTCTTTTCAAACTCTGAAAAATGACACCTTCCTTATTTAGAGAAATAAACTAGGAACAATTGAGCTGTCCAATACCAATTATCTATTTTATGAATCTGAATACATCAATAATTCCTATAACTTGTAATGTCAGTAAAATTAATAGGTGCTGGCAAGAAACATGAATGTAGATACCTGCCACCAATAATTGTTTATCAGAGAAATAAAAATAGGGGTGCAGAGGCCATGCTGTACAGAGCTTCGTGTTCTTCTGGTTGTTCAAAATCTGAGTAATTAAAAAAAAAATAAAACTTTGAAAGGACACCTGCCTGGGAAAACACCCCAGCCAGAACACACTTCAGGGAAAACAGCTGTCCATCAGTAATAACAGCTCCACAGAAATTCCTACAGATTCACAGCAGTGTCCAAACAAAAACAATGCTAGGACGCCTAAGGAAAGAGATGGAAAGTAATGAAAGCATAAAATAATGCACTTGGAGGACACCCTGAGATAAGTGTTACCTAAATCATCCCTGACAGGTGTTTGTCTAACTTGTTCCTAAAAATCTCCGGTGGAGCTACAACAACTTCCTTAGGCAATTTCTTCCAGGGCTTTGCCACCGTGACAGTTAGGAAGTATTCCCTAATGTCCAATCTAAACCCCCTTGATGTTATTTAAGCCCATTACTTTTCATCCTATCATAAATGGTTATGAAGAATAATTTTCTCCTCCTCCTTGTAACAACTTTTTAAGTACTTGGAAGCTGTTTTTCTGTCCCCTCTCAGTCTTTTCTTTCCTAGACTAAACAAACCAAATTCTTTCCATTTTCCATCATAGGTCATATTTCCTAGACCTTTAATTAATTTTGGTTGCTCTTCTCTGGAGTGTCTTCAATTTCTCTATATCTTTCCTGAAATGTGGTGCCCAGAACTGGACACAAGACTCCAGATGAGGCCTAACCAGGGCAGAATAGGGCAGAAGAATTTCTTCTTGTGTCTTGCTCACAGCACTCATGTTAATACGTCTCAAAGTGATGTTTTCTCTTTTTGCAACAGTGGCACACTATCGACTCATATTTACCTGAAGTACCAGCACTCTCTGACGCACCCCCGTCTGCAGTACTCCTTCCTAGACAGTTACTTCCCATTCTCTTACTTCCTTGGCATCTGTCTTTATTGAAGTTCATCCTATTTACCTAAGGCCATTTCTCCAGTTTGTCCAGAATAATGTGAGTTTTCATCCTATCCTCTGAAGCATTTCAATCCCTCCAAGGTTGATATCATCCAAAAACTTTGTAAGTGTATGTGTGTACCAACTCACACTGAACAGAACTGGTCTCACTGTTATTACTCTCCAGGTATGGTTATCTAACCAGCTACACAGTCACTGGATATTAGCTCTATCTAGGTTGCATTTCCCTAGTTTGTCATGAGAAGGTTATGCGAAACTGTATCAAACGCCTTACAAAAGGCTAGATATGCCATATCTGCAAGTCCCCTGTCATCCACAAGGCTTGTTACCCTGTCAATGAAACGTGTCAAGCTGGTTTGACATGATTTCTTTAGAGACACATGATGAGCAACTGTCTCTGGACATGGGTTCAGTTTGGTTATCCAGTCTTTCTGAGGGATATTGTAGATACAAAGGGGATCTCCAAGGCAAGCTATGAGAAATGGGGAGGCTGACACTTATGGAAAAGTTTGGGGATGTTTCATTTAGACAATGGACAAATAAGGGGGCATGAGATAGAGAAGAACAAATCAAATAATAAAAGTGATCTCATTCAAATAGTTAGACAGAGAACAGTTCCCAATCAGCACTATTTATAAACACTGAATAGTGACAGAGAGAAAGCTGTGCTAGTCTATATACTATCAAAGCAAAAAAGCAGTCAAGTAGCACTTTAAAGACTAACACAATAATTTATTAGGTGACGAGCTTTCATGGGACAGACCCACTTCTTCATTCCACACAAAACAGACATAAAAACACTCCTGATCCACAAACTGGTCAGCCAGCATTTTAATGGAGTGGTCCATTCTGTTAATGACTTAAAAGTTTGCGTCCTACTGAAGAGGAATTTTCACAACACTCTTGAAAGAGAGGTTGTTGAACTATCTTTTATATTCAAATTCGACACATTAACACATGGTTTGAACCAGAATCAGAATTTTCTTGGTCATTATAGGGGCTCGTTTGCATACTTGGCTTAATCTAATACTTGACTCCCCCCCGCCCCGTCCCCCTTCTGCTCCTCTACTGTCTGATTTGCTCACCTTGATAATTGTTTTTCTGATTTGTCCACCTTGATTTCTATTTTTGTTTCTCTGTGCCTTAAATATTGGGCCTGTTCTTTTCTGGCTATGGTCTGAAGAAGTAGGTCTGTCCCACGAGAGCTCATCACCTAATAAATTATTTTGTTAGTCTTTAAAGTGCTACTTAACTGCTTTTTTGTTTTGACAGTATATAAACGCTGAGTGCTTCAAAAGGGTTAGCACTCCAAAGCTGAGAGAAATTATCAGAAAAAATATTTTGGAACAAATCTTAGAAAAAATGGTAATTAAAGTTGGGTATTCTTGTGGCAGAGCTTATTAAATAGTTAAAAATCCCAGAATTTCTGAGACAAGAAAGTGCACCACTCTGACTAAAAATCCAGCTCAGTGGGAAAGTAAAGGCAGCAATTAAGAGGAAAAAAAGTTATATTTAGCAAATGCAGAACAAGGGAAAAGAGAAAGCAGGAAATATAAATTGGAAGCTATGAAAACTAATAAGAGATGTTAAAGACATCAGATAAATATCCATGACTGGGACAGCTAAGGATCAGAAAAAAAGGTTATAAGTGCATTAAGAACAAAAAAAAAGGAAGAAAGAAAACTTGTTAATGTTGCAGAAAAGGTTGATGTGTTGAACAAATATTAATGTGAGGTACTCAAATCATAGGAAGCGATGAAGCACTTCCAGTCAACAAACAGTCGAGGAATATATTGAATAGCACCTAATGTAACACCTGACAATTTTGAACATCAGGTTTATGAACTTACTGATCAACCACACGTTTCTTGAGCAAGCAATTGAGCAAAATGAAAACAAACATAAAAAAAGGCAAATACAAGTCAGTACTGTGTTAAACGTCAACTGTGAACAAAATACAGGGAAAGTGCAAAAAAAATTTGACAACATTAGGGAGCAATAGAATCCCTGGCATGGGACTGATTAAACAAAGAAAATCTTGGAATATAATCAAGGCCAGTCAACAAACATGGTTCATAGAAAACAGGTCCAATCCCCGACCCCTAATCTGATGTCATCCTTTAAAGAGAATACACGTAGGGATGATCGAAGGAAACTTGCAGATGCAATACAGTGTGATTTCTCTGGTGCATTTGATGTAGGAAGGGAAACTGTTCTGACAAACAAATTAACACTACACAATATCAGAAGAGCATGTGCTGAATGGTGAAAAAGAGGCTAATGGACATATTTCAGACAGTAGTTGTGAAAGGGTCATTGTCAGCAAATGGACTGTTTCTAACAGGGTTCTGGAGAAATTGGTTGTAGGCCAAGTTCTAGCCAATATTTTCATCAATGATCAGAAAACGAATAAAGAATCACTGCAGATAAAACTAGGAGACAAACCAGTACTGGCAGGGAGGTTACAATTATGCTTTCAAAGCAAGTGGGTCTGTCCCACAAAAGCTCATCACCTAAAAAGTTATTTTGTTAGTCTTTAAAGTGCTACTGGACTGCCTTGTTGTTTTAACTGATCTGGTACATTTGGTAAAGGGGGCCAATGCAAAAAATGCTTTAATAAAGTCACATTCCGAGTTACCCTCTCTACACAAGGAACACAGGGTCACCCTGCAGAGAAGAGCATTGGGCTATGGAACACAGGGACCCTGTAAAGGAGTTACAAGTCATTGTGCAGACAGCTGACCGATCGTGAGATCCTACTGAGTTGCTGTCACCAAAAGAGCTGATGGGATCCATGAATGTGTAGACAGGGGAGTGATGAGTGATATTCGGGGAAGGGTTTTGTATCTGCATGTGGCACTGGTAAAGCTGAGTGTTCAGTCCCAGTGTCCACATCTCAAAAAGGAATTTGAGAATTGGAGAGGATGTAGAAAAGAATAAAAACAATGACTGGAGGCTGGAGTAAATGCCCAGCAAAGAGAGGAGAGAGATCTAAAGAGCTTCATCTATTTATCTTATCAACAAGATGAACAACTGGAGATGATAGTGATGAGAAAATTCTGGTAATTATGGGGCTCTGTAATCACAGAATCATAGAATCCTAGGGCTGGAAGAGACCTCAGGAGATCATCAGGTCCAACCCCCTCCCCAAAGCAGGACCAATCTAAGTTAGCAGAGCATGACAGAGCAAGGCCCAGTGGCTATAAGCTGAAACCAGAAAAGTTTGATTTGGATATAGGCATCAATATTTTGCGCTCAGGTTGATTAATCTTTTGAATCAACTGTGAAGGGATGTGAGAGAGTCTCAAACTCCATAGCATTGCAGATCCACATTGGAAGTTTTCCTGGATGGTCTTCTTCAGGGCTTGCTATATTTTAAAAATATCATGGCACTCTAGATGCTGCTAATAGTGACAACAGGGTTCTCCCATGAGTGGTAGTCATCCCCCTTCTTGAGAGGTGCTAGCTAGGTCAACGGAAGAATTCTTCAGCTGATTTCCTGCTGTCTACAGTAGCATAGAAATACAGTTTTGGGTTTCACAGCATTGAAATCGGGGTGGTGATAATATTTTGCTACTCAGCATTAGTTAGGTCTTAGATGGAGCACTGTGTCCAGCTTGGGTCACTAATGTATAGGGTGGCTGAACAGAAAGTGGGACGGTTTCAGAGGTGAAAGACAAAGGGTGATCCAAATTATGAAATACAAGCCATGAGTGCAGAGTGAAGGAACAGTGTGGGCTTACATTGGAAAAGAGGAGACTGAAGGGAGGCATTATGGCAGTCTTCAAATCCTTGAAAAGCTGCAATTAAAAACATGGAGAAAAGTTCTCTTGTGCTGCAGTAGTCAAGAGAAAGGAACAGATGCAGCTGGAGGCTGTAGAACCTCCTTCACTATTCTTTATTTCCCAAGGAAGCTGGACAGTTGTTTGTCCTGGATGGTAAAGATAGAAGAAATCCATCCCCTGGGTAGAGTGGTGAACCTTCCCATTCCTCGTGACATATGGGCTACGTCTACACGTGCAGCCAACATCGAAATAGCTTATTTCGATGTTGCGACATCAAAATAGTCTATTTCGATGAATAACGTCTACACGTCCTCCAGGGCCGGCAACGTCGATGTTCAACTTCGACGTTGCTCAGCCCAACATCGAAATAGGCGCAGCGAGGGAACGTCTACACGTCAAAGTAGCACACATCGAAATAGGGATGCCAGGCACAGCTGCAGACAGGGTCACAGGGCGGACTCAACAGCCAGCCGCTCCCTTAAAGGGCCCCTCCCAGACACAGTTGCACTAAACAACACAAGATCCACAGAGCTGACAACTGGTTGCAGACCCTGTGCCTGCAGCATAGATCCCCAGCTGCCGCAGAAGCATCCAGAAGCCCTGGGCTAAGGGCTGCTGCCCACAGTGACCATAGAGCCCCGCAGAGGCTGGAGAGAGAGCATCTCTCAACCCCCCAGCTGATGGTCGCCATGGAGGACCCAGCAATTTCGACATTGCGGGACACGGATCGTCTACACGGTCCCTACTTCGACGTTGAACGTCGAAGTAGGGCGCTATTCCTATCTCCTCATGAGGTTAGCGACTTCGACGTCTCGCCGCCTAACGTCGAAGTTGGTGCCGCTACTTCGAAGTAGCGTGCACGTGTAGACGCAGCTATGGCTTTATGATTCTATGATGTAAAATCCTGGTGTAGATGATCTCTTAGTCCAAGCCACAAGTAATGGAGCACAATACAGGGGAAACTAGGTGAAATATAATGGCCTGTGTTATAGACAAATTCAGAGCTGATATGGTCCCTTCTCACTTCAAAACCCCTGTGTTTACTGATATAAGAAGTAGATAAGGTATTTATATTTACCTTGTCTCCTAACACACACTTGGAACCTTCAAGTACATGGGAACTCTGAACATAGAACACAGATCAAAGAAAACTCTCTGACTTAATAACTATTTCTGCTGTAGAAATCCTTGCCACATGCATTAGTGGAGCAAAGACCTTAAGTGAATGGAATGGTCACTTTAGGTGGTACTGATGGCTCCTCGTTTAATTAAGGCTGTGGGCAAACATCAATTAGGAGACCTCATTTGTTAGTAAGCTTGACAGACTTCAATCATTTTGAGTGAGCTTCCCATGCTGACTTTCACCTGCTGGTCACATTGTGCATTTCTTTCTTTTTTTACAAAAATTCAGACGTGACAGCAGATCTGAGTTGTCAAATGAAGTTAGGAGAAAGTGTTTCTTGCCTAGTTGAAAAACTCAGGGAACATCCCCCATTTCCTGTTATCAGTCAGAACTGCAATGTGCAAGTGGAGGAGAAGGCAGCGTCTGTGCATTAACACACAGCTGGCTCCTGAGCTCCTTACTCAGTTCTTACTGATTGGGGCATTTTCCTTCTTTGGTGTCCTGGTAAACTACAGGCCACTGTCTCAGAATTTGCTTTTGTACATACACCTAGTAACACATTTCACTGTGACACTTAAATGGAACCATTCTGGGGCAGGAGACTGTGTGGTTGGGGAAGGGGCAAAGCTAAAAGGGGCATTTTCAGGCATAATATCAGAGAAAACTTACACCCTGTGTAGGGATGCGTACCTGTGAATTCTGAGACAGGAGTGTCGTCCAGTCAGGCAGCCATGTCCCACTCCTCTCTTGCCCCCGGAATCTGCAGCAATAGCCTGTGCTGAGGAGTGAGAGAGGTGTTGTTTGTTTTTAACACAGCTCTGTGCAGTCCTGTTGGGGTTTTCCAGCCTCTGGGGGAGAAGCGGCATCTGGATGTAAACAAGCTGGAGACAAGTGACACTAGCCAATATCTGCACTTTCTGTGCCTCTGCTTCTGTGCTCGTTATCCAGCTTTAGGTGTAAACAGTAATCAAAAGACCTTCACAATAGGAAAAAACAGTCAAGTGGTACTTTAAAGACTGATAAAATAATTTATTAGGTGATAATAAATTATTTTGTCAGTCTCTAAAGTGCTACTTGACTGCTTTTTGGTTTTGATAGAATAGAGACTAACACAGCTATCTCTCTGTCACTATACGCAATAGGGCACAAGAACATTTAGGTTCTGGACTACATCAATGAGGAATCAGTGGTCTGTGTATTTTGTTCTATTTAAAATTATAGTTGACAATTAAAAAAGCAGGAATAATGCCTAGGTGTCCATAGGGTCTGATAGCCTGTAAATGACCAAGAAGGATGGACAGTCAATAGGCAGACAGGCCTGAAGACATTATTTCAGGAGAGAAATGAAAGATTTCTGCAGACCTATGGTGCTGTCATGAAGTTAGAAGAAATCAGCATTCCTCATCGGTATCCATAACTATGATCAGACTCTGGAGCACCTTTCATGGATGGTTCTATAAAACACCCAGCACAGGAAAGTGACTGGCTGTGTCTACACGGCTACGTCTACACGTGAAGCCAACTTCAAAATAGCTTATTTCGATGTAGCGACATCGAAATAGGCTATTTCGATGAATAACGTCTACACGTCCTCCAGGGCTGGCAACGTCGATGTTCAACTTCGACGTTGCGCAGCACCACATCGAAATAGGCGCTGCAAGGGAACGTCTACACGCCAAAGTAGCACACATCGAAATAAGGGTGCCAGGCACAGCTGCAGACAGGGTCACAGGGCGGACTCAACAGCAAGCCGCTCCCTTAAAGGGCCCCTCCCAGACACAGTTGCACTAAACAACACAAGATCCACAGAGCCGACAACTGGTTGCAGACCCTGTGCCTGCAGCATGGATCCCCAGCTGCTGCAGCAGCAGCCAGAAGCCCTGGGCTAAGGGCTGCTGCCCACGGTGACCATAGAGCCCCGCAGGGGCTGGAGAGAGAGCATCTCTCAACCCCCCAGCTGACGGCCGCCATGGAGGACCCAGCAATTTCGACGTTGCGGGACGCGGATCGTCTACACGGTCCCTACTTCGACGTTGAACATCGAAGTAGGGCACTATTCCGATCCCCTCATGAGGTTAGCGACTTCGACATCTCGCCGCCTAACATTGAAGTTAACTTCGAAATAGCGCCCGACACGTGTAGCCGCGACGGGCACTATTTCGAAGTTAGTGCCGCTACTTCGAAGTAGCGTGCACGTGTAGACACAGCTCACAGGAGCCCACCATCAAAAGAGCAAAATCGAAATTCAGAAATCGATGTACCATCTTTCAAAAGAACACGACCACACGGCACAGGTGGATCGCAGTTCCGACCCACTCTTTCGAAGACCCCATCCCATTATTTCGAAAGAGAGCGTCCACACATGTCCGAGCGCTCTTTCGAAAGAAGGGAGGTGGAGATGCCGTGGGCGGGGTATCATGGCTGCCAAGCCCTTCCAGGGCCCACAGCCAGCCACTGCCTTAAAGGGCCCCCCTTCACCTCCCCTGCCCTGCACTAGCCAAGACCTGCCGAGCTGCCAGGAGCAACGCATGATCCCAGCACAGCACCACCATGGCCAACGACACCCTGCTCCTCGCGCTGGATGCAGACATCCCGGGCACTGTTGCCCATGTTGTCTGCACGGTCGCCACAGCCGCCCCCCTCCTTCTTGGGAGACAGAACAGGCCCCTCCCAGGGACATGGAGCTTGCCCAGCCTGCACCCCGCCCCCTGGTACCCCGGCGCCTGTGGAGCCACCCCAGCAGCACGGACTGGTGGGAGCGACTGGTTCTGGGGCAATGGGATGATGTCATCTGGCTCCGGAACTTTTGCATGAACCGGGACACCTTCCAGGAGCTGTGTCACTGGCTGGCATCTGCGTGGAGGCATCAGGACACCATCATGCGGCCTGCGCTTCCCCTTGAGAAGCGAGTCACCATTGCGGTGTGGAAACTGGCCACCCCGGACTCTTACTGCTCAGTAGGTCACCAGTTCAGAGTGAGCAAGGCCACTGTCAGAGCGGTGCTCATGGAGATAAGCCTGGCCTGGGGCACGCTTCCACAACAGGAAGGGGCAAGGGTGCCCATGGACACTGGTACCCCTCGGGGTTTGCCAGCTGGGGGGGTTGGGAGGGGGGGAACACCCCACCGCACCCTCACGAGAGCTCATGGCCTCCCTCCCTGCAGGTTTTCTGTGTCCTGAATGCCATGCTCCTGCACCAGGTCATCTGTTTTGGGGACTTGCACGCCATCGTCGAGCGTTTCTCCTCATTGGAGTTCGTGAAGTGCTTTGGTGCCCTGGATGGGATGCATATCCCCATCTGTGCCCCACCACACAGCGCCAGCCACTATGTCAACTGGAAGGGCTACCACTCGGTCGTCCTCCACGCCCTGGTGGACCACAAAGTCCAGTTCATGGACATCTACATGGGCTGATTGGGGTGAAACCACGACACCAGGGTCTTCCGCAATTCTGGTCTGTGCTGGCATATGGAGGACAGCACCTTCGTCACCCAGCAAGAAATGCCGGATGGGGGCATCACCATGCTGCTATGCATAGTTGCGGATGAGGCATACCCCCTACTGCCGTGGCTGATCCGTCCCTATACTGGCCAACTTGACCCCAACAGGCAGGCCTTCAACACCCACCTCAACCAGTCCCGGAACGTGGTTAAGCGGGCCTTTGGGCGCCTCAAAGGGTGGTGGTGGTGCCTTCCTGCCCACCTCGAGGTGGGGATGCACAATGTCCCAGAAGTGATGGGCACCTGCTGCATCCTCCACAACATTGTGGAGGCCAAGGGGGATGCCTACATCCAGGGGTGGGCAGCTGAGGCCACCACGGGGTTCGAACAGCCGGCTGCTGTCACCAGCCACCAGGTGAACCACAATGGTGTCCAGATCTGGGAGGCCCTTTGTGTAAGTCTCACCTTGGGACCACACTGAGCACCTCGATGCCCACCCCTCACACTCCCCTCAAACATCCACTCCCCCACCACATGCACCATCACCACCACTATGCGCATACCTCCCCCCTCACGGGACCATGGGACATGGGCATTGGTGCACCATATAAACCTTTGCCAACAATAAACTGTAAAAAACTGTGGTATAAAAGTCCAACTATGTACAATGTGTGTGGGGGGACACCCCTGTCTGTTGCGGGGCAGGGAGTGTGAACTTGGAGGGGAGTGGGGAAGGGGCTAGAACTGGGAGAGGGGGGCAGGAGGCCTGAACTTGGAGGGGAGTGAGGAGGGGGCCAGCCTTGGGAGTGTCATTTGGGCAAGGGGTTGTGGGCTGAGAGCCACGCTGGCCCCAATATTCCCTTCCTGGGTGCCACGGCAGGGCTGGGATGGGGCAGGGAGCATTGGAGGGTATGGGTGTGGTGGGATGGCAGAGGGGGCATTGGTGTGGGGTGGGATGGAGGACTCTATGGGGGGTGGGGGGTGGGCAGGGGACCCTGGTGGGCCTTTTTGGGGGGAGCCCTGCAGGGGGCTCAGGGGGTTGCGTAGCTGGGGCAGGTGCAGAGGGCCAGGAGCCAGGCCACATTGCCCACGTACTCCTGCAAAGTTCCATGAATGGTGTCCAGGCGGGACATGAGCCGGTCCCAGGCCTACCTCCGCCACACCAGGTTGGACTCCTCCAGCTGAAGCCAGCACTCCATAAGCTCCTCCTGGCGGAGGTTGGTGGGGTCATCGACTGAGAGCCGCTGCAACCTCCAGCTGAGCACCCGCCGTGATGCTGCTGCTGAAGGTGCCTGGCCCCTGTCCGATGCCTCTGGGGGGCTCTCGGGGACCAACGACACTGATGGCCCCGCCTTCCCCAACTTCCCCAGTGCCTGGCCATGGTGGACATGTCATCCCTGTGTCATCAAGTGCACATGGGCTTCCCCCTGGGGTGTGGGATGGCCTGCGGGCATCCACTAGGCAACTGGGTGCCTGGAACTGTCCACGGTGCTGGGTGGCACTGGCAGGTGCAGCGGGCGTGTTCAGGGCTGTGACCAGCTGGGATGTGTGGCCCTGGGCCTCCGCACTTGTGCCTGGTCCACTGGCAGGGGTGCCATCCCCATCCTGATCACCAGGGTGGTGGCCCCACTGTGCACTTACTGGGGGGACCTCTAGGATCTCTGGGGACACCCGGCTCCCTCTGGCATGGCTGGACAGCCGTGAGGGGACGTCGATCAGGAGGTCACCCTCCTTGCTGGACCAGTCCTGGCTGGTGTCTGCCCCCGGCTTGGGATGGCTGGTCCTGGCTCCTGCAGCTCCTCCGGCTCGGGCTGGTCTGCTGAGCTGTCCAGGACCACTTTTGGCGGGGAGCTGTCCCAGGGCCCAGGATGCTATGGAGCTCCCTGTAGTAGGGGCAGGTGGAGGGGCCTGCCCCTGAGCGCCCGGCCTTGTCCCAGACCCGGGCATACCCTGCTGGAGCTCTTTAACTTTGCTCCAGACTTGCTCCTGTGTCCACTCGGGGTGGCCTTGGCTGGTTAGTCCCCAGTTAAGGTGAGTGAAGGCAGTGGCGTTCCTCTGCTTTTCCCCCATCTCCCAGAGGGCCTCCTCTTCCCTCCAGAGGCCCAGGAGGTCTCTGAGTTCACGGTTCGTCCAGGAGGGGCCCCTTTTTATTTTCAGGGACAGACCCTGGGAGTCCTGTAGGGGCTGTGAGGGAGGGCCCTGGGGCTCGGGAGACTGCCAGGTGCTGGTCATGTGCCTGTAGTTGTTGTTGGGGGCGGTGGAGAGGGCGTGCTGCCTGGAGCTCATGCTTTCGCAGCTTGCCTGCTCTCAGCTTCCTGCCACGGGGTTCTGGGTCTGTGCGGCTAGAAGAGTGGCCAGATGTGCGGGTCATGGAGCTCCGCTTGGTGGGGCAGGGCGTCTCTGTGCTCAGGCTGGGCACCGTTGTGGAGGACTCCTCTTTCAAAAGAGCGGGCCACGGTGCGTCTACACGTGCCTTCTTTCGATGTTGTTTTTTGACGGCTGGTGCTGTTCCTGTATGGGATCGGGATCCAGCTTTCAATATCTTGGCTGCGTTCCTTCGATTTCAAATCAAAAGAGCGCATGGCATGTGTAGACACTCCCTTCGTTCTTTCAGAAGAGGACCAGACTTTTCGAAATACTGTGCATGTGTAGACACACTCACTATGATTGTATCCCCTGGCGGAGAGCTGTAGACTGAGGGAGAGGGTGGTGGAGGGATGTAAGCACAAGTCTCCCACATAGCGCATGAGTGGCCTGAGCAACAGGCAAATGCCTATTCTGGGTGGAGCTCTCAGGCATTCCTGATTAAACCCTTCCACTTTGTGCAAAAAAACTTCCTTTTAAGTTTGTACTTTACTTGTAATGCACCCATCTCCCGTGACTCACCATCACTCCACAGCTCCCCACCTGCACTTATTACATACAGATAAGTAGACATGAAGGGATTGTAAATAGGGTGTTTTGTCTGCAGCTGAGGTTACAAAGAGTGTCCTACCCACATTGACAGAAGAGCGGACTGGGTAACGATTTCTCCTGGTCCAAGAAGAGAACCAGGACAGGATGGTGCAGTTCTGCAAGGCTGGGGAGTTGGAGGAACTGTTAGTGAGTTTATTGGTGTAACACATTTGGCTGTACGACTGTCTGTGGATATCTGTGTAAACCCAGGGCCGGCCAGAGGTTTGCAACTTGACTCAGCATCCCAGAGAGAGGAATACTCCTTGCTGGTGGGGCAGAGGGGGTCAGTGGTCCCATAGCCCATGTTGCACCATAAGGAACCCATGACAGGATGTCTTTCCTTGGGCTAGTCCCAGAAAAGACAAGGGCCATAAAAAGCAGCTTGTTCAAAGCAGGGGTTTGGCTGGCAATGTCTTGGCATGAACAGCTACATTCATAGATATCTACCTCTCATCGTTAATGACTCTTTTCCTCCTTTCTTATTCAAGGAACAGGTTCCTTGCAACAAAACATGATTTTATCTTCTGTTCCCACCCCCCGTGGCTCTAATGTCCCAGCTGCTTCCCCCGCTAGAACCTGGGCAATGCCCCTTCCTTGAGTGGCTGGCAGCTGTGTGATGTTGTAGGATTGAATATGGCCATTTTTTAAAATTTAAAAGGGGGCGGGGCTCACTGGATTTAAAATCTTTAATTGCAAATGTTTCGTTACTGAGCAGAGTGACATCATCAGTGCCCAGTAAGAGCTCTTCAAACTGTTGTTCACACAATCCTTTCTCATAGCTCTTATCAGTAACCGGTTCTTAATTAGATACTTGTGTCTTCTATTCAAGACCAATTGCACCTGAGCACACCCTCATTAGCAGTCCTTTGATTGCCTAAGTTCAAACACCAGGTTGGAATCAGTAACTAGATCTTTAATTAGTTACTTGCGTCTTCAATTTGAGACAAGCTGCACACAATCCCACTCCTATCAGCCATTCTTCTTCTATTATCTTTTAAACTCATGGGTTCTAACACTGGATCTAAATCAATATGCCGGTTAATTGCCTCCTTTCCAGAGAACCATGCTTCCAAGAATTCTCTTCCCTGCTGATATCTAGCCTGTCCTATTCCCTTCACATTACTAAAATCTAACTTGTGTCCGGTGTTGTCCTCATGCAATTAAATTAGCGATAAGGGATCATGCCATTTAACAGCTAGCTGGTGTTCATATATACAGGTAATTAGTTTTCTTCCTGTTTGTCCTACATAATACTTAGAACAGTTTAAACATTGGATCTCACAGATCACATTGGTTTTATACATATGCTTGACCACATCCTTTGATTTTAATAAAATACCCTTTAACATACTTGTTGGTCTATGTGCTATTTTAATCCCAAATGGTTCTAATAATCCTGATGTCACCTCAGAGCTATTTCTAATATATGGTAATGTTATTCATTCAATTTAAATACACTCCTGAGGTGCTTCTCTTCCGCCTCGCGTGACAGTTCAGTACTGCAGTGTGTACTAATTCTCCTAAAGAGAGTTCTCACACCACTTCTTGTATGGCCGACGGGATGATTACTAAGGAAGTTGAGAATTTGGCCTGTGTGTGTTTCTTTTCTATACCTAGATGTTTCCAGGTACCCTGTTTCACTTTGACCGACCAGTATGTCCAGGAAAGGAAGTCTGTGATTATTTTCCTTTTCAATAGTAAATGTGATGCCTTTAATTGTACCATTGAAAATACTGTGTGCCCATTCTATATCTGAATGTTTGATAATAACAAACGTGTCACCTACAAAGCGTAATCAAATGCTTGGTTTAATTGCTGGTAGCACAATCCATTCTAAGTGTTGCATTACTGCCTCTGAAATTAACCCCGAAAGTGGTGATCCCATTGGAGTTCCTTTGACTTGCCTGTATATCTGCCCATCAAATATAAAGTTGGTATTAAGACACAATGGCCACTTTTTCTTTGTTGCTACCACTGTTACGCAAAGGCAACAAACAGGTGTCAATGGGAAATTGTATCAGAGGGGTGACCATGTTAGTCTGTATCTGCAAAAATAACAAGAAGTCCTGTGGCACATTACAGACTAAAAAAACATATTGGAGCTTAAGCTTTCATAGGCAAAAGCCCACTTCAGCAGATGCATGTTTCTATCTACATGCATCTGATGAAGCAGTCTTTGCCCATGAAAGCTTATGCTCTAATGAATGTGCTAGTCTATAAGGTGCTACAGGACTTCTCATTGATTTTTTTAGTGGAAAACTGGCATCTCACACATCTGTTGTATTCCTAGGTAACACTCACCAGGCAGATAAGGTCAGGCAGCTATGTGCTGGTGGCCTTTTAGGAACACTTGACTCTCACAATGGGACACAGAGCCAATACAGCTCTGCGGGAATGTGGGCAGTGGCTGCCTGCTGAGTCATCAAAGCATGGAAGGACATGGGATATGCTCCTGTGTCCCTGGACTCCAGCTTGGGCCAGTAATTTGCCAGGCACCTGGGCTGTAGGCTTTGTTCAAGATAGCAAATTTGCGCACACCGAGCAGAGGATACAGAGTGAACCCTGAGGTATCTGTGTCTCGTCTTCATTTCTTTGAACTTCATTTATGACAGGGAAGCTCTGACCAAGGACTGATGACCACCAGTCTGCTTGGGCAATTTCCAGAGAGGCTTTTGTGACTTCACCCTTTTTAGCATCCCTGCTCTGATCCTGACCTATGAACTCTATAAAGTCACTCGGCTGTATCCAATCCAGTAACCATTTATACCTCTTCTTCTTTTTGCTTATTAACTCTCTAGCTCTTAGTTACTAACTGATTGCAGCAGCCTGATCATTGGTTAAGAAATGAATAATATATTCACCTGGCTAAATGGCTGCTCTTGAGGTTAGAAGAACTCATTAGATGGGAAAATTGGTTTTCACTAACTGCTCATCCTGGAGTCCAGAGTCCAGAATCCAGGTGGTGAGCCAGAACTGGGGATTACATTTTTTTCATCTTAGCTCAGCAATGTGCTGAGACAGACATTTTCCTATGTTACTGTTTTAGTACAATGTAATGACAGACCATCCACCAGCCAGGGGTAAGCCTCTCTATTTCTCAGCAACTTATCCCAAATTTGGCATCCTCAGCTGTGTCCAACAGAGTCCTGGTGACACACGGACATCACAAATAGGTGCTTTTAGGACTTTTCTCCTTCTCCTGAGGCTGTATATCTCCCTTTTACAGATGGGAAAAGAGAGGCACCAGGCCCTAGCCGCCAATCCCTTGCTCTTAGCTTCTCTCAGATGCTGCTCTTGGTACCCATACAGGCCTGGTGTTCCTGGAGTTATGAGGTGAGTGGAAACTTGTTTTCTTGCTGTACTTACCAGCTGTTTCTTTCACAAATTTCTCCCGCTTAAGAAGCACTAAAGGGTTGCTGAGTCCAACACTACAAGCTTCACTGCATCTTCTACCCTCCTGAAAAGAGGTGCCCATTTATGGCCATAGCAAGATCCATGTGGGGTCAGGAATCTCAGTTCCTATTCTCAGCTCTGGAACAGAGTCATTGTGAGGCCTTGGGTGAATCACTTTCCCTCTGCGTGGGTCTGTGTGCCTGACCTATGACACAAGGATAAAGCTGCTTAGCAGCTGAGTTACAGAGCTTCCAGGTGAAGTTATGAAAAGCACCGTTCAGGTGTAAGTCAGGCTCAGCTTCACTATACAGCTGCAGCCCCATGGCAAAGAGTTCCTTATAACTTCAGGCAAGGAACTGTGCACGTGTATAAATATCTGTGTGCTAATAGAAGCTGTGCCAGCTGTTGCACAGGCTTATCCTTCAGTCCTCTTAATCTCAGGGTTGATCTCTTGTCCTGTCCCTGCTTCCCATCTCAGGGCAAAGCGCTCCCAGCCCACACCCTTTGCAGGGACTCTGCCTGCTACAACCCGCCTCCCCCTCCCGCCCCCCCAGCAGGGAGTGACAAAGGGGAACTGAAAGCTGAATAAATTAGCTACACAATGGTCTCTGATCCCTGATGATTTAGATGGGGTTTTTCCCGGTTTGGAGCAGGGGATTGGACTAGGGTCTCCTGATGTCTCTTCCAACCCTCGTCTTCTAAGAATCTAGGATGCTAGGACTTTGCATCTGAGCCTCAGGGCTCACAGGCTGTCAGTTGCACTTCCTTGTCTGCATGCCTCACAGCCCTGCTCCTAGCCCTCAGATTCTTTGATACGACTTCCCAGACTCTCTGCTCCCAATTGGCTTTTTGGCCCCAGTGCTATGGCCTCATTGTTCTCATGGCAGGCTCCTTGTCCAACTGCATCAGCTTCTGTCCCAGCCCTGGAGTAGAGGGAGCCCAGCAGGGTGGGGATGGAGGTGGAGACAGTGGAGCACGTGACGGTGGGATAGTGAACACCAGTGTTAGGACCTTAGAGAAAAGGTGCAGAAGACAGTGGGGCTTTAAGGGAAGGTGTGCAGAAGGAGTGGGGCTTTGTGGGAAGACATGGGGTAGGGGGAGTGATTTCAGTGGTCCAATGACCGGGACTTAGAGAGGTGTAACCCTATGAGTTAATTTGCTGTCCACAGACCTATGCCTCAGTTGTCACATTGACACAACACAGGGATCTCAGGAAATCATTTAATGTGCCTGACAACCCAGCCAGCGATTCATGGGTAAGGGCCCAGCACCATATCACCAGTCAGCTCTTTGACAGGCTCAGTCAGAAAGCCAGAGCACAAGGAGAAAATGTTAGGTCCTTGTATAAGTAAAGAGCCGGTGCAGCCCGTCCCGTATATGTTTTGTCCTCACCCCATAGATGATGGGGTTTAGCATATGGGGCAACAGGCGGTATATATTGGCAATGAGAATGTGGAAATGCAGGGGCACATTCTGACCAAACCGGTACAGGAGGGATGAGAAGATAGCTGGGACGTAAAAAGCTAAGATGGAACATAGATGAGAGATGCAGGTCCCAAAAGTCTTGAATTGGGCATCCTTTGTTGGGAGGCAGAATATGACCCTTAGGATCTTGATATAAGACACAGAGATAAAAAACACATCCAGACCAAGCACACACAATACCACAAAGAGGCCATAGTAGCTACTGACACGGATATCACTGCAAGCCAGCTTCACCACAGCCATGTGCTCACAGTATGAGTGAGGAATGATGTTGGTTCTGCAATATGGCCGATGTCTCGCCAGGATTGGATGGACCATTACAAGCACAGTACCACGCAGCACGATGGCCAGGCCAATCTTAGCTATAACACGGTTTGTCAGGATGGTGGAATGTCTCAGGGGATCACAAATGGCCACATGGCGATCCAAAGCCATGGCCACAAAGATCCCAGACTCGATCACTGAGGAGCAGTGAATGAAGAACATCTGGGTGAGGCAGGCATTGAAACAAATCTCCCTAGAATTGAACCAGAAGATGCTCAGCATTTTTGGGAGGATGGATGCGGGCAAGACCAGGTCGGTGATGGCCAACATGCAGAGGAAATAGTACATGGGCTCATGGAGGCTTGGCTCCCTTATCACAATGAACAGGATGGTGAAGTTTCCCGAGATGGTTATGATGTACATGGCACAGAAGGGGATGGAGATCCAGACATGGGCTGTCTCCAGGCCTGGAATGCCCAGCAGGATGAAGGTGGAAGGGTTGGTGAAGTTGGTTTTGTTGGACTCCGACATTGAGTAGGGGAAAAGGTGTGCAACACTGAGGCAGAACAGTGTCTTCTACAGGTATTGTATGTTCCCCAGATCTCTGTGTGTCCAGGTTCTTCGGTGATGGTCACAGCACAAGTGCCTGAATGGAAAATCAGTACTAATATGAGACACTGCATGCATTACTGCATGTTGTTCTCTCTTAGGTGTAGCAGACTGGTTGTTTCTTACACTCTGAAAATGGCATTTTCATTATTCAGAGTAATAAACTATGAACAACTGGTACTACTAATGCCAATTACATATTGAATGACTCTGCATGCATTGATAATTCCTATACCTTGTGCCGTCTGAAAAATTAATTGCCACTGGCAGGAAGCAAGTGTGTGGGTATTGGCCATCAGTAGTTTGTTAATGCAATGAAACCCAAGACTTAGGGTGCATCTACACTAGCCGGCTACTTCGAAGTAGCTGGCACAACGTCAAAATAGCATGTGTTGTGTCTACATGCGCGGTGCGCTATTTTGACATTGAAATCGACATTGGGCGGCTAGACATCAAAATTGCTATTCCAATCCGAAGATGGGAATAGTGCCCTACTTTGACGTTCAACGTCAAAGTAGGGTGTGTGTAGATGATCTGTGTCCCACTACGTCAAAATGGGGTGGTCCTCCACGGCGGCCATCAGCTGAGGGGTTGAGAGACGCTCTGTCCAGCCCCTGCGGGGCTCTGTGGTCACCGTGCACAGCAGCCCTTAGCCCAGGGCTTCTGGCTGCTGCTGCTGCAGCTGGGGATCCATGCTGCGTGCACAGGGTCTGCAACCGGTTGTCAGCTCCTTGGATCTCATGATGTGCAGGCCCAGTGTGTCTGGGAGGGGCCTTTTAAGGGAGCAGGTTGGGGCTTTGCTGGCCCCTTATTTCGACAGGGAGTGCTTGTGTGTGTGGACGCTCCGCGTTTCCTTCTGGGGCGGCTCCTTTCGACATTCCCCATCACTACTTCGACGTTGAACGTCGACGGCACCAGCCGTGGAGGATGTTTAGATGATACACATTGAAGTAGCCTATTTCAATGTTCTTAAGTCGAAACAGGCTACTTCTAAGTAGTGTGCTAGTGTAGACGTAGTCCTTGCTCTAGGGAGCTTCCCATTCACTTGGCTGCTCAAATTTGAGTTAAAACCCCCATAACTTTGCCAGGACATACCAGGGGGGACATCCCAACTACAGCACACTTCAGGTAAAATACCTGCCCATTTTTAATAGATGCTTCATGGAAACACCTTCTTATTTGAAGCAGTGGCTAAATGAAAATAGTGTTTGGATGCCTAAGGAAAAGGATGGACAATTATAGATATATCGAATAAAAGAACTGGAAAAGACCTTGAGATGTCACCAAATCCAGTCACCTGCACTTGTGGCAGAATCAGGCATGACTTAGCATCATCTGGAACATTCCTGACAGGCATTTATCAAAACTACTTCTAAACATTTCCAATGATGAAGATTACACAACCTCCATAGGCAATTTATTTTAGTTCTTAACTGCCATGACAGTTAGTAAGTGTTTTCTAATGTCCTGTCTTCACCTCCCTTGCTGCAACTGAGACCACGAATTCTTATCCTATCATGAGAGGTTAGAGGGAATATTTTTTTTTCCTATTCCTTGTAACAATCTTTTAGGTACTTGAAAGCAATTATGTCTCCTCTCGGTCTTCTCTCTTTTAGATTACACAGAGTTCTTCCAATCTTCCCCCATAGAGCATGTTTCCTAAACCTTTAATCATGTTGTTGCTTTTCTCTGGAATTTATCCAAGTCATCCAAAACTCTTTTGAAAGGTGGCATTTAGAATGGGATATAGTACTCATCCTGAAACAGAGCAGAAGCATTATGTCTCGTGTCTTGTTTACAACATTCCTTTTAATCACCTCAGAATGATGTTTGCATTTTATACTGTTGACTCATATTTAGCTTGTGGTCCACTATGGCCCACAGATCCCTTTCCGCAGTATTGCTTCCCCAGTAATTATTTCCATTTCATATGAGTGAAACTGATTGTTCCTTCCTAAGTGGATTACATAAGAACATAAATAAGAACATAAGAACAGACACACTGGGTCAGAGCAAAGGTCTGTCTAGCTCAGTGTCCTGCTGTCCAGTAGAGGCCAATGCCAGATGTTCCAGAGGGAGTGAACAGAACAGGTATCATCATGTGATCCCTCCCCTGTCATCCATTTCCATCCTCTGGCAAACAGAAGATAGAGACACCATCCCTACCCAGCCTGGCTAACAGGCACTGACGGACCTAACTGTCATGAATTTATCTAGCTCCTTTCTGAACCCTGTTAAAGTCCTGGTCTTTACACCATCTGCTGGTAAGGAGCTCCACAGACTGGCCATGTGCTGCATGAAGAAAACATTTCCTTTTGTTTGAAACCTGCTACCCATTAATTTCATTTGTTGTCCCTAGTTCTCACAGTATGGGAACAAGCAAATAACTTTTTCTTATTCCCATTCCCTGTACCTGTCATGAGTATGTAGACCTCCGTCATACTTCCCCATCTCATCAGCAGGGAGGAATAGCTCAGGGGTCAGAACACTGGCCAGGGTTGTCAGCTTGACCTTTAAGGGGCCTTTCTACAGGTCTGGGGCAGGTGTCAGGGATGGTGGTAGGTCCTGCTTTGAGAGTAGTGGACGGGACTTGATGACAGCTTGAGGTACCTTCCAGCTCTGTGACACATCTGTGCAGTACTAGGACTGGAGGGGACCACAAGAGGACCTCTAGCTCCCTGCCCTCACAGCAGGACCAAGCACCCTCTATACCAGCCCTGTTAGATATTTACCTAACCTGTTCTTAAATATCTCCAGTGATGGAGATTCTACAACCACCCTAGGCCATCTATTCCAGTGCATCACCACCCTGACAGTTTGGAAATTTTCCCTAATGGCCAATCTAAATTTTCCTTGCTCTAATTTAAGCTTCTTGTCCTATTTTCAGAGGCTAAGGAGAATAATTTTTCTCCCTCCTCCTTGTAACACCTTTTTAGGTACTTCAAAAGTGAACATGTAACACTGATGAATGAAAACTTTCTTATATAACTTGTATTGCTCCAGTGGATGTCCTTGAAACAGACATTAACATAGATTCATAGAATCACAGAGCTTGAAGAGACCTCAAGAGGTCATCGAGTCCAGCCCCTGCTTCAAGCAGGATCAAGCCCAACTAAGTCATCCCAGCCATGCCTATGCAAAGGTGTCTGCAACTCACAGGTGGGTAGGCTATTTTAGGTGATACTAATGGCAGAATCTTTAGATAAAATTGTATGACACATTCAATTAGGAGACCTCCTTTACAATGGTTAGTAAGTTTGCCAGACTAGGTATATGAAGTGAAATTTCCCCATGCCCAGTTCCTGCTTTGGCTGCATTTTTTAATGAATGAAATGACTTTTAATTTTGATAAATGGAAAGTAATGCACTCTGGGAAAAATTCACAAAATAATAGGAACTAATTTACCCCTATACTCTCAAGGAAGAACTCTCCAGGTTACTGTCGACACTTCTCTGAAAACATCCACTCAATGTGCCACAGCAGTCAACAAAGCAAATGAAATGTTAGCAAACATTAAAAAAGAGTTAGAGAATAAGACAAAGAATATCCTATTGCCTTCATATAAATCCATGGTATACCCACATCTTGAATACTGTGCACAGATGTGGGCCCTTCATCTCTAAAAGATATCTTGGAATTGGAAAAGGTTCAGAAAAGGGAAACAAAAATGATGAGGGGTTTGGAATGGTTTCTATATGAAGAGAGATTAAAAAGACTAGGATATTACAGCTTCAAAAAGAGGAGACTAAGGCCGGATATAATAGAGGTCTATAAAATCATGACTGATGTGGAGAAAGTGAATAAGGAAAAGTTGTTTACTGGTTCCCATGAAATAAGAAGTAGGGGTCATCAAATGAAATTAATAAATAGCAGGTTTTAAACAAACAAAAGGAAGTATTTCTTCATGCAGAGCAAGGCAGGCCTGTGAAATTCTTTAGCAGAGGAGGTTGTAAAGACCAGGACATTATCAGGGTTCAGAGAAGAACTAGATAAATTGAGGGAGGTCGGGTCCATCAATGGCTATTAGCCAGGCTGGGTAGGAATGGTGTCCCAGGCCTCTGTTTGTCAGAGGCTGGAAATGGATGTCAGGAGAGGGATCGCTCAATGACTACCTACTCTTTTCACTCACTCTGGAGAATCTGGCATTGGCCACAGTCGGACGGCAGGATAATGGGTTGTATGGCTCTTTGGTCTGACCCATATGGCCATTCTTATATTCTTATGTTGTTAATTTCAGACATAACCACACAGCTGACATCTCGAATGAAGTTAGAAGAACATATTTCTTGCCCATGTTAAAAAAAAATGGTTAACAAGTCCCGTGAATAGTTGTACTACTTCAATAATTCTCCACAGATAAAGGTCAGGCAACATCCTCACACCTGTCCCTTCCTTGGCAGTCAGAGCTGTAAAATGTGAAATGCTAGTCCAGGGGCAGTGAGTCTCTGCATATTAACACATAGATGGTTTCTGAGCTCTTTACTTAATTCTTACTGACTGGGGAGTTTTCCCTCATTGGGGTCCCAGTAAACCACAGGCCACTGCCCCAGGATTTGGTTTTGTACCTTACATCTAGTAGCACATTGCACTGTGACACTAAAATGGGACCATTCTGGGCCAAGAGGCAGCGTGGCTGGGGAGAGGGACAAAGCTGAAAGGGACACTTTGGGCCATAATACGAAAGCAAACTCATGCCCTGTGGAAAATCTCCTTGGCTGTTTAATGGCCGTGCAGAGAGGACAGGACCACGACCTATTCACTATCCAATCAGGGGCATCTTACACTGGGTCTGTAGAGCAAGTGAGCTCCTCAGCAAGGGATGGGTACCTGTGAATCCTGAGATGGCAGTGTCTCTCTGAGAACCCAAGTCAGGTAGCCGAATCCCAAACTCTTCTGACAGCAGAATCTGCAGCAATCACCATTGCTGAGAATTGGCAGAGAGCTGGGCATTGTTTATAATACAGCTCTGTGCAGTCCCATTGGGGTTCACTCAGCCTGCAAGGGAGAAGTGGCATCTGAATGTAAACAAGCTGGTGACAAGTGACACTCGAGACAATGTCTGTGATTTCCAGGTCTGTGCTTGTTACCCAGCTTTAGGAGGCATTAAGGGACCTTCCCAAGGGGAGAGAGAACTCTGGGGATCTGCTCTGAGCCAGGCAGCAACTGGCTGCTCTGTGTATTTGCGTATATCTAAAATTATATTTGAGTAGGGAGAAAATGAAAGACAATGCCTAGAGCTCCAAAGGGTCTGATGCCCTAGAGCTGCGCAGGAGGGATGGGTGGGCAGTAAACAGATGTGGAGACAAATGATTCAGGAGACATAATAAAACTTTCTATGGGCACACACCACTGTCCCTAAGGGATCAGAGATCAATAATTCTCATCAGTAACTATCACACTCTGAAGCACCTTTCACTGGAGATCCTATAAAATACCCAGCAAAGGAAAGTTGCTATGACTATGTTCCCATTATAGAGATCTGTTAACTGAGGCATGGGGTGACATGGCTCAGTGAGCATGAATCCTGACTTCCCAGTGGTAACTACTGTGTTGCCTTCAGTACCCAAGCACACAACAAGAGTGAAATGGTCTAACAGGGCTTGTGTGCTGAGGTGAGTGTGATGGACTTGTCCAGCCTGCAGCCTTGAACTGGGGCACTGAACCCTTTAGCATACCACTCTGGACTCCCTCCCACACTGTGAGGCTATGGCAGGCTGGCATCCTCCCCAGGTCTCGCTCTCTCTCACAGCCATCCCCAGACAGGCACACAGACAGCTGAGTTACAGGAATGCTTTCACCAGCCTCTCTTGAACCACTAACTGAGAGGCTGAAGCCAGTCCCCTCTCCCCCAGCCTCACAGCACAGAACTCCAGAGATGTGCCATCCTGGCCCATTTGGTAGCCTGATCAGTGTAAGGTTAGTACCTGGTCCGTCCCACCCCCAGTGTGGAAAAACCAATGCTCCGGCTCCTGTTCTTGAGCAGAAGCCCCATTCCTCTTTCACCCACATGTCTGTAGGTAACAAAAATAAAATGAGATTTATTTAGCACAGAGAGGTCAATTTACAGAGACGATGGTGGTCGTCTGCAGGCTAGGTTGGTTACCTAAGGAATAAACAAACCTGCAATCAAAGCTCATCACACCAGACAGGATTTGAACCATGTCATGTATCACACTGACGGTGTAAAGAGTCAACCAGTCTTCTACGCACAGGCAACAAATCCCTCCAGCCTGGGGCCACATTTCCAGTTCAGTCCTAGTTTCTGAGGGATTTCCCGGTGCTGAGCTGTGGGTGCAGTGAGGCCAAGTGATGATGTCACTTCCACCTTTTAGAGCTTTTACTGCATGGAAAGGTTGAATTTTCACCTTAGGAGGGAAAGGAAAGGGTAGCCCTGTGAGGAACTCCCAACAGAAGCAAGTAGGGGGAAGGTCCCACTCTTTGGGGGAACTCTCCTGGCTTATACGTTACCCAGGTGGAATTGGCCACCAGAATTATCTGAATCCTCATTCCTACTCCTATTACCCAGCTGAGCTCTAGGACCGTACAGCAGAGACCTCAAAACCCCAGCGAAGCTGGGTCCAGGATTCTTGGGTGCTTGAATCCATAAGGTGTCCTGGTCATTGAGGAGAGGACGAAGGTGTCAGTCCAGGGTCCCCCCTCTACGTGGAGGGTTTCCATGAGCCACTGACAACTGCACGAATGTCAGGGACCTGGAACTGGTTGAACAGCAATCAATTAAACAGGAATAAAATGGAACGGGTTAAAGGAAGAGACATAACTCTGCTTGTGGGCCGGTGGCACCAAACATCTGATACCAGCACACAGGGACTAGTCACACTCAGTCCCTGACAGGCCCAGGCACTTGTTCAGTCCCTATCTGTGCTGCAGGGCACCATGTGTCAGACACTTGCCCGGCAATTGCCACAGACTCTCAGGCCTTAGCTGGGTGTGCGCATCTGCCCAGCATTGTCCCGCCCCCATTGGGGTTGAGATTCCCCTGCAAGTGTGACCAGCAAGGCCCTTTAGCGGGGGTTGTCCACTTGCACTGGGATCCTTCTCCAGGGCCCTCCTCATGCTCTCTAGCTGCCCGCCACACCCGGCCGCAGCTCCACACAGTCTCAGTGCTCCTGCTGCTCTGCCTTCCAGAACGCTCCTCCATACCTCTGGTTCTGGGCGGCTCGGCTCTGCACCCTGCCACCTCAGCCCCCTGCTCTCTCTTTAACTCGGTTCTGCTCTGGGCCAGGCAGCCCCAGCTCACACCAGATATAGGAACCCCGCCCTGACTCCCTCCCTCAGCTGCCTTCCCCGTCCATCAGCCCCCTCCCCTACGCTTCCAGGAGGCTGCCGACTCTCGGGGACAGAGGCAGCCCTCAGCTACCCTGACACGTCATCCCAGGAGGTAGGATACCTGCCAGGGCCCACAGCTGAGACATCATGGTGGGATTGCCGAGGATCAGCTGACTCTGGGACTACTCCCCTGTGCTACTCAGCCATGTGCCGGGGCCTCCTGCAGGTGAACCCCTGGCTGTGAAGTTGGTCTCGTCAGGAGGGCTTTAGCTTCCTGAGCTGCGGGATGCTGCTCAGTGAAGGGCTGCTAAGTAGAGAGGGGGCCCAACTGCCCGGGAAGGGGAAGAGCATTTAGGATACTGACTGGCTGATTGCATGACTGGGGCTTAAAACTTAGTTTAGAGGGAGGCAGGAGACCAGAGCCTGCGGGTAAGTCAGGCAGAGCTGGCTGAGAGGAGTTAGCCACAGGTTCTAAGGATCCTGAGCAAGGCGCCCTTTGAGGGGAGGCTGAAGGTGATAAAAAACACATCCACACCTATCCCAAGGAAGCGCCAGACAGCCCCAAGAACGACTGACGTGGGTATCGGTGCAAGTCACCGTAGGCCGGGCTGTGTGCTGCGAGGCCAGAGCTCCACCACGCCCACGTGCTTGTGGTTTGGGGCAGGGGGTGATGCTGGTTTGCAATGTGGCCATCGCCTCACTGGGGAGGGATTGGAAAGTGCGAGCACCACAGCCAGGCTGATCTTTCACACCACAGGGTTTGTCAGCTCTGGGCACCAAGATCCCAGACTCCCCCGCTGAGAAGCAGTGAATGACATACAGCAGGGTGAGGCAGGCACCAATGTGTGTCTCCCAGGAGCCGAACCGGAAGAATCTCAGAGTTTTGAGCAGGATGGATGTGGACAGGAGGTGGTCAGTGATGGCCAATATACAGGGGAAGTAGTACGTGGGCCCTCCATGCCCTCTTCACAGTAAACGGGAAGGTGACCCCCCCGCCCCCAAGCCTGCTGTGGCATACAAGGGACAGGGAGAGATGGGTAAACGTGCACGAGGAGAGAGAGAGACAGGACATAAGCATGTAGAAAGCAGCCTCCCTGCCCCTGGTCTCCTGGGACACTTTCACAGGGAAAGACAAGGCCTCGCCCCTACCACTGCCTGGTAGAAGAAACGTTTCCTGCAGGAGAGCCTGGCTGGATCAGTCCAGGAACCAAAGTGCTCAGGAGACACCGCAGGCAGAGGAGCCACATTTTGGTGAAGAGAACACCTGGGAGACATCCCCCTACCCAGCCCCACACCACTTCCACTAACAGTCCCCAGCAGTCTCAGGCTTCCTGTCATGGCCCCGCTGAAGGTCTTGTGTCTGCACACCCAGCAGGCTTGGGTCCCAAGCACAGGGCCCTTGTGCTTTGCAGTGGAAGCAGCATTCCGGCCTTGCCCCTGGGCTTCTGGACCCACACTTGGAGTGCAGCTTCCATTCTCGTGCTTCCCCCTGGGAGTGGGGACCTGCACACCAAGCTCCAGAGCCCTGAAGCTAGTGTTGGCCTGACTGCCCAGACCTCCACTTGCTTCAGCCCACCCTTCCAAGAGCCCTGTCTGGGGTGCACTCCATGTGCTCTTTCTCTCCTTAGGGTCAGAGAACCATTACAACAAACAGTCCCAGGCCTCACAAAAGGGGTTGCTAAGACAGTTCCCCCCTCTAGGCGTCCCACGAGATACCCAGAGCTAGGGAAATGCCCTGCAACCCCTGCACGCCATTCCCTGCCTCAGGGTCCTCACTCCCCCAGAGCATTCTTTGGGGTTTGGTCAGAGTCCTCCAAAGCATCCACATCCTCCAGCTCCGGGCTTCTCCTCCAGCTGGAATCTCTCTCTGCTGCAGCCACAACACTGCGAGCAAAGAATCCCCTCTGCCAGCCTTGTGCCTGTCTTCTCCCAGCTTTTTGCTGGCTCAGCTAGTCCCTGTGTTTTAAAGCAGTGGAAATACACCACCACCATGTGTTTCCTCTCTCTGGGGCAGGTTCTATTCTTCCCACCGCAGCCCTTAGCAGAGACTCTGGAGAAATGTGCCCTTCTCCAGAACAGTTACTCCTTTTCCCTATGCAGGTGGGATCTTTTTAGGGCTGAACCTTGTGGCAAGGTGCCCGCTTGTCTTGCCCAGGTCCCAGACCTCGGGCTCTGGCTGGAGGGCTTAGGCTGCCCCACTTCTGTTGCTCTGGCCAGTTGGTCCATCTCTTCCGTCCCTAGCCACAGCCAGGGCTGTCAGCCTTGGGGGAGGAAAGCCCAGGCACTCTGCCCTCCCCAGCATTCCTTCAAGCCTTCCCCAGTCCTCTTGTCTGTTTCATCTTCACCTGATCTCTCTCAATGGCTTTACAAACTCCCCCTCCCTGACACTCACTTGTCCCTCCCTGATTGGCGGGAGGTTGTTTTACACCTGCCGGCAGGCCGATCAGCTGGCTCTGCTCAGTTACTTTCCCCTGGGCTGCTGCAGGAGCTGTGACCCTCGCTCAGGCTGCCAGCCCGTGGTGCCTTTTCCCCCTTCCCAGCAGTGTCTATGATGACCAGCCTATTTAGAGACAGATGCTCCCAGCTTCTGCCTGGGGAGTGTATTGATTGACAGAGGCAGGGTGATTAGAATAACAAAGGCCTAATCACTGTATTAAATTAAGGATTATTAGATGACCCTGAAAACATTTTCAGGCTCTCCCTAAAAGCTAGGAAAGAAGGTTAGGAACGGCAGGGTAGAATGGCAAGCGGTAAATGGTGCTGTCCCCCCCGGCATCCACACACAGACCAGCACACGTCAGCAGATTCACCAATGACTTGGGAAAGGGCTGAACAGTGATGTGGCAAAACTTACAGCTGATGTGAAATTAATCAAGCCTGGTAGCTCCGAAGCACAATGCAAAGCAATGCCCCTGAGCTGTGCTTCAAATTAACACTTCTAGGAAAAGCTGAAGTAGCTCCTCTGCAGCTGGGGTAAGGAAGGTCACAGAGATAATCCAATGAGTGGCAGAGGTAGGGGAGGAGAGGAGGGAGAAACAGGGGCAAAGGGTGGGGCCTGGGAAGTCCAGCTCCCAGCAATTAGAGAGATGTCGATTCAATGAGCTGAACATAGACGGATTCCCCACTTGATCACACTGAGACTGCACGGTTAGGTCAGGAAATGACTTAATGTCTCTCTGACAAGGTCAGTGATTCAGGGAAGTAGGGCCAGCACCACATCCAGTTCTGCTTGAGCTTTGTGAGAGAACAGAGCAACAGGAGAAATTTTAGGTCCCTTTATGAGTAAAGGGTCGGAGCATCCTGTCCCAGATCCGTTTGGTCCTAACACCAAAAATGATGGGGTTTAGCATGGGGGGCACCAGGAGGCAGATGTTGGCAAAGAGAATGTGGAAATGCAGGGGCACATTGCGGCCAACCCGGTAAGTGAGGATAGAGAAGAGACCCGGGATGTAAAAGTTTAAAACGGCAAAGAGATGGGAACCACAGGTCCCAAAAGTCTTGAGCCGGGAGTCCTTTGTTGGGAGGCTGAGGATGGCCCATAGTATCTGGATATACGACACAGTGATAAAAAACACATCTAAACTGATCAGCAAGTTTCCCACAGAGAGGCCATAGTAACTACTGATGCGGATATCGGCACAAGCCAGATTCACCACGGCCATGTGGTCACAGCACGTGTGGGAGATGATGTTGGTTTTGCAGTATGGCCATTGCCTCGCTAGCAAGGGGCAGGGCAGTGTGAGCAGGCTGCCACGCAGCACCATGGCCAGGCCAATCTTGGCCACCACAGGGTTTGTCAGAATAGTGGAGTGTCTCAGGGGATCACAAATGGCCACGTAGCGATCAAAAGCCATGGCCACGAAGATCCCTGACTCCGTAGCAAAGAAGCAGTGAATGAAGAACATCTGGGCAAGGCAGGCACTGAAATTGATCTCCCTGTCATTGAACCAGAAGATGCTCAGCATTTTGGGCAGGGTGCATGTGCACAGGACGAGGTCAGTGACGGCCAGCATGCAGAGGAAATAGTACATGGGCTCATGGAGACTCAGTTCCCTCTTCACAATGAACAGGATGGTGATGTTCCCCAAGAGGGCTGTGATGTACATGGCACAGAAGGGGATGGAGATCCAGATGTGAGCCTCCTCCAGGCCAGGAACTCCCATCAGGATGAAGGTGGAGGGGTTGGTGAAGTCAGTTACGTTGAAATCTGACATGAAGTAGGGGAGGAGGTGTGTAACTCTGATGGAAATGGTATCTCCTGCATGTACTGTGCAGTCCCCTGCCTTCCTGTGTATGTCCAGGGTGCAGGGTGATGGCTGCAGCATGAAGGCCTGGATGGAGACAGAATGTTAATATGAGACATGTCAAGCACTGCTGGAGGCTTTTCTCATGGGTGAAGATGACTGGTCACCCTTCACACATTTAAAAATGATATGATCAGTATTCAGATAAATGAATTACAAAAAAAAAATTATCTCATTGAAACCAGTTCTGTTTTTATAGTGCCCCTGAATCAGTAATTCTAGAGTAGTATGCAATCATGGTATAGGGTACTAGAGTAGTATGCAATCATGGTATAGGGTACTAGAGTAGTATACAATCATGACTGTTGAGAAGAAAGGAAGATAAAAATGTTATTCACTCCTTATGAAACAACAACATGGAGGTCACCAAATGCAGTGAATCGGCAGCAGGTGTAAAACAAACAAAGGGGAGGATTTATTTACAAAATGCACTCTCAAGCTGTGGAGTCTTTCCTAGATGATCTTGTGAGGGACATGACCATGAAAGGTTCAAAACCCAAACTAGATACATCATGGAGGCTAAAGCCAAGAATTTCCAGGGTGGGTAGGGATTCTGTCCCTAGCCTGTCTTTGCCAGAAGCTGTGAGTGGCCAATGGGGGTGAATCAATTGATGGACCTTTGGCTGCTTTCATGGTCCTTTGTTCTCATGGGTCCAGTTAGCAAAAGTTAGTAAGATGGCAACCCATCTTTCTAACTGCCTAGATGGATTCCACAGTGTTTTACACCAAGACTGCAAAGTAACGGCAGGAAAGGGTCTAATGTCTCTTTGACTTTTGTGTCCGTGATTCAGGGAATAGGGCCCAATACCATGTCCGCATGAAGCTCAGTCTGAAAGCCTGAGCGTTAGTAGGAAAAGTGAGGGCTCTAAATGAGTACAGAGCTGGCTCAAGCTGTCCTGCATCTATTTGCTAATCTCCCCATAGATGATGGGGCTTATCCTGAGAAAGTGGAGCGGGCACCAGGGGGTGGTACACATTGGCAAAGGGAAGATGGAAATGCAGCAGCACATTCTGGCCAAACCCCTGTGTGAGGAAGGAGAAGAAAGCTGTAAAGTTAAAGGCTGAGATGACACAAAGGTGGGAGCCACATGTCCAAAAGTTTTCACTCAGCTGTCCTTCACAGGGAGGCTGAAGATGATCCTGAGGATCTGGATATGAGACACGATTATAAAATATATGTCCAGACCAATCATGCAAAAGGCGGCCATAGTAACTACTGCTGCAGGTGTCAGCCCAGGCCAGCTCCACCGTGACCATGCGGTCCCAGTACATATGGGGGATGAGACTGTCAATATTCAACAAATGGGTGGAAAGGGAAATAGCTGGGAAGCAATACACATTGGCAATTATGAAACCTAGTAAGAGATGTCAAAAATAGCAGGGAAATGTTCATGCTCAGCAGGGATAAGGATCACAGAAAGGAGGTTTGAAATATGTTAAAAACAAGAGAAATGCTACGGAATATTTCACCAAATCCCTAGAGGGAGAAATGAAATGTGCTACTGTTGCAGAAGAGAGCTGTGGTGAAGAAATAGTTTTGTTCTGTATTTGCAAATAAGCGTTATGAGATATTTGTGTGACATGAGGCAATGAAATACTTTCCAGTTCCTTAGCAGTCAAGGGGGATGCCGCGGAGCATCTACAGTAGAACCTTGGACTTATGGAAACCAGAATTCTGAACTTATTAGTCAGACATTCATTTTTTGAGGAAGCGGAAGTACAGACGCAGCACTCACACAGCAGCAGAGCCAGGAGAAAAGAAAAGAGAAATACCAAACTGCACTCCATGAAACAAAATGTATATTAAAAATTAATAGAAGCTTTAAAAAAGAGTTTGACAAGATCTGATGCTACTCAATATTTTCATCAACAATCTTGGAGCAGAGCAACCATCCCTGCTCAGAACACTTAGGCTTACTGGAAGTCTGGCAGAGAGGTTACAAAGAGGAGCCCAGGGGAGGCAGCCCAAACAGACTGAAGAGTCTGGTGAGCGGGGCCCATGAACACCAAATGCTTTAATCCAGGGAAAGACAAAGCAGTCCAGGAACGCAGATGTTCCACAGACCAGGGTGTTGTATTATCCAGTGCAGGGATTCTTCAAAGTGCGTCATGGTGGAAGCTTAACTCCCAGTGTGATGCTGTGGCCAAAGGGGCTGATGGGATCCTTGGATGCATAAGGAGGGTTGTGGTGAGTTGGAGCAGGGCAAGGCTTTTTCCTCTGCCCCTGGCATTGGTGAATCTGGCCCAGTGCTGGGGTTCACCTTTCCCAAAAAGGGCTGTTTTAAATTGGAGATGGTGTTGATAAGAGCCAGAAACAGAGAACGCTAGACATTGAGAGAAACATCAAGAGCTTCACTGACTTGTCTTACGAAAAAGATGGCCAAGCAGAGAGCTTCATGTCCAGAAAATCCCGGGGCTGAATGGGCTCTGTAAGCTAATGGAGCAAGGCCCCATGAAGGGAGACTGAGACAAGACAAAGCACAGCTGAAAAGAGAAGCCAGAGGTAGCACTGAGGATGATCACCTCTTGGAACAGACTCCGAAGGGAAGTGGTGGATTCTTCAACTGCCCATGTCTGCAGATGAAGACAGGTCGCTTTTCCAGAAGATCTGTTTGTGGGCTTGTCTGCACTTGAAATCCTACAGCAGCACTACCATAGAGCTTCAGTGCTCGCAGAACTTACAGCAACGACAGGGTTCTCCCATAAGCATGACTGAGCAGGCCAAATCCCTCAGAGGCGGAATACTTCCCTGCATCTCTCATGCTGCTACCCGGGGTAGAGTTTGACAGAGCGACATCTCACATGGAATGCGGGTTTTTCTGTTCTTGCAAAAAAGAAAATCCCTTGTGGGTTGCAAGTTTCAGGGAGCAATAATCCTGCGCTACTCAGCAGTGTTTAGGCCTCAGCTGGAGCAGTGCGCCCAGTAGGGAGGAAGAAGAGAACTGGAAGGAATGCATATGTGAGCGAGAGAGATGATGCAAGGGAGGGAACACAGGCCAAATGAGCAATGGCTTAAGGGACTGGGAGTGCTGAGTTTGGAAAAGTGCGACTGAGTGGGAACATGACCCCGGTTCTCAGATACGGCAGCGACTGCTGTAAACAGGTGGAGAAAAGTTGTTCTGACTTTCTGTGCAGTGTGGGCAAAAGTCTAGAGGAACCCTACAGCGTAGCAGATTTCGATGAAATATCGCAAAAAACGCTCCCTCTCTGAAAGAAGAGGAGCTCAATGGAACAAACACCATGGGAGGTCGTGTTCTGAGAGAAGGCTGAACAGCTGTCTCTCCTGGGTGATTTAGATTCAGGAAACCCTGCACTGAGACAGGCCTTAAAGGGTGTGTAGAGGAGAAAGGTCCACAGACTCTCTCTCTCTCCCACTGCAGCTGGTGGTTGCAGTGGGTTGATCGAGCAGGTGAGCAGATCAGCAAGCATTGGATACCTGTAAATTCTGCGATGGAAGCGTCTTTCCTGAGGATCCCGCTCAGGTAGGCATGTGTCTCACCTCTCAGCCCAGCATCTACAGCAGCATCCCAAGCTGAGAGCCAGCACAGGGTCTGTGATGCTCATAATATAGCTCTGTGCAGTCCCAGTGGAGTTTGCTCAGCCGCTAGGGGAGAAGTGAACACATGCATGCAAAAAGGCTGGAGACAAGCCTGTGCTCTTTTTCCAGCTTTAAACACAAACAGCAATTAAGGGATCTTCCCAGAGGACAATGAGATCGCTTGGGCTCTGGGCTGAGTCAGACAGGAACTGGCTGCTCACTGTATTTGTATATTTCTAACTTATAACTTTTTAGAAAGAAAACTAGATGCTAGATCCCCCTGAGGTCTGGTGCCCTGTAAAAGCCCACGGTAGATGGATACAGAGTAGACAGTCAATTTGCAAGAAGGACGAGTGGGGGAGATACCTGCACTTTCGGCAGTGTGTGCGGCTGTCGCTAAAGGACTGGAGATCAATAATTCCGATCAGTGGCTATCATCAGACTGTGTGGCACCTTTCGCTGAAGGATCTTCAAAACACCTAGAAAAAGTAAGTCACTGTGGATGTATTTCCATTATACAGATAGGTAAACGGTGGCTCACAGAGAGCTGTATTGGTCAAAGTCACATTGAGACTGAGAGCCAGGATGACAGACAGAACACACATGTCCTGGCTCCCATGACATAACGCAGGCCTTTCTTTGAAGCCAAGCTGGAAATACACTCGTGCTCTGGCAGGGCCTGCTTGTTGTGTGGGAGGCAGAGGAAAGGCTGGAGGAGGGAACCTGAGCCTTCACCATCTTCACGTCTTTCAAAGTGGGTCTGAGGTTTCCAGAACGAGCTGGCATTTGTGAGAAGGAAGACGAAGGAGGAGGGAGTGGAACAGGATGGGGGTGAGGGCTTAAGTGAAGGGGGAGAGTGGGGAGCAGGGCCTGGGGCAGAGCAGAATCAGGCAGCCTGGGAACTGGAGAAGACGGCGCCTCTGCTCTCAAAGGTCCTCGTCTTTCTTGAGCACTCACTGGTTGCCTGCAGACAGCATCGCCACTCAGTGCTGGCTCCACCTGCACCTCTAACGTGGCTAGACTGCGCTGGCAGGCTGCTCCCAGTACAGACCACACTCAGGGTCCAGTTTGCAATGAAATAGGTGCTGGGACTCTAATTATTTTTTTTTTCAAACTCATAACTGATGCACCAATCCCAAAGCTGCCAGGGCTCTGAAAGGCCAGGCCCAGTGGTGCGGGGGCTGAGCCTGGCAAAACCCTGACACAAGCTATGTCCGTACTCTCCTGACACCCCCTTTCCATCTCACCAGTTGCTGTAGTCACCACGGCTACGTCTACACGTGAGCACTACATCGAAATAGGCTATTCCGATGAATAACGTCTACACGTTCAACGTCAACGTTGAGCAGCACCACATTGAAGTAGGCGCTGCAGGGGAACGTCTACACGCCAGAGTAGCACACATCGAAATAAGGGTGCCAGGAACAGCTGCAGACAGGGTCACAGGGCGGACTAGCGCTTCCGGGGCAACAGCTAGCCGCTCCCTTAAAGGGCCGCTCCCAGACACACTCAGCCTGCACAGCACGCGGTCTGCAGAGCCATAGGCATGCACACCTCGGGCGACGCAGGCATGGACCCCCAGCACCAGCTGCAGCAGCCAGAGGTCCACACAGCCGCCCCTGCAGGAGCAGGACTTGCCCTGATCCATGCCATGTGGGAGGCAGCTGAGCACATCCTTGCCACATAGGAGGAGCTGCCCGCAGGGGAGGAGGACGCAACCCCCAACCCTGCAGCACCCCGCCCCTCCCCCCCCACCTCACACACCACCGGCTGTGGAGCTACCCCAAGAGCACCGACTGGTGGGAGCGGCTGGTGCTCGGAGAGTGGGACAATGACCGCTGGCTCCAGAACTTTCGGATGAGCCAGCAGACATTCCTGGAGCTCTGCCAGTGGCTCACCCCCACACTGAGGCACCAGGACACCGCCATGCGGCGTGCCCTCAGCGTCGAGAAACAGGTCGGCATCACTGTCTGGAAGCTGGCCACTCCAGACAGCTACCGATCTGTGGGCCAGCAGTTTGGCGTCAGCAAGGCCACCATCGGGGCTGTCCTCATGGAGGTAAGAGGACCCACGGGGGGAGGGGGAGGCAGCCCTGGCAGGGGAGAGGGGGAAAGGGGGGCCCTGGCAGGGGAGGGCCACACACACCCTGCTCACCCCTCATTGGTGCTCTCCCATGTGCTTCCCCTGCAGGTCGTCCACGCCATCAACACCCTGCTCCTCCACAGGCTTGTGAGGCTTGGGGACCCGGATGCCGCCATCATGGGCTTTGCCACCCTGGGCTTCCCCAATTGCTTCAGGGCTCTGGATGGGACTCACATCCCCATCCGCGCCCTGGAACACAGTGGAGGACGCTACTTAAACAGGAAGGGCTACCACTCAGTGGTCCTCCAGGCCTTGGTGGACAGCCGGGGCCATTTCCTGCACATATATGTGGGCTGGCCTGGCAGCACCCATGACGCCCGGGTATTCCAGAACTCGGGCCTGTGCCACCGGCTGGAGGCAGGGACCTACATCCCCCAGCGGGAGATCCCTGTGGGGGACACCACCATGCCCCTCTGCGTCATCGCAGATGCAGCATACCCCCTCCGGCCCTGGCTCATGCACCCGTACACGGGCCATCTGTCTGCCAGCCAGGAGCGCTTCAACCAGTGCCTGAACCACGCGCGCCAGGTGGTGGAGCGCACATTTGGGCGCCTCAAAGGGCGCTGGAGGTGTCTCTTCACCTGCCTTGATGCGGACCCCACCAACATCCCTCTGATTGTGGGCGCATGCAGTGCCCTACACAACCTTGTGGAGAGCAAGGGGGAGGCCTTCTTTCAGGGCTGGGCTGTGAAGGCCGGCAGGGCCGATGTGCAGACACCAGCTGCCCCCAGTCACCAGGTGGACCCCGAAGGGACCCGGGTCCAGGAGGCCCTGCGGGCCCAGTTCGATGAGGCCACGGGGTGAATGCTGGCAGGCACCCCACTGCCCCCCCCATCCTCCACAACACTCCCTGCCCCTACACCCACACCACAGAGCACCCAAGAGCACGCCCCCACCCCCACTTTTCTTGTAAATAAAAGCAGACAGTTTTTTGTCAAATCAAATATCTGTATAACTCTTATTATTATTATCAACAAGACTAACTATTTACAGGCAGAATCTAACTTATATATATATATATATATATATATATATATATTATAAATAGGGATAAGATGAAAGGGGAAGACAAGGAAGGGGAGAACTATGTACATGGGTGGGGAAGGATCAACATAGTAATGGAGTCAAATATACAAACTATTTACAAAATAACCTAAAACTGGTGGGAATATATACAAAGGGGGAGGGGAGGGGCCACGTCCTGGGCCCCACACCCCTAATGTCCAGCGCTGGGGGTGGGCGGCTGGGATCCCCGCCTCAGTCTCAGCCCTGGCCGGGGCTGGCTGGGAGCCGGGCGGACCAGGAGATACGGCCGGCGGGTGTCAGCTGGGCCCAGGCCCCCCTCGGCGGAAGGGCCCTCGGTGACGGGTGGCAGTGCGACAGCGGACGGCGCAGCGGCTGAAGCAGCGGGTGGAGCAGCAGGTGGAGCAGGCAGGGCGGGTGCTGCTGCGGCTGGCACGGCATGGGGGGGCCAGGTAGTCCGAGATACAGTGGAAGGTCCGCATGAAGGCCTCCCATGCCTCCTGGCGCCAGGCCAGCACCCGCTCCTGCAGCTGGAGGCAGCGCTCCTTCACCCACAGACGCTGCTCGGCGACCTCCAGCTGCCGACGGTGGAGGGCCAGCAGCTGGGGGATCCATTGCCGTCGGCTGGTGGTGCTGGGTCCACTGTCTTCCCCACCGTGGGGCTGGTCGGTCCTTCGCCGAGGGGCTGGCCTGGAGTGATGGCCCCGGGGGGCTGTCCGGGACCACTGACGCCTCGCCGGCGCTCTCCAGTCCTTCCGATGATGCAGCTGTGGAACACAGGAGGGGGGGAAGAAGAGTGGAGACAGCCTTTAGTGTGGGCCCCGAGCTGTGGCCCTTGTCCCCCCACCCCTCTGCTGCAGGTTCCCCATCCCCGTCCCCGGGAGATGCTGCTGTGATGGGGTTCAGGGGTCCCCCTGCACTGCACCCCGTCCACTGGCAGGAGTGACTCTCCCTCAACAGGTACAACAGGAGGTTTCTTAGGCAACAGATGCCCAGTTTCTCCCAGAAGCGACAGTACAGCAGTCAGAAACAGTCTTTCCAACCTGTCCTGGGGAGAAGACCCTGAGGGGTGCCCCTCTGGGGTGTAGCCTTCCCCCTCCTCAGGCTGGCTGCCTTCTAGCTCTCCCTTCCCCTAGCCTCTAACTGCCACCCCCCATTCAAAACCAGCTCGGCTCCTCCCTCCTCTTTGTTCAGGGCAGAGGTGTAACCTGCCAGTTGTAGCCCCAGGATCATCCATAGCCACTGGGAGCTATTCTGCTTGTTTCTCATATGTAGCCTGAGCCTCACATTTGCACTCCCCCCACTCCATCACATGCTGCTGCTGCTGGGTGTCCCACCCCCTCCCCCCAGGGGACCCTAGAGGGTCCGCTCCCCGCAGCCCCGGGGATGGGGCATGGCACTGTCGTGCTGGCGGGGGGCAGGGGCTGATGCACTGTTCTGAGGAACATGCCACTGTTGTCCTTGGGGCCATGGTCATCTGGGCATGTGGAGGGCCCTGGTCATATCTATTACCCCCGCCCCTCAACCCCGGGGGTGTGCACCGGGGGGGTACATACCTGATGGTCCATTCCCACAGTCGGGGGCCACCTGGGGGGTGGACGTCTGGCTGGAGCTCCTGGATGGCAGGACGATCTGGAGGCCGGTGTCGCTGGAGGAGGACTCCCCGTCCTCCTCCTCCTCCTCCTCCTCCGGTGCCCCGGGGGTGGGCTCCTGGGGGGGCCCTCAGGGTGCGGGGCTTGCCTCCGGGGTGGACTTTGCCTCCGGGGCCTGCTGGGGCTCCTTGGCTGAGGTATCAAGAGTGGCCGGAGGGGAGGAGGTGTGCCGGGGGCCCAGGATATCCCTGAGCTCCCTGTAAAAGGGGCAAGTGACGGGGGTGGCCCCAGATCGGCCGTCTGCATCCCGGGCCTGGGCGTAACCCTTCCGCAGCTCCTGCACTTTACTCCGGACATGGTCAGGAGTGCGGGCAGGGTGACCCCGGGCGGCCAGGCCCTCGGCCAGCCGAGCGAAAAAATCTGCATTCCGCCTCTTGCTCCCCATTACCTGGAGCACCTCCTCCTCACTCCAGAGCCCCAGCAGGTCCCGAAGCTCGGCCTCCGTCCAGGAGGGGCCCTGCTGCCGCTTCCCCACTTGGCTGTTGGGCTGGGAGCCCTGGCTCCCCTTGGGGAGGTCCCCTGGGGGCGCTTGGGGGGCTGGCAGGCGGCCATTGCAGCGGTGGGGTGTGTGTGGGGCTGCTGAGGGATGTGCAGGCTGGCCTGTGTCTGGGCTGCTGCCTGCACGTGCTCTCAGCTTCCTGCAGAGGAAGGCAGGGGGCGGGGAGCTTTAAGGGGCCGCTGCAAGCGGCGACCATCGAGCTCAGGGGCTGGGCAGAGCGTCTCTCAACCCCTCATCTGATGGCTGCCATGGAGGACCCCGCTATTTCGATGTTGCGGGACGCGCAACGACTACACGTTCCCTACTTCGATGTTGAACGTTGAAGTAGGGCGCTATTCCCATCCCCTCATGGGGTTAGCGACTTCGACGTCTCGCCGCCCAACGTCGATGTTAACTTTGAAATAGCGCCCAACACGTGTAGCCGTGACGGGCGCTATTTCAAAGTTGGCGCCGCTACTTCGAAGTAGGCGGCACGTGTAGATGCAGCTCACAGGTGTGTGTTGTCATGGTCAAGTGGAGGGGAGATCTCCCTGGAGATGCTGAGTAGACAAGGAAGTCTCCCTGGTGCTGCTGAATGGGAGGGGAGAGGTCCAACGTGCAATCTCTCCATAGAGATGTGCTTCCTGTTATTCAATAGCCTGAAAATCGCTGGCTCAGAGGATCCCATCTAAATGTGGTGAGCTGTGTGGTGAGCTGGTGGGTGAATGTCTGTCTGTGCAGCTATGTTACTTTGCAGAGAAGGGCAGTTTGATCAGCTGCCTGTGTGCCTGAGCAGTTTGCAAGGTGTGAATTGGGGGAGTTCCCTGCCAGGTGAGCCTTCAAGGGCTGATTAGACTGGAGGCAAGGCTTTGAGCCAGGCCTAACCAGCTAGCAGCTCTCTCTATAAGAAGGGAGCTTTCAGTGAACACTGTGAGCAGCGAACAGAGGCAGCAGCTAACAGGGAAGGGAGTTTGCCTCTGGGAGTTCGCCGAGGGAGAAGCCCCGTGTTTGTCCTTTTCAGGTATGGTGTTCCACCTGTGCCCCGCAAGGCAGCACTATCAGGAAAGGGAGTCTCTGAAGAGAAGAGCCTGAAGAGCGATGGGGGAAGGTGGACCTGGGGGCACTAAGAGCAGCTGGGGGAAGAGGGGCCAGTGCAGTGAGGAGGGTGGACATGGGAGCAGATGGGGGTAGTGGGTTGGGGAGGGTCCTATGGTGATGGTAGCTGGGGGTGGGGCAAAAGGTAGGGAGGAGGGTCCCGGGGATATGAGGTCATTGTTCCACAGGGAGCTATGGAGACTCGTGTTGACAGGGAGGTATGAAGCAGTGGGATCCTTAAACACATTCTCCACACCCCACTGCCTTGTGGGTTATCCTGGGAAGGAGCAAGGCTAAGGGAGTAAACCCTGACAGAAAATCCGGAGTGGAGTCCTAAGGCAGTTCAGTGTCAACTTCTGGCACTGTCCCAGCAACTCCTGCAGCTGAGCTGGTACCAGACGTGGAGGTTATCCTCTCCTTTGGACTATATCAGTAAAGCCGAGAGGGGGACACTGGTGACTGGGCAGCCCAGAGTCTCCATCATAAGTGCCCAGGCTCACGCCCGGAGAGGTACTCCGGTATCGCTGAACAGTGTTGCATCAACATGGGAGGCAACAGTTACCGGTTATAAGCTCTTGCTTGACTGGCGCAGTGAACGAGCACCAGGGGTTGCCTTCGATGGTGGGAGAGATCCTTGCATCTCACTGGACAGTCACCGCCCGCCTCAAGCTGGGCAACCCCCAGCCAATAGGGTACTGTCCCGCCACGGTTCACCTGCCTCGCTGGGTGCATGAGGCTTAAGGTTCCTGAACCTGACAAGTGACTGAAATTTGGGCACCGGGCAAACCAATAAGAAAATCAACAAGAAATGAGAAACATCAAAAATTTAAGATGGTTGCTGGAATGTGCGGACCATGCTGACTGTCTTGACTGAAGATCTTCAGGCCATCAGTGACACCCGCAAGACCGCTGTCATCAACGAGGAACTGAAGAGGCTCAGAGTTGATATCGCTGCACTGCAAGAGACGCAACTCGCAGATTCAGGATCTCTAAAGGAAAAGGATTACACCTTTTTCTGGCGGGGTAAAGCCCAAGAAGAACCCAGAGAGCATGGTGTTGGCTTTGCTGTCAGAAACACCCTTCTACAAATGGTGGAATTAGTCATGGGTGGATCAGAAAGACTTCTTTGGATCACGCTTCAAACTTGCGCCGGTCCCGTCCACCTGATCAGCACTTGTGCTCCAACCCTGTACGCCACACGAGAAGTAAAAGACAAGTTCTATGATGTGCTTAGTGCTGCTGTAGTGCAAATACCTGCTTGTGAACAACTGTACATCTTGGGTGACTTCAATGGAAGAGTTGGAGCTGATTGGGCCTCACGGCCTTCCTGCTTAGGACACTTGGGTGTGGAGAAAAATGAATGACAATGGACAGCATCTCCTTGAACCGTGCACATACCACAATCTGTGCATCACAAACACATTCTTCCAAATGAAGCCACAGCACAGAGTGTTGTGGAGACACCCACGCTTGAAGCACTGGCATCAACTAGATGTGGTCATCACTAGGCGTAATAACCTCAAAAACGTCCTTCTGACACGCAGCTACCATAGTGCTGACTGTGATACAGATCACTCGCTAGTTTGCTCCAAGCTCAAGCTGAGACCCAAGAAGCTGTACCGCTCTAAACCTGCTGGAAGGCCCCGCCATTGACGCCAGAAAGACGGCAAACTCGGAGAAAGCTGAAAAGTTCAGAGAGACCCTCCAGGAAAATCTGCGCAGTGGCCCTGGGGATGCCGATGTGACATCCAAATGGCAACGTCTGAGGGGTACAGTTTATAACACGGCCTTGTCGGTGTTTGGAAGAAGAGCTAGAAACACGAACAACTGGTTTGAAGCTAACTCCGATGAGATGATTCCAGTCATTGAAAAGAAGCGCGCTGCACTCCTGGGCTGCGTCTACACGTGCACGCTACTTCGAAGTAGCGGCAGTAACTTCGAAATAGCGCCCGTCACGTCTACACGTGTTGGGCGCTATTTCGAAGTTGAAATCGACGTTAGGCGGCGAAACGTCGAAGTCGCTAACCCCATGAGCGGATGGGAATAGCGCCCTACTTCGACGTTCAACATCGAAGTAGGGACGTGTAGATGATCCGCGTCCCGCAACATCGAAATAGCGGGGTCCTCCATGGCGGCCATCAGCTGGGGGGTTGAGAGATACTCTCTCTCCAGCCCTTGCGGGGCTCTGTGGTCACCGTGGGCAGCAGCCCTTAGCCCAGGGCTTCTGGCTGCTGCTGCTGCAGCTGGGGGTCCGTGCTGCATATACAGGGTCTGCAACTAGTTGTTGGCTCTGTGTATCTTGCACTGTTTAATGAAAGTGTGTCTGGGAGGGGCCCTTTAAGGGAGCGGCTTGCTGTTGAGTCCGCCCCGTGACCCTGTCTGCAGCTGTGCCTGGCTCCCTTATTTCGATGTGTGCTACTTTGGCGTGTAGACGTTCCCTCGCTGTTCCTATTTCGATGTTGGGCTGAGCAACGTCGAAGTTGAACATCGACGTTGCCAGCCCTGGAGGACGTGTAGACGTTATTCATCGAAATAGCCTATTTCGATGTCGCAACATCGAAATAAGCTATTTCGAAGTTGGGTGCACGTGTAGACGTAGCCCTGGAGTACAAACACTCACCAAGCCAGAGTACCCAGCAAGCACTTAGAGCGGCCAGAAGAACAGTACAGCAGACAGCCGGGCGCTGTGCCAACAACCACTGGCTCCAGCTATGCAGCAGCATCAAGACCTGTGCCGACTTTGGTAATCTCAGAGGAATGTGCGAGGGTATGAAGAAGGCATTAGGACCCACCCAGAACAAGATGGCACCTCTGAAATCCAAATCTAGTGAAGTCATCACTGACAAAGCCAAACAGATGGAGCGCTGGGTTGAGTACTACTCTGAGCTGTACTCACGTGAGAACGTTGTGGTTGACGCAGCCCTCGATGCCATCCAGCTCCTACCAGTAATGGACGAACTGGATCAAGAACCGACTGGGGATGAACTGAAGAGAGCCATCGACAGCATTGCAGCAGGAAAGGCCCCTGGTCAGGATGGTATACCACCAGAGGTAATCAAATGTGCCGCAGACACACTCCTGGAACCCCTACATGAGCTACTGTGCCTGTGCTGGAAAGAGGGTGAGGTTCCACAGAATATGCGCGACGCTAATATTGTAACATTGTATAAGAACAAAGGAGACAGAAGCGACTGCAACAACTACCATGGAATCTCCCTCCTAAGCGTCACTGGTAAACTGTTCGCTCGCGTCATCCTTGGCAGACTCCAGAAGATTGCTGAGAGGGTGTACCCCGAATCACAGTGCGGATTCCGCACAGAGAGGTCTACCGTTGACATGGTCTTCTCTCTAAGGCAGCTGCAGGAGAAGTGCAGGGAGCAGAGGAAGCCACTCTATATAGCCTTCATCAACCTGACGAAGGCCTTTGACTTGGTTAGCAGCGATGGTCTATTCAAACTGCTCCACAAGATAGGCTGTCCTCCACGGTTACTCAAGATGATCCAGTCGTTCCATGAAGACATGAGAGGAACCATCTAATATGACGGTGCATTATCGGATGCTTTCAGAATCAGGAGCGGCGTCAAACAAGGATGCGTGCTTGCTCCGACATTGTTCGGGATCTTCTTCGCACTCCTCCTGAAGCATGCCTTTGGATCTTCAACAGAGGGCATCTTGCTGCACACAAGATCTGATGTGAAACTCTTTAATCTTGCAAGGCTGAAAGCTAAGTCTAAGGTGCGGGAAGTCCTCATCAGAGACATGCTGTTCGCAGACGATGCTGCTGTAGTGTCTCACACAGAAGACCAGCTGCAAAAACTGCTGGATCAGTTCTCTAAAGCGTGCAAGTACTTTGGGCTTACCATCAGCCTAAAGAAGACAAACGTACTCAGTCAGGATATTGCTGAATCCCCATCAATCAGCATTGACAACTATACGTTAGAGGTCGTCCACGAGTTCGTTTACCTCATGTCCACCATCACTGACACCCTGTCGTTGAACACTGAACTAAATAGGAAGATCGGAAAAGCAGCCACAACTCTGTCCAGACTCAGCAAGAGAGTGTGGAATAACAACAAGCTGTACACTCACACCAAAATGCAAGTCTACAGAGCCTGCATCCTCAGCACCCTCCTTTATGGCAGCGAGACTTGGACCCTGTATGCCCGTCAGGAAAAGAGGCTGAGCGTCTGCCACTTGCGCTGCCTCAGGGGCATCCTTGGAATATCATGGAAGGACAGAGTGCCCAACACCGCCGTTCTCGAGCAAGCTGGAATCCCAACCATGCACACCCTCCTCAGGCAACGTCAACTCCGCTGGCTTGGCCATGTCCACAGGATGAACGATGGAAAGATTCCAAAAGACATCCTGTATGGTGAGCTAGCCTCTGGCAAAAGACCTCCCGGACGCCCCCAGTTGCGCTACAAACATGTCTGCAAGAGAGACTTCAGAGAGGTAGACATCGAGCTGGACAACTGGGAAGAACTAGCAGACGACCGCAGCAGATGGAGGCAGGGGTTACACAAGGGCCTTCAGAAGGGCGAGATGAGGATCAGACAGCTAGCAGAGGAGAAGTGAGTGCACAGAAAGCACAGTAAGGACTTGCCAGACACCCACTACATCTGCAAGAGATGCAGCAAGGACTGTCACTCTCGTGTGGGTCTTCATAGTCACAATAGACGCTGTAAATGAAGTCCTCAATTGAAACTTTTAAGGGTGCGATCCATAGTCTATGCAGACTGAAGGATGCCTACTACTAGATGAACCCAAGGACCCTTCAATGAAACATCCTCTTCTGACCCGATAGACGCTGGGTTCACTGTGAGTGGAAAAATTCAGGGTAAGTTGGTTACAGTCACGTTCCCATGGGGAACCGGGCTGTGACTCAGCTGATGGGTGAGGATGAAGAGAAAGGCTGGAGTGAAAGTCACTGGGATGATGCAGGAGTGGGAACCACAGGCACTAGGGAATTTTAGATGCAGTTGTTTGGAGGGAAGCTTGATGTTGGCCGAGAGGATCGTGATAGACGACAGAATAACGAGGCTGAAATCTATCCCCTGGTGAGAAATGTTACAAGGTCACAGGCTCTTGTGACCATTGTGTCCGCACAGTCCAGTTTCGTCAGTGCCATGAACTCACAATAGATGTGGGAAATTACATTGGCCCTGTAGTACAGGAGCCACTGCAACTGGAACAGGTGAGGACCCACTGCCATGGCCAGCATCATCACAATGCCCAGCCCTAGCTTGGCTATGGCTCAGTTCATCAGGCTGACCGAGTGTTTCAGTGGATTTCAGATAGCGACACAGAGTTGGAAAGTTTGGCCAGCAAGAATCCAGACTCTATGGCTGACAGAGTGAGTGACGTACCACAGGATCAAGCATGCACTGATATGAATCGGCCAGTCCCCGAACCAGAGAATGCCAAGTGCTTTGGGCAGGGTGATGGTGGAGAGAACCAGATAGGTGAGAGGCAGCATGGAAAGGGCTAGTGAAGCTTGTCTCAGTCTCAATAACAGCCAGGAGGAGGCCGTTCCCTAGGAGGGACAGGATGTAGATGGAGAAGAAGGGGATGAAGATCCTGACATGCACCACCTCAAGCCCTGGGATGACGAGGGGAAAAATGTAGGAAGGGTAGGGTGTGGTCCAGCTGAGCGGTGCCATTGTATGGTGAGCTGGGTGCGTTCACTTCCACAGCACAGCTGCTTCCTGCTTCTGCAACTAGCCATGAAGACAGTCATTGATCAGCTGAGGGGGCATGACAAGGTGGTGTTTTCCCAGTATTGTCTTCATATAATCTGTGCTAATGCCACACAAAGTGTGAGGCCAGGTCTACAGTAGACCTGAAAGTAGATTTCAGATACACAATTCTAGCTACAGCAATTGCTTGGCTAGAATCAACGTACTGGAAATCAACTTATTTGACTGACTTCACTAAGGAAGGTTGAGGGGATCGTTTATCCTTTTGATCTCCCTTACTCCTCACAACAGGTAGAAGTACAGGGATCAACTGCTGGCCCCAGAGAAATCGATTTTGTGAATCTACCAGATGCATGAAATTGAACTCCAGAAGATCGACCCTTACCCTGAGGGGGTCAATCCTTGCAAAGTTTGGACAAACCATACTAGCCTAGTCTCTCAAGCCATCCCATCCTTCTCAAGCAGAGTTTTAGCTGTAAGTGAGGTCTCAGGAACAGTTCCCAGTTAAGTTCCTTTTCCTTCTGCATTCTTCTCCTTAGCTGCAGTCAGAGCTGTGCGGGAAATACCTGTCTGAGAACAGACTCTCTGGCTTTGTGAGCTGCTCCAGGCCAAGCCCTGAGCTGATGTAAGTGGGTGGAGAACCATTAGAGTTGTACCCATTTAATCCACCCGCCAGTACCCCAGTGCAGCTGGATGAGAGAGGCCTCACTCCAACCACAGTGACTCATGATAGACAGTGGTACACATGCTACATGCTGACTCTGCTACAGGGATAGTGAATGCCAGCAGCAGAGCAGGTGATGGGTGGAGAATGGGAGGCTCAGCTGTCCTCCACATCCTTAGAGGCAGCAAAGGTGATTCATTCTTCCTGAAACTGGTGGGGGGCATGAGGTCCAACCCCTCTTTGTGAACTCTCTGCCCCCTGCACCAGTCCCTTGCAGCAGCCTGGGGTGGGGGTACAGCTGCCCCCGGCCCATGTTCCCACCCCTCAGACCCTCTGCCTAGCAAAACCCTGCTGCTGGAGGACTGGGAGGTGCAGGGCTGAGCCCCACTTATTTATGGGGTACTTGCGGATATCCTCACTGCCCTTCCTTTGGAGGGAGGACACTGGAAGTTCATGCCCTGGCTCTGACCTGGGAGCTCTCTGTCCGTGCTGGGGATTGCTCCGGACACTGCTGGGAGCTTCACACATAGGGTCCAAAAAGGCTCTGAACGAACGATTTCAAGCTGGGAGAACGGGGTCACACTCCTCCATCGAGTGTCTGCGAGCTTGCCCCCATCACTGCTGGAGAGGTAGCTCCCAGCTCTAACAGCCAACGTGCTAAGCGCAGCAGGGCCATTTGTCATGAGCCAGCTGGGTCAGAGCTGGTGTGCGTACATCCGCCTGAGCAGGGAATTACACCACCAGCTGCAGCCTGCCTTGCTCTAAGTCTGTGTTTCTTAAAGCACATGACCTGGAGCACTGGAGTTCCGGGAGCAACTCGCAGGTATGCCGCGAGCGTCTGATGCTTGCTGATATCATACACTGATGGGCTGTATTTTCTGTTATTACAACCAGATGCAGTGGTACTTCTTCATTGCTATGAGACCTGATTGAAAGCACTGCTCTGAGGGACGTTCTGGTAGCTTTCCTCCACCTCCTGCCTTAGCACTCACAGCTCAGCCTGAGGTGAATGAGCCCCAGGCATCATCCAGTTGCAAAATGCCAGTGGCTGTGTGCAGGCGAGGAGCCCTTCCTCCACTCCTGCCCTGGGCACACCAAGGCACGCGCTGCACAGAGGAGGCTGGGCTTGTGGCATAGGCGCTTGCACTGGTACAGTGCAGGGCGCGACTGAAACTGGCACAGAAGCCCTTGTGGCATTTTGATTTCTGGCGAAGAGTGACGGGCACCACCCCAGTGTGGTGCCCGCCTATGCGTGTGTTCTTGGGCCTTCCTGCTGAAGTAAGGAGCCTCTCCCTGAGGAGGGGAGCTGCTGGAGCCTTCCCTTGCCCCCAGCGCCTTCCCCTGCAGCAGGGGAAATTTCTCCTTTAGAAAAACAACTCTCAGAGCAGTTTGGACCAAATGTCTATATGAATTTAAACCCAGCTTTTCGATGGGACACCCCCGTAGGAATATTCATCCCATCCGGCCACTTATTGTGCCTCTTCTGAGAATGACAGAGTAGTTTTGTAAAAGAACCACCACGCCAAGGCGGGGACTGCTGCCTGTGCTTAGCTTATCGTATATAATCTGGGTTAGATATTAGGAAACCATGATAATCTAGCTAACGGAGGCCTAGAAGGTTCTATGCCCGTCTTTCTCTCCTGTCAGCAGTAACGCAAGGGGCCTGCCCAGTGAATAGGGCATGGAGGTGGGGGGGAAGCTTGGGCAAATTAACTTTCCGTATGTAGGTTTAAGGTCAGGTTACTAACAGTGTGTCATATCAGTCTGTGCCATCTAAAAATACTTCTCAGACATCAAAATACACCCAAACTTTTCCTCACTTATAGGAAAGAAGAGAAGATCATCTGATAAATTTAGGTAAAGGGGCTCGGACGGGAGTTTCCCCTTGAGGTCTTTTTCGAGAACAACAGGATGAATAGAATAAGGTCATCAAAAACACAGGGATCTCCACAGGTATTCAAGATTCGATTAGGTCAGACCCTAATTTAGTCAACATGAAGGAAAAGGGTATAAAAATCCTTTGGGAGAAACAGAAAGGGGGCATAGAAGAACACTCAACCTGACATGTGTGAAGCTGTGCTGGACGGATCCACACCAGCCGGGTGCCTATCACCCCGACTCGCTCTCACTTTTCTTTGCTACATTCTCCTTTTGTTATTTCTTAGAACTCTCGGCTAATTTCTTCCCTTTCTGAACCACTGCAATAACTCCTTTCTGACAGGTGGGAGCGAGCTGGTCTCTGCTTCTAAAGAGCTCAAAAGGAGTCAGTGAGTATTGCATCCTGCTTACCTAGCATAGGTTTAAACCATAAGTGCAGTTAGTAAAACAATAGGTACTGCTTAGAGACATTGTTAAGTAAGATCTTTTTATTGTATTTCTAAGTGCTAACTGCTATATATCTGTATTGCAGTGTATTGGTTAAGTGCTGCATACGTACCATTGTGCTATTAAATAAAACATAAGTACTGCTAAAATCATTGTCTGTGTTCTGACCAGGAATCCTGAACACTCACCTCCGGCCTCAGCCTGAAACTCTGTCTCAGACTTCACTGTTAATCTTCAACTTTAAATCAGATTGGCGAGCCTTCCCAAATTTCTATATCTACACATCTTGCTACCTTTCACCCAGGCCAACACCTCCAACCCGAGCCCGCTCCTGCACACTCCCTCCCACCCATATCCTCCAACCCCAGCCCGCTCCTGCGCACTCCCTCCCACCCGTATCCTCCAACCCCAGCCCGCTCCTGCGCCCTCCCTCCCACCCGTATCCTCCAACCCCAGCCCACTCCTGCGCACTCCCTCCCACCCGTATCCTCCAACCCCAGCCCGCTCCTGCGCACTCCCTCCCACCCGTATCCTCCAACCCCAGCCCGCTCCTGCGCACTCCCTCCCACCCGTATCCTCCAACCCCAGCCCCCTCCTGCGCACTCCCTCCCACCCGTATCCTCCAACCCCAGCCCGCTCCTGCGCCCTCCCTCCCACCCGTATCCTCCAACCCCAGCCCGCTCCTGCGCACTCCCTCCCACCCGTATCCTCCAACCCCAGCCCGCTCCTGTGCCCTCCCTCCCACCCGTATCCTCCAACCCCAGCCCGCTCCTGCGCACTCCCTCCCACCCGTATCCTCCAACCCCAGCCCGCTCCTGTGCCCTCCCTCCCACCCGTATCCTCCAACCCCAGCCCGCTCCTGCGCACTCCCTCCCACCCATATCCTCCAACCCCAGCCCGCTCCTGCGCACTCCCTCTCACCCGTATCCTCCAACCCCAGCCCGCTCCTGCGCACTCGCTCCCACCTGTATCCTCCAACCCCAGCCCGCCCCTGTGTCCTCCCTCCCACCCGTATCCTCCAACCCCAGCCCGCTCCTGTGCCCTCCCTCCCACCCATATCCTCCAACCCCAGCCCGCTCCTGTGCCCTCCCTCCCACCCGTATCCTCCAACCCCAGCCCGCTCCTGCGCACTCCCTCCCACCCGTATCCTCCAACCCCAGCCCGCTCCTGTGCCCTCCCTCCCACCCGTATCCTCCAATGCCAGCCCACTCCTGTGCACTCCCTCCCACCCGTATCCTCCAACCCCAGCCCGCTCCTGCACACTCCCTACCACCCATATCCTCCAACCCCAGCCCACTCCTGCGCCCTCCCTCCCACCCGTATCCTCCAACCCCAGCCCGCTCCTGCGCACTCCCTCCCACCCGTATCCTCCAACCCCAGCCCGCTCCTGTGCCCTCCCTCCCACCCGTATCCTCCAACCCCAGCCCGCTCCTGCGCACTCCCTCCCACCCATATCCTCCAACCCCAGCCCGCTCCTGCGCACTCCCTCCCACCCGTATCCTCCAACCCCAGCCCACTCCTGCGCACTCCCTCCCACCCGTATCCTCCAACCCCAGCCCGCTCCTGTGCCCTCCCTCCCACCCGTATCCTCCAATGCCAGCCCACTCCTGCGCACTCCCTCCCACCCGTATCCTCCAACCCCAGCCCGCTCCTGCGCACTCCCTCTCACCCGTATCCTCCAACCCCAGCCCGCCCCTGTGTCCTCCCTCCCACCCGTATCCTCCAACCCCAGCCCGCTCCTGCGCACTCCCTCCCACCCGTATCCTCCAACCCCAGCCCGCTCCTGTGCCCTCCCTCCCACCCATATCCTCCAACCCCAGCCCGCTCCTGTGCCCTCCCTCCCACCCGTATCCTCCAACCCCAGCCCGCTCCTGCGCACTCCCTCCCACCCGTATCCTCCAACCCCAGCCCGCTCCTGCGCACTCGCTCCCACCCGTATCCTCCAACCCCAGCCCGCTCCTGTGCCCTCCCTCTCATCCGTATCCTCCAACCCCAGCCCGTCCCTGTGCCCTCCCTCCCACCCGTATCCTCCAACCCCAGCCCGCTCCTGCACCCTCTCACCCGTATCCTCCAACCCCAGCCCACTCCTGAGCACTCCCTCCCACCCGTATCCTCCAACCCCAGCCTGCTCCTGTGCCCTCCCTCCCACCCGTATCCTCCAACCCCAGCCCGCTCCTGCACCCTCTCACCCGTATCCTCCAACCCCAGCCCGCTCCTGCGCACTCCCTCCCACCCGTATCCTCCAACCCCAGCCCGCTCCTGTGCCCTCCCTCCCACCCATATCCTCCAACCCCAGCCCGCTCCTGCGCCCTCTCACCCGTATCCTCCAACCCCAGCCCACTCCTGCGCACTCGCTCCCACCTGTATCCTCCAACCCCAGCCCGCTCCTGTGCCCTCCCTCCCACCTGTATCCTCCAATGCCAGCCCGCTCCTGCACCCTCTCACCCATATCCCCCAACCCCAGCCTATTCCTGCACCCTCCCTCCCACCTGTTTCTCCCAATCCCAGCCCATTCCTGCACCCTCCCTCTCATCCAGAGTCTGAACCTGATCCCTGGCAGCCTCGTCTGACACACAGAACCCTAACTCCCATTTTGGTCCTAACTTGGGACCTCAGAAGAGTTAATCTGGCCTGGAGGAAGCCCTGAACTTCACTCTTCTCTTCTCTAGCCCCCTGCGCATGGTGCTGGAGTGTGATGGGAGTTAGGGGTCTCAGTCCTGGGCCACATCACTGAGGGCTCTGTGTTTTTGTTTGTTGTTTGTTGCTTCTTGCTTTTATGTGGTCCCCGCATGATTAGTTTGTGATTCAGTGGCCCCTAACACAAATAAGTTTCCCACCCCTGCTCTGTGTAATGTGTAGGCATCCTTCAGTCTGCATAGACTATGGATCGCGCCCTTAAAAGTTTCAATTGAGGACTTCATTTACAGCATCTATTGTGACTATGAAGACCCACACGAGAGTGACAGTCCTTGCTGCATCTCTTGCAGATATGGTGGGTGTCTGGCAAGTCCTTAGTGTGCTTTCTGTGCACTCGCTTCTCCTCTGCTAGCTGTCTGATCTTCAACTCGCCCTTCTGAAGGCCCTTGTGTAACCCCTGCCTCCATCTGCAGCGGTTGTCTGCTAGTTCTTCCCAGTTGTCCAGCTCGATGTCTACCTCCCTGAGGTCTCTCTTGCAGACTTCTTTGTAGTGCAACTGGGGGTGTCTGGGAGGTCTTTTGCCAGAGGCTAGCTCACCATACAGGATGTCTTTTGGAATCCTTCCATCATTCATCCTGTGGACGTGGCTAAGCCAGCAGAGCCGACGCTGCCTGAGGAGGGTGTGCATGGTTGGGATTCCAGCTTGCTCGAGGATGGCGGTGTTGGTTACTCTGTCCTTCCATGATATTCCAAGGATGCCCCTGAGGCAGCGCAAGTGGCAGATGTTCAGCCTCTTTTCCTGGCGGGCGTACAGGGTCCAAGTCTCGCTGCCATAAAGGAGGGTGCTGAGGATGCAGGCTCTGTAGACTTGCATTTTGATGTGAGTGTACAGCTGGTTGTTATTCCACACTCTCTTGCTGAGTCTGGACAGAGTTGTGGCCACTTTTCCCTACTCTACAATGGTACTATGTGGGTGAAATCTTGTTCAGTCTGGTAGTGTTCAATGAGCAACCAGTTTATAAACAAATGCACCCAGTTTTGACGGGGAAGGGGCAGGGAATGTTCTTATGAACGGATACAGGCAGGCTGAGTCAGATAGTAAAGTCCTAGCTGGTAAAATAATTTAAAGATCCTTCGGTGATCTTGAAGGCATGGCCAGGCACTCCCACTGAAAGCGAGCAAAGCTGGTTAGGAATGCCTGTGAGAATGGAAAGAGGTAAACAGTGCTGTCCCCCAGAGGTCTCGACCAGGGGCTGTGTTCTTCAACATGTGCCTCAATGCCCTGGGAAAAGGGGTGAATAGTGATCTGGTAAATCTTTCAGATGACGGAAAGTTAATGAATACTGGTAATTCTAAAGCAGACTGCAAAGTGCTACAAAGGGATCTCACAAATCTGGGTAATGGGGCTACACACGGGTAGGTGAAATTGTGTGCTGGTAAAGCCCTTGGCAAAATATAAGCCCAACTATACATAGTAAATGGTGGTGGCTAAACTATCTGCTAGCCATTAGAAAAGAGATGTGGATGTCATTGTGAACAATTCTCTGAAAACATCTGTGAAATGTGCAGTGGAAATCAGAAACATTAACACAATGATGGACATTTTTAGAAAAGGGGTAGATGATAAAACAAAGTGATTAAGCAAAGCAATTAGCTTAGGAATGAAGCTGAGCATCTTGAAAATATGTGCATTCAGCAGCACGTTGTACGGATATGAGACATGGGTGATAACAAAAGATTTGAAAAGACGACTATTGGCATTCAAAAGGAGTTGTTACAGAAAGATTCTGAGAATAGGATGGATGCAGAAGGTCACCATTGAGGAATTATATAGGAAGATACAGCCAAAAGAGAACCTGCTGCAGAAGGTTATAAAATGGAAGCTAAAACTGTTGGGGCATATTTGCAGAATGAACAATGAATGAAAAATCAAGACCCTGGTATCTGGCATAATGGACGGTTCGAATAGGAGAGGCAGATTCCACAGAGAATGGATAGATGATATAGTAGAGTGGTGCAGAGCTGGTCTACAGAAACTGAGCCACTCTGCACTGGACAGGGAAAGATGGAAGGCAATAGTGAGAGAGGCATCGGACACCTACGGGCCCTGAGCCCTCGCTTATTGATGATGATGATGATGATGATGTAGATGCGAAGAAAGGAAATATTCCATTGCCTCTGTAAACTTTTAGTTTGCCCACAACTAATGTGCTGTATACAGGTCTGGTTGCCCCATCTTAAAAATATATATTAGGCTTGGAAAAAGATGCATAGAAGGGCAATAGAAATGTTTAGAGGTCTGCAACACATTCAGTACAAGGAGAGATTTAAAGGTCTGGGGCTTTTCAGCTTGGAATTGGGATGCCCGAGGAGGGATATGATTTATGTTCTGTAAAATCCTGACTCGTATGGAAAATTGAATAAGGAAATGTTCTTTTACCTGTCTCATTACTCAAAAACTAGGGGTTAGCCAGTGAAATTAATAGACAGCAATGGTAGTCAGAAGTCACCGGAGTGCTGTAATCACCGGTCTCCTGCTCTGTCACTGATGTTAACACTTTGGCTAAGATTTTGGCCCTTTTCTATTTTGCCTTTTTGGCTTGCACAAGTAGTCAACACAGCTGCCTCTGAGAGATCCTCCCAAAGACGGCCAGACCAAACAGGGCCACATGTGCCAGGCCAGGTCTATTGTAAACGAAGCACAGCTCTATCTTCACCGGATCAGATGTCTACAGGTAGCCTAACACATGTAGGCCGTGTCTACACTAGCCCCAAACTTTGAAATGGCCACGCAAATGGCCATTTCAAAGTTTACTAATGAAGCACTGAAATGCATATTCAGCGCTTCATTAGCATGCGGGCAGCCGCGGCGCTTCGAAATTGATGCAGCTCGCCTCTGCGCGTCTCGTCCCGATGGGGCTCCTTTTCGAAAGGACCCCGCCTACTTCAAAGTCCCCTTATTCCCATGAGCAGATGAAGAATTTGGTCTGAAGAAGTGGGTCTGTCCCACGAAAGCTCACCTATAAACTATTTTGCTAGTCTTTAAAGTGCTACTTTACTGCTTTTTGTTTTGATAGTGTATAGACTAGCACAGCTTCCTCTCTGGCCTGTGCTTAGGACTTCTTTGTACCTCTTCAGTATGGGTGTGTCTATAATACCAGCCCTGCTATTGCCAACTTCTGTGAGCAGGGCCGTGCCCATTGTTCACAGCTTTACATTAGCAAAGTCTTCAATACTGTGGTCTAGGCCTTGGGCCTCACACCAGGGATGTAATTGTGGAAGTATAAGAGTTACATTGTAATATGGAAGTATAAGAGTTACATTGTAAAAATCACACACTATGATACAATGTTGACTCTGAGCTCAAGAAGGGGAAGTTATGTTGATGCAGTGTGTGGGAATGTAGGGTGGGTTTGGATGGAGCCAGGTGTGCCTGGGAAAGCAGGAACCAGAGCAGTAGGTGCTGGATGATAATTAGTTAAGGTAACGAGAGAGTAATTGACAGGAGACTGCTGAAGGTGATATGGAAATGAAGATACGTGACTGGTCTCAGGGGCTATGTGGGGTGTGTTTGTGTCTGGTTTTTCTTTGTTTATTAACTTGCCTTCTTTTGTCTGTATAAATTGAGAGACCTGAGCCCTAGATGGGGGGCTCACATTTTTCTGAATGTATTAGCGGAACAGCTTTGCTAATAGACAGAGTGGTCTGACAAATTGTGAGTCTCGAGTCTAACTTTGACATAATAGATGGCCCTATGTTTTAAGGCCCTCATCTTACTACAGTCAGGATGGGCATGGATCCAATCCCACATCTTGTATATTCAGACCATCTGCTGGCAAACGGGACATTGCTCTTACCCACTATGGTCATTCTGATGTTCTCATATCAACCCCAGATATATCTGCCATGCCTCTTCTGTGACATACTACAGCCCGCTCCCTTCTCAGAGCTGAGGCAGAATCCAGGAGTCCTGATTGTAACTAATTCTGCGGTGATAGGGGCACAAAGTAGATCTACTTTAAAAATATTAAACCTAAGCAGTGTGCCTTAGGTTTGTTCAATGCTGACATCCTTATCAAACTCTGAAATGTCTCCTAAGCAACTGGGAGAGGGAGGGCCACAGTGATAATCCAACAAGTGAGAGAGGTAGGGGAGAAGAGGAGCGAACAACTGGAATGGTCTGTTGCTGAAAGTGATGGGTAGGAGGTGGAGCACTGAGAGACCGGATACAGGCAATTGGAAAGGTGTCATCTCAGTGAGTCTTACATAGCTGGATTCCACAGATTTTCACACTGAGGCAGTACAGTTAGGTCAGGAAAGGGCTTAATATTTCTCTGACTGCCTGGACAGTGACTCAGGGAAGATGGCCCAGTGCCATGTCAGAAGTGAGTTTTCCATGGGCTTCCTTCTGAAAGCTAGAGAACAAGGAGAAAACTTTGATCTCTTCATAAATAAAGAGCTGGAATAGCCTCTTCTGGATCTGTTTGGTTCTAATGCCAAAAATGATGGGGTTTAACATGGGGGGAGCCAGGAGGCAAACATTGGCAAAGAGAACATGGAAATGCAGGGGCACTTTGTGGCCGGCCCGGTATGTGATGACGGAGAAGATAGCTGGGATGTAAAAGACTAAAATGGCAAAGAGATGGGAACCACAGGTCCCGAAAGTCTTGAGGCGGGCGTCCTTTGTGGGGAGGCTAAAGATGGCTCGTAGTATCTGAACATAGGATACAGCAATAAAAATCACATCTAAACTGATCACCAAGTTTGCAACAATGAGGCCATAGTAACTATTGATGCGGGTGTCAGCACAAGCCAGATTTACCACGGCCATGTGCTCACAGCACGTGTGGGGGATGATGTTGGTTCTACAATATGGCCTCTTGCTCGCTAGCAAGGGACAGGGCAGTGTGACCAGGCTGCCCCGCAGCACCACAACCAAGGCAATCTTGGCCAACACAGGGATTCTCAGGGTGGTGGAATGTCTCAGGGGATCGCAGATGGCCACGTAGCGATCAAAAGCCATAGCCATGAAAATCCCAGACTCCATTGCAAAGAAGGAGTGAAGGAAGAACATCTGGGTGAGGCAGGCACTGAACCCGATCTCCCTGGAATTGAACCAGAAGATACTCAGCATTTTGGGCACTGTGCATGTGGACAGGACCAGGTCAGTGACAGCCAGCATGCAGAGGAAGTAGTACATGGGCTCATGAAGGCTTGGTTCCGTTTTCACAATGTACAGGATGGCAAAGTTCCCCATGACGGCTATGACGTACATGGCACAGAAGGGGATGGAGATCCAGACATGGGCTGCTTCCAGGCCAGGAACGCCCAGCAGGATGAAATCAGTTGTGTTGGAATTTGACATTGAGTAGGAGAATGTCCAGCTTTTTCAGCACCTGCACTTATTGCACAGTCCCCAGGGTGCAGGGTTACGATCACAACACAAATGCCTGGATGGAGAGACAACATTCACAGGAGTCACTACATGAACTACTGGCAGCTCTTGACACACTTAAAAATCACTTTACCGTTATTCAAATAAGTGAATTATCAAAACTTTAACCCTATGAATGCCTATTCCATGTTATCGTGCTCCCAAAATCAATGATACTAGACAGCTACCTCTACACAGAGCCATGCTGCTGGCAGCATGATGCAAAGGAGGGGTCTTGGAAATGCAAGTGGATGCTCATTTGCATTTTTATGTGGCTAATTTGCATAGCCATGCAATATCACACTGTGGGCAGAAAACAAGCCATGTAGATATAGTTCTGCGGGTGAAAACCTCCTTTGTCAGCCCCTTATTCCTGATTTTTCCAGGCATAAGGGGCTGTCAACAAATGGTTTTTTTGCTGGCAGAACCGTGTCTCCTTGGCTTGTTTTCTGCTGGCAGCAGCCTCTGCCAGCAGGGCGATATCATGCAACTATGCAAAATAGCCGTGTGAATATGTGAATGAGTGTCCATTTGCATTTTCAAGACCCCTTCTTTTCATCACACTGCCAGGAGCACAGCTCCGTGTAGAAGCAGCCGATGTGTATAAAATCTTCACTGTTGAGATAAAATTAAAAAAAGTGTTATTCACTCCTCATGAAACAAGAACTAGGAGGTCACCAATTGCAATTATTAGGCAACAGGTTTAAAATAATCAAAAAGGAGTACTTTTATTCACAACACACAATCAAGCTGTTGATCTCTTTCCAGAGGATTTTTTGAAATCCATGACCATAACAGGAGACAAAATTGAACTAAATATATTCATGAAGGGTAAGTCCAAGAATGTCCTTAATGGGCAAGAATTCTATAGTACTTGATGGTTACCTGTCCTGTTCATTACTACTGGGACAACTGGCTATGGCCTCTGTTGGAAGACAGAACTCTGGCCTAGATGGATGTATGGTTGTCCTTGTGGTCTTATGTTCGCAGGGGTCGGGATGGAAGCTGAAGGAAGACAAATTCCAGCTGAAATTTAAAACTAAATGGTTGGCCCTGAGGGTAATTAACACTTAGGACAACCTGTGACGGGAAGTGGTGGATTCTATAACTGCCCGTGTCAGCAGATCCAGACGGGATGCTGTTGTAGAAGATCTCCTTGAGGGTTTGTCTCCCCGGGAAGTCCTATAGCAGCACTGTCACACCACTTCAGTGCACACACTACTTACAGCCATGGCAGTGTTCTCCCGTCAGTGTGAGTGGTCCATAGCCGTGAGGCGGCGGGGTAGTCTAACAGGGGAAGAATTCTCCACTCACTCTCATGGGCCACGTCTGCACTAGCCCAAATCTTCTAAATCGCCATGCAAATGGCCATTTTGAAGATTACTAATCCATATTCAGTGCCTCATTACTAATACATACTAATACTAATCCATATTCAGCACCTCATTAGCATGCTGACGGCCGCAGCTCTTCAAAATTGCTGCATCTCCTATTGTAGGTAGGAATAAGGGGATTTCAAAGTTGGCAGGGTCATTTTGAAAAGGAGCCCTGTCTGGATGAGCTGCATGGCAGCAAGCTACGGCAATTTCAAAGATCCGTGGCTGCCGGCATGCTAATGAGGCTCTGAATGTGTATTTCAAAGACTCATTAGTAATCTTTGAAGTGGCTATTTGCATTTGAGGGGGAATGTGACAGCAGGCTTCAGATTACTGAAATCCTTCCTTGAGAAGACGGGGAGAAGATGCTCTGTTTTACCACACAGGAGCCGTGTCTACACGTGCACGCTACTTCAAAGTAGCAGCACTAACTTCAAAATAGCACCCGTCACGGCTACACGCGTCGGGCGCTATTTCGAAGTTAACTTCGATGTTAGGTGGTGAGACATCGAAGTCGCTATCCTCATCAGGAGATGGGGATGGCGCCCTACTTTGACGTTCAACGTCGAAGTAGGGACGGTGCAGTCATTGCGCGTCCCGCAACTTCGAAATAGCGGGGTCCGCCATGGCGGCCATCAGCTGAGGGGTTGAGAGATGCTCTCTTTCCAGCCCCTGCGGGGCTCTATGGTCACCATGTGCAGCAGCCCATAGCCCAGGGCTTCTGGCTGCTGCTGCTGCAGCTGGGGATCCATGCTGCAGGCACAGGGTCTGCAACCAGTTGTCGGCTCTGTGGATCTTGTGTTGTTTAGTGCAACTGTGTCTGGGAGGGGCCCTTTAAGGGAGCGGCTTGCTGTTGAGTCTGCCCTGTGACCCTGTCTGCAGCTGTGCCTGTCACCCTTATTTCGATGTATGCTACTTTGGCGCGTAGACGTTCCCTCGCAGCGCCTATTTCGATGTGGTGCTGCCCAACGTCGAAGTTGAACGTCGACATTGCCAGCCCTGGAGGACGTGTAGATGTTATTCATCGAAATAGCCTATTTCGATGTCACTGCATCGAAATAAGCTATTTCGATGTAGGCTTCACGTGTAGACGTAGCCAGGGTGGGGCAAGAGTCTCTGGATTCAAACTACAGGGTAGCAGATTTCCATGCAATAGCACTAAAACCCTTCCTTTCCGTAAGAGCAGAAGCTGAAAGGAACAGACAGGTGGTTGGGGGCTGGCAGGTTCTTAACTGCAGGATTGTATAAGAAGGCTGTCTCTCCTGGATGGTTTGACCAGAGGTCAGCAACAGAAATAGCAAAAAGGGCCATCTTTATTTATTTATTTTTTTTAATTTGGTAAAAAACTCAATGGTTCAAGTGCCACAATGCATGTGAATATAAGACCATCCTCAATAAGTAGCATCTAACCACACTTTTTGTAACCCCTGTTTTAAGAACAGCACACACACAACAATTTACAACGAGACACAGGTTACCGCAGAACAGTCACAGACTGTTTACATACTCTAGTTCCTCACACTTTACCCATGTGTGTTTGTACCACTGTCTTCCTGACTTTCCCCCCGAACTTTCTCTCTCACTCGAGGCTGCTAGATTGTGAGCAATTTTGTTTTCCTTTTAGAAAGGTCAGTACAGCTTCTCTCGCAGTTTGATACAGCACTCTTTTGTACATTTGCTGTCCATTTGCTAGTTAGCTATGAGTTGTTCATTGTTGGGGTTTTAGATGTTTGCTGTTTGTTGGAAAGATTTTTTTTATTTTTTTTAAACTTTGCTTTTGTAGTATTGACAGCCACAAATAAGTCCTTTAAGTCCCACATGGAACTCCAGACCTGTAGGTTGCAGACCCTTAGTTTAGACACAAGAAATCCTGTATTGTGGCAGGCATTAGTGGTTGCACAGAGCAGAAAAGACCTTACTCTTAATCTCTATCCCACCGCACTGAGGTTGTACTGGGTTTGTCAAGTGGGTGAGTTCTGCAGCAAAAGATTGGTACCTGAGAATCCTGAGACAGAAGTGTCTTCCCTGGGCACCTCTCTCAAGCTGCCATGTCTCACAGCTCTCTTACTACAGCATCCGTGACAGCATCCCACACCGAGAGGCAACGCAGATTTGCTCAGTTGATAATATAGCTCTGTGCAGTCCCAGGGGTGTTCCCTCAGACTCCAGGGGAGACGTGAACACATGGAAGTACATAGATGGGAGAGAAACCTGTCTGCTTTCATGGTTTTTTCTCAAATTTGCCCTTAGGAATAAACAGCAATTAAGGGACCTTCCCAAGGGGAGGTGAGAGCTCTGGGGCTCTGGGCTGAGTCAGGGAGGAACTGGCTGCTCTGTGTATTTCTGTATTTACCTTCAGATTGAAGTTGATTAGGAAGAAACACAGGGAATATTCCTAGATTCAAAATGACCTGGAGAAACTGGAGAAATTATCTGAGGTGCACAGGATAAAATTCAATCAGGACAGTAGTAGTAGTAGTAGTAGTAGCATCCTTCAGTCTACGTAGACTATGGATCGTGCCCTTCGTAGTTCCATTTGGGGTCATCATTTGCAGTGTCGACTGTGACTGTGAAGGCCCACATGAGAGTGACAGTCCTTACTGCATCTGTTGCACGTGTAATGGGTGTCTGGCAGGTCCTCACTGCACCTTCTGTGCGCTCGCTTCTCCTCTGCTAGCTGTCTGATCCTCATCTCACCCTTCTGAAGGTCCTTGTGTAGTTCCTGCCTCCATCTGCTGTGATCGTCTGCCAGCTCCTCCCAGCTGTCCGGCTCGATGTCTACCTCCCTGAGGTCCCTCTTGCAAACATCTTTGTAGCGCAGTTGGGGGCGTCCGGGAGGTCTTTTGCCAGAGGCTAGCTCACCATACAGGATGTCTTTTGGAATCCTTCCATCATTCATCCTGTGGACGTGGCCAAGCCAGCGGAGCTGACGCTGCCTGAGGAGGGTGTGCATGGTTGGGATTCCAGCTTGCTCAAGGACGGCGGTGTTGGACACTCTGTCCTTCCATGATATTCCAAGGATTCACCTGAGGCAGCGCAAGTGGAAGACGTTCAGCCTCTTTTCCTGGCAGGCGTACAGGGTCCAAGACTCACTGCCGTAAAGGAGGGTGCTAAGGATGCAGGCTCTGCAGGTGTGGGTGTACAACTTGATGTTATTCCACGCTCTCTCGCTGAGTCTGGACAATTCATTAACAGAGGCACAGAATGGGCATCATGGGAGGAGGCAGTGTTCCTCTGCTCTGTGCTGATTAGGCCTTAGGTTTTGTATTGAGTACATTTTGGGTCACCAATGTACGAGAAGGATGTAGCAAAATAGAAAGGTTTCAGGGATGAGAAACAAAAGTTGATCCAGTGGAAGGAATAAAAGCCTTAAGGGTAATGGATGAAGGAACTAAGTGTCCTTAATTTGGAAGAGAGGAGCTTTAAGGGGAGGCATAATATCTGTCTTCAAATATTTAAAAGCTGTGTGGGCATTTGAGCACTCACTGGCATGGCACCTCCTGCTGCTCAGTCCAAGAATTACCTCTTTCATCCCTGGAATGCCCCTTATTGGCAGTCATAGAATCCTAGGACTGGACGGGACATCAGGAGGTCATCAAGTTCAGCCCCCTGCCTAAAGCAGGATCAACCCCAACTAAATCATCCCAGACAGGACTTTCTCAAGCCAGGACTAAAGCCCCTAGGGACGGAGATTGCATCACCTCTCTAGGTAACGCATTCCAGTGTTTCATCACCCTTTTGGTGAAATAGTTTTTCCTAATATCCAACCTACACCTTCTCCTCTGCAACTTGAGACCATTGCTTCTTGTTCTGCCAGTCGTCGCTACTGAGAGCAACCCCTCCCCCATCCTCTTTAGAGCCCCATTTCAGGAAGTTAGAATCATAGAACACTAGAACTGGAAGGGACCTGGAGGGGTCATTGAGTCCAGTCTTCTGCCCTCATGCCAGGACCAAGCACCATCTCGACCATCCTTGACAGACGTCTAAGCAAACACTTTTTAACTGTCTCCAGAGATGGGGATTAAGTTAGGAAGCTTTTCCTAATGTCCAACCCAAACCTCCCTGGCTGCAGTTTAGCCCATAACTTCTTGTCCTCTCCTCAGAGGCGAAGAACAACCTCATTGCAACAATCTTTTAGGTGCCTGTAAATTGCTATCTTGTCCCCTGTCAGTCTCTTTTCTAAACTAAACAAGTCCAATTCTTTCAGTCTCTCCTTATAGTTCATGTTCTCCAGAACTTTAATCATTCTTGTTGCTCTTCTCTGGAGCTTCTCCCCAGAACTGGACAAAATACTCCAACTGAGGCCGAATCAGTGCAGAGTAGAGCAGAAGAATGACTTCTCATGTCTTGTGCAGAACACTCTTGCTAATGCATCTCAGAATCATATTTTATTTTTTTGCAGCAGTATCACACTGTTGACTCATATTTAGCTTGAGGTCGACTATGATCCTTAGATCCCTTGCTGCAGTACTCCTTGCTAGACAGTCACTTTCCATTTTGTATGTATGAATCTGACTATTCTTTCCAAAGTGAAATATTTTTCATCTGTCCTTATTAAATTTCATCCATTTTGCCTAAGACTATTTCTCCTGTCTATCCAGAGCATTTTGAATTGTGACCCTATCCTCCAAAGAATTTGCAACCCCTTCCAGCTTGGAATCATTTTCAAACTTACTAAACACACTCTGTATGCCAATATCTAAATCGCTGATGAACATACGGAACAGAACCAGTCCCAAAACAGACTCCTGCAGAATCCCACTTGTTGTGTCCTTCCAGCATGAATGTGAACCATTAAAAACTACCCTCTGAGAACATTTATCCACCCATCTTATAGTAGCCCCATCAAAGTTGTGTTTGCCCAGTTTATCGATAAGAAGATTAGGCATGACCATATAAAATGCGCAACTGAAGTGTAGGTATACCATACCCACTGCTGCTCCCTTTCCCACAAGATTTGTTATCCTGTCAAAAAAAGCTATCAGATTGGTCTGGCTGTTACCTATCACCTTTTTTCCTTTCAGATATTTGAGGATGAATTCCTTCATTATTTGATCTACTATATTTCCTATTGCAAAAGCTAAACTGACTGGGCTGTAATTCCCTGAGTTGCTCTTGTTGCCCTTTTCATAGAAGTAACAGCAACAAAGGGTCCTGTGCCACCTTATAGACTAACAGAAAAGTTTTGAGCATGAGCTTTCGTGAGCACAGACTCACTTCATCAGATGCTGGTCTTGGAAATCTGCAGGGCCAGGTATAAATAAGCCCGAGCAAGGGTGGGGATAACAAGGTTAGCTCAGTCAGCAAGGGTGAGGCTTACCACCAGCAGTTGATCTGGAGGTGTGAACACCAAGGCAGGGGAAGCTGCTTTCGTATTTAGCCAGCCATTCGCAGTCTTTGTTTAAGCCTGAGCTGAGGACGTCGAATTTGCAGATGAATTATAGCTCAGAAATTTCTCTCTGGAGTCTGGTCTTGAAATTTCTTTGCTGTAGGATAGCTACTTTTAAGTCTGCTACTGTGTGGCCCGGGAGATTGAAGTGCTCTCCTACGGGTTTTTGTATATTGCCATTTCTGATGTCTGATTTGTGTGCGTTTATTCTTTTACGTAGAGACTGTCCAGTTTGTCTGATGTATATAGCAGAGGGGCATTGCTGGCACATGATGGCGTAAATTATATTGGTAGATGTGCAGCTGAATGAACCCATGATGGTGTGGCTGATCTGGTTAGGTCCTGTAATGGTGTTGCTGGTGTAGATATGTGGGCAGAGCTGGCAACAAAGTTTGTTGCATGGATGGGTCCCTGAGTTAGAGTGACTGTGGTGCGGTGTATAGTTGCTGGTTAGGATTTGCTTCAGGTTGGCAGGCTGTCTGTGGGCAAGGACTGGTCTGCCTCCCAAGGCCTGTGAAAGTGGGGGATCATTGTCCAGGATAGGTTGTAAATCCCTGATGATGCGCTGTAGAGGTTTTAGCTGAGGACTGTAGGTGATGGCAAGTGGTGTTCTTTCGGTTTCTCTCTTGGGCTTGTCCTGTAGTAAGAGGCTTTGTGGCACATGTCTGGCTCTGTTGATCTGTTTTGTCACTTCCTCAGGTGGGTATTGCAGTTTCAAGAATGCTTGGTAAAGATCCTGTAGGTGTTTGCCTCTGTCGGAGGGGTTGGAGCAAATGCGGTTATATCTTAGTGCTTGGCTGTAGATAATGGATCGTGTGGTGTGTCTGGGATGGAAGCTGGAGGCATGAAGGTAGGCGGAGCAGTCAGTGGGTTTAGGCATTATTTCATGAGATTGCTTAGTGAAGACCAAAACAAAGATGTCATTAAGCATCTCTGCCATTTCTAAATTTTCTGATATTGTTTCTCCTGCCTTCCTGAGCAGTAGACCTACCCTGGCTTTGGTCTTCCTCCAGTTTCCAATATATTTTTAGAGTGGCTTCTTTTTGCCTTTTATGTCTCTAGCTAGCTTGAGCTCGTTTTTGCCTTTGTCTTTTTAATCTTGCCCCTGGATACACATAGGCTATGTCTACACTAGCCCCTACCTTTTGAAAGGGGGATGCTAATGAGACACTTCAGCAGATGTTAATGAGGTGGCTTTTGATAGGAAGATAGGAATAAGGGGCTTTCGAAGACTGGGGGGGTCCTTTGAAAATGCCCCCATCTACACAGATGGTGTGCGACTAGAAAGTGGCACTTTCAAATTGCCACAGTAGGCAATATACGATTGAAGCACTGCTTCTCCTCTTGCTCTGTAGGGGCTGATTCCTCAGCTCTGCTACCCAGGGCAGCAGAACACTTCTCCAGAACCGCAGGGGGAAGGTTGGGAGCAGGGATGGGGCACTGCCTGGTGTGAGAATTAATCAGCTGCCAGTGCCCCCTTGAGACAGAGCCATCCCCTCGTCCACCAGTGATGAGCCAGCAGTCCACTGTCGCTGAACGGGTACCTCAGCCTTCCTTGTCACCATGTGGATACTCTCCAGGAATTCCTCATGGGCTCGGATGCTCCTCAGCCTAGCCACCCCCTCCTGCAGCTCTCCCACCTGCTGCCTGAGACATTCCACCAGCCGGCACCTTTCACGCTGGGAGCTCCCCTCAGCCTGGATTTCTGCAAGTGGGAAAAGGGAGCCGCACTCTCTGCAAAGCTGCGCCGGGGCTGGGTAGCGGCATCCATGGTCAGGTGACGTGTCGGGCTACAGGCACCGGTGGAGGAGACAGGAGCAGAGCTGGCGCTGGTGACATGAGTCTCACTAGCCTAGTAGGGGTCCCTCGGACTTCCCCTTACAAACTCCCTAGCAAACGCCCCAGTTAGCAGCCCCATTTGCAGTTCTCACTGGTCACTTGGCCCTTGGCTTTTAAAGCCTTGTCTCCTTCAACCCTCCTACCGACCCCCAGCAAGTGATGGGGCAGGGGCTCGAACACTCCCACACGCACTAACTGCCAGAGTAACTGAGCTCAATCAAGTATTGGAGGGGTAGCCGTGTTAGTCTGGATCTGTAACAGCAACAAAGGGTCCTGTGGCACCTTATAGCCTAACAGAACTACAATTCAAATGCAAACAATCAATGACCAGTGGTGTTACCTACAGCCCCCAACTCAAACCACTGGAACACATTATTAAAGACCTACAACCTATCCTGAATCAGAATGCCACAGTCCGGAAGGCCCTAGGCGACAGGCCTGTTCTCTCCTACAGACAACCTCCCAACCTCATGAGGATTCTTACCAATAGCCACAGTCTATACCCCAGGAACACCAGTTCTGAAACCATCACTGGACCTAACCAGATTATTCACAGAATCATGGGCACATTCTCATGTTCCTCAACTAACATCATATATGCCATCAAGTGCCAACAATGCCCAGATGCTTTGTATATTGGACAGACTTCAAACTCTCTTAGACAAAGAGTTAATGGGCACAAAACAGACATCAAAACACTCCTGATCACAAACCATTCAGCCGACATTTTAATGGGGTGGGCCATTCTGTTAATGACTTAAAAGTCTGTGTTTTACTGAAGAGAAATTTTCACAACAGTCTTGAAAGAGAGGCTGCTGAACTCTCTTTTATATTCAAATTTGACACATTGACACATGGTTTGAACTGGGATGCAAATTTTCTGGGTCATTATAGGGGCTGTTTTGCATACTTGGCTTAATATAATTCTTGACTCCCTGCCCCCTGCCCTCTCTGATTTGCTCACCTTGATCATTCTTTTTCTGATTTGTCAATATTGATTACTATTTTTGGTTCTCTGTGCCTTAAATATTGAGTCTGTTCCGGTCTGGCTATGGTCTGAAGAAGTGGGTCTGTCCCACAAAAGCTCACCTAATAAATTATTTTGTTAGTCTTTAAAGTGCTACTTGACGGCTTTTTTGTTTTGATAGTATGTAGACTAGCACAGCTTTCTCTCTGTTGCTGAAGTGTGTTATTTAGAGGAAATCAGACATGACAGTATAGATGACTTCCCAAGGAAAGTAAAGAGAAAATATTTCTTGCTCATCTTAAAAACTTCTGATAATATTTGCAGTGAGGTGCTCAACAGCCTCCATAATTCCCAGTGGATAACAGACAGGTAGCACCCGCTTTCCCTGCTTTCCTCTTCTCAGGGAGAACTGAGAAATGCAAGTGGAGAAGAAGTCAGTGTCTGTGCATTAACATACACATGGGTCCTGAGCTCTTTCTTCCCAGCTTATTGGTAGGGGACTTTTCCCTCTTTGGCGTCTGAGGAAATGACAGGCCTCTGCCTCACAATTTGGCCCTTTATTGTACAACTACAGATATATTTCATGCTAAAAGAGCTGCTCTGCTGCTGTTCTCCTTCTTAGCCTCTGAGGATGGAACATGAAGCAATGGACTTAACTTGCAGCAAGGGAGGTTTAGGCTGGATTTTAGGAAAAACTTCCTAATTGTCAGGCTGGTTAAGTTGTGGAATAAGTAGCCTATGGAGGTTGTGGAATCTCCATCGTTGAATGTATTTAAGAACAGATTGTCTAATAGCTCGTCTAGATGGTACTTGGTTCTCCGTGAGGGCAGGGCACTGGACTTTGTGATCCCTTGAGATCAGTCCCCGTTCCAGGGTTCTATGATTCCATGCTTCATTTTGGGGCTTCAGGCTGTTGGGGAGGGACAAGGCACAGAGGGATATTTTGGTCCAAGCTCATCCCCTGTGGTGAGCACTCTGGAATGTTTAATGGCTTTGCAGAGACGAAAGGACCAAAGCTCTATCCACTAACTAGTCAGGGCAACACCCTCTCACCCCAAAATGAATCATAGATTCATAGAATACTAGAACTGGAAGGGACCTCAAGGGGTCATCAAATCCAGCCCCCAGCCGTGGAAGAAGGTTGGGACCATGGCCAGATCAGAAAAGGGCTACAGATAGCCAGTCAGGGCCGTGCTATCCCCTATAAGCAAGGCATCTGGAGTGGAGGAGCACACACGCTATTGCTCCAGACGTGGAGCAGGAAGAGTTTGGCTACTTGGGGTTGTAGAGAGGGTACGTGAGACAAACCAGGATAACTCCCAGGCTCAAGCTTTGCTTTCAAGGCCTGATGGTACTAGAGCTGCAGGGAGGCAGCCAGGGCAGCAGAAAGCAGCCGGCACACAGACACTTGCCAATGACAAGTGACCATTTCACTTGGCAGGTTGCCCCTGAGGCAAAGCCTAGAGGATGACTGGCTGTGGGTCACTGAGACATATAGAGGGGTATAGATTTGGGGTTTCCTGGGAGGGGAGGGCCCCAGAGTATGAGGGCTCTGCTGCATACCGTGTAAGAAGGGCATCACTAACCTGGCAAAACACAGGGCCTGGTAAGGTAGGGCAGAAGACAGATAACTGAGGACTAGACGCTGACCAACAAGGAGCACTTCTTGGGATGACAGACGTAATTCTTGGACTGACCAGCACAAGGTCCAGGCCAGTCAGTGTATGAATACTCACACAGCCTTCAAATATTTAAGACTGCTAGTATGTCCCCCATTAAATCTCCTCTTTTCCAAATTAAAGACACTCACTTCCTTCATCCCTTACTCTAATGGCTTTTATTCCATCCATTGGATCATCTTTTGTCTCTCATCCCTGAACCCTGAACCCTTTTTATTTTCACTGCAGGTTGAACCTCTCTCATCCAGTACACTCGGGACCTGATTGGTGCCGGACGAGAGAATTTTCTGGGTGATAGGAGGTCAATCTTTTCTAGCACATTACCAGCACTTCCACTGCCTAGTGGTCTCTTAGAAGACATTTAAGGTTAAACTACAGCTAAATAACAGCACAGACCACAGAGAGCCAGGACTGGTGCCTGGAAACAAACTTCAGGTTCAGCCTGTACATCCGTCTTACACATTGTTAACCCAAACTGTACACGATACCGTGTCTGAGGCCTGACCAGCGCAGGGCAGCAGAACACTATCTCCTCCCACGATGTCCTTGCTGTGCTGCTATTAATGAGATCCCAAGCTGCATTTTCTAGCAGCATGTTGTCAACAGAAAAATTCATGCAATGATCCAGCTTCCGCCTCTCGAGGAGCTGGATTAGCTACACTGACAGGAAACCCCCTGTTAGCGTTTGTAGAGCTCACAAAGGAGCCCTATTTCAGTGTTGCTTTATCATTTCAGGTGCAGACAAGCCCTGAAGTAGGTCTTCCAGGAAAGCATCCAGTCTGCGTCTGCTGCCATGGGAAGCTGGGAAATCTTTCACATACTCTTAACAGTTGATTCGTAAAGTCAGTCACCCCGAGTAATGAATATTTGGCCCTTATTTCCAGCTGGAATGTTTCTGGCTCCAGCTTCCAAGTGGTGGGCCTTGCTCTGCTTTTCTCATCCCATTCTTATGTCAGTTGCTCCCAAGGACTGTCTCCATCGATCATCTGGTTGGTAAAATAAATGGAATCATAGAAAGAGAAAGAACCTCAAAAGGTCCAGTCCAGTCTCCTGGCCTCATGGCTGGGCCAAGCACCATCTAGTTCATCCCTGGCTAATGTTTGTGTAACCTGCTCGGAAAAATCACCAGCATTGGAGATTTCACACAACCCTTAAGCTTAAGTGGAGCACTTTGCATTTGTCCTTACGGAATGGTAACATCTTCAACTCACACAATTTCTCCAGTTTGTCCAGACCATTTTGAACCATAACTCTACCTGCCAGAGCAGTTGCAACCCCTCCCAGCTCGGTATCATCCAGAAACTGTATAAGTGCACTGCCTCTGTCGCTACCTGATCAGTGATGAGTACACTGGATGGAACCAGATCCAGAACTGACCCCGATGGAACCCCGCTTGTTATGCCTTTTTCAGCATGACTGTGAACGATTAATAAGCACTTTCTAGTATTTTCCTCTAACAGCCAGGGTAGGCACCAACACAGCAGCCTATCTTACCACTTCTGTCTAATTCTGTTACTCCACCGTTGCCCTGAAACCCCCCATCTGGTGTGCTACACACAGTAGCTGTGTCTTATCTTAATTGGCCCTATAAGCTTCTTGGGCCAGGGGCTGTTTCTGCTTCTGTATTGAAGAAGGGTCCAGCTTAAGTAACCCTGGCCTCGAGCGGGGCCCCAGGAGGGTTCCCCTGTACAAGTAATCAGTATAAATAATGAACACAATAATTCAGCCAAGTCAGACCCTACCCCCAGCTTTGCTGTTCACTACACTTGGTCAAGCTGGGCCTGCTGACAGAGTGCTGGTCACTTGAAGACGAGTGGCTGTGGTGCCCTGGTGGGCTCAAAAGGGAACAATTCATTCAGTTCCATTCAGGAGCTTTATAAACCCTTGTGCTCTGCACCTGAGGAGCATCCCCAGCACGCCAGATGGGCAGGCAATTGAGATCAGCCCCCGCCAGTGCAGGCAGTCCTGGAAAGTCAGACTCTGCCTGGAACACTGGACATGAACTCCGCCTTAGAGACAGTGGGAGGAAGTGAAAGGACAGAGCAAAGAATAATCCAATCACTGTCGCCCGACTGGCCCCTTTCTCCCAGCTTAGGTCCTGAGGAGAGGCCGAGGCCTGTGCCCCTAGGGGCACCCTAAGCCGCACCTCGCCCAGAGGGACACTGGGTTGGTGTTTTACTTTTGCTGCGCCCTGAAGTGAGCCCAGTGACTGTGGTGGGCTGGCAGGTGTCTGGGCGGTAGCTGACATGGAGCTCAGCGTTCTCGCCTCACTGGACAGTGGAGCTGACAAACCCTGGAAACCTCACGTTCATCTTGGCAGGAAGGTGAGGGCACAGTGCCCCTCTTCCAATATTCACTCTGCAGCCCATCCAATGAACGGTCCCTTGCAGAGCAGCAATGTAGTTCCCGCTTGTCCTCGCAGAGAGCCCATCATCAGGGCAGGGAAATCAGCACGGCTGTGTTCTCTCGATCATCCTACTTCTCAACTCCTGTGTGACTGTGGCCAAGCTGCTCTGCATGGGCCTTACTTTACCTCTCTGTATAACGGGTAGAATGCTGGATACTAGTGAGAATAACTGATTTGCAATCCCTTAAAGAGCCCCAAGTGTGGCAGAAAGTGTCTGTGTCTCCTGTCAATCATCTGTCTCAGGAGCTGTCTGTCGAAAAACTACACGGTCATTGTGGGACAGGCTACAAAACCCTGTGGCAATCTAGCCATAGTCCCTAACCTTCTTCCTGACCAAATTCAGTCTTAAAGTAGATACAGAAATACACAGAGCAGCCAGTTCCTCCCTGACTCAGACCAGAGCCCCATAGTTCTTACTGCCCCTTGGGAAGGTCCTGTAATTGCTGTTTGCTCCTGAAGCCAAATTAAAAAAAAAGAAGGCCGACAGGCTTCTGGCGCGTCTGTTTACATCCACATGTTCAAGTCTCCCCCAGAGACTGAGGGAACACCGTTGGGATTACACACAGCTATATTATCAACTGAGCACAGCTGTGCTGGCTGTTGGCCTGGGAAGTGCCTGCAGATGCTGGGCTGAGAGAGGTGTGGGAGCCAGTGGCCTGATGGAGATTCCCAGGGAAGACACTTCCATCTCAGGATTCCCAGCTACCCGTTCCTTGCTGAGCAGCTCACCTGCTCTACAGACCCAGTGCGACACGGGTGTGGTGGGACAGAGAGTAAGTCTAGGGTGGGACAGAGAGTAAGTCTAGCCATTAATGTCTGGCACAATGCAGGATTTCTTGTATCCAAACCACCCAGGAGAGACAGCCTTCTTCTACAGCCCGGCAGCTCAGGCACTCCCACAACCTCCCAGAGTGTCTGTCCCATTGAGCTCCTGCTCTTGCAGAGGGGAAGTTTTTAGTGTGATTTCATGGAAATCTGCTATTCTGTAGTTTGAACCCAGGGATTCTTGCCCCACCCTGTGTGGTAAGACAGAGCATCTTCTCCCCATCTTTTCACGGAAAGCTTTCAGTAATCTGAACCCTGCTGTCACGTTCCCCTTCAAATACTCATTTTCCAGGCTCAGAATACCCAGTTCTTAAAGCCTTTGCTTGTCTGGCTTGTGTTCCATCCCTCGGACCATCGCTGACACACACACCCCATGTGAGATGTTGGTAAATCAAACAATCCCCGGTGTGTCAGCATGAGATAGAGGGGAGAATTCTTCCCCTATCAAACTACCGCCCACCTCCGGCGGATATGGACCGTATATGGACCGCTCACACTAATGGGAGAGCACTGCCATGGCTGTAAGTCGTGTGCACACTGAAGTGCTAGGGCAGTCTGGGTCTGCCAACATGGGCAGTGGGAGTTTCCACCACTTCCCTTTGCAGTTTGTCCCAATTGTTAACTACCTTCAGCACCAAACAGGAGGGACCATGAGGACAGCCATCGGTCCATCCAGCCCAGCATTCTGTCTTCTAACAAAGGCCATAGACAGGTGCCCCAGATGTATTGAACAGAACAGGTAACCATCAAGTGCTCCATCCCTGGTTGGCCATTTCCAGTTCTAGCAAACAGAGCTAAAAGATAGAATCCTGCCCACCCGGGACATTCTTGGACTTACCCTCCATAAACTTATTGAACATGGTTTTGCCTCCTGTTATGGGGAAAGAGTTTGACAGCTTGGCAGTGCACTGTAAACATAAATACTCCTTTTAGTTTGTTTTAAACTGGTTGCCTAATAACTGCTTTTGGTGACCTTCAAGTTCTTGTTTTATCAGGTGTGAATAACACTTTTTTATGTTCTTCTCAAACATAATGATTGTAGACACCGCTACAATTATTATTGATTCCAGAGACAGTATAAAATGGAATTGACATCCATAGGGTTAAAGTGCTTGATAATTTGTTTATTTGAATAATGATAGGTTGTTTTTAGTGTGTGAAGAGCAACAAATCTATTTCACCCATGCAAACAGCCTCCAGTAGTGAGCGTAGTAACCCATATTAATGTTGTTTCTCCATCCAGGCATTTGTGTTGTGATCACCACCCTACGTCTTGGGCATTCACCGAAGGCGGGGGAATGTGTGTTAAAAGCAGGAGATGCCACTTCCTGAAGAAATTGGACATTTCTCCTACTCCATGTCAGATTTCAACTCATCTGACTTCACCAACCCATCCACCTTCATCCTGCTGGGCATTCCTGGCCTGGAGGCAGCTCATGTCTGGATATCCATCCCCTTCTGTGCCATGTATGTCATAGCGATGCTGGGGAACTTTGCCATCATGTTCATCGTGAAGACGGAGCCGAGCCTTCATGAGCCCATGTACTATTTCCTCTGCATGCTGGCCATCACCGACCTGGTCCTGTGCACATGCACAGTGCCCAAAATGCTGAGCATCTTCTGGTTCAATTTCAGGGAGATCGGGTTCAGTGCCTGCCTCACCCAGATGTTCTTCCTTCACTCCTTCTTTACAATGGAGTCTGGAATTTTCATGGCTATGGCTTTTGATCGCTACGTGGCCATCTGCGATCCCCTGAGGCATTCCACCACCCTGAGAATCCCTGTGTTGGCCAAGATTGCCTTGGTTGTGGTACTGCGGGGCAGCCTGGTCACACTGCCCTGTCCCTTGCTAGCAAGTAAGTGGCCATACTGTAGAACCAACATCATCCCCCAAACGTGCTGTGAGCACATGGCCGTGGTAAATCTGGCTTGTGCTGACACCCGCATCAATAGTTACTATGGCCTCATTGTTGCAAACTTGGTGATCAGTTTAGATGTGATTTTTATTGCTGTATCCTATGTTCAGATACTACGGGCCATCTTTAGCCTCCCCACAAAGGACGCCCGCCTCAAGACTTTCGGGACCTGTGGTTCCCATCTCTTTGCCATTTTAGTCTTTTACATCCCAGCTATCTTCTCCGTCATCACATACCGGGCCGGCCACAAAGTGCCCCTGCATTTCCATGTTCTCTTTGCCAACGTTTGCCTCCTTGCTCCCCCCATGTTAAACCCCATCATTTTTGGTGTTAGAACCAAACAGATCCGGAATAGGCTATTCCAGGTCTTCAGTCAGAGAGGCATCACAGTTTTCTCCTTGTTCTCTAGCTTTCAGAAAGAAGCCAGTGGAGAGCTCGCTTCTGACATGGCACCAGGCCGTCTTCCCTGAGTCACTCTCTGTGAAATCAGAGAACAATTAACCACTTTCCTGGTGTAACTGTGTAGTCTCAGTGTGATAAAATGTGGAATCTATCTGTGTAAGACTTGGTGAGATGACACCTTTCCCATCGCCCATACTTGAGCACACGATAATCCACCTCCTCCCCCACCTCTTTCAAGAATGTACCAGTTGTTTACTTCTCTCCTCCCTATCTCCCTCACTTATTGGGTTACCGCTGTGGTTCTTCTTCCTCCAGTTGCTAAAGAGCTATTTCAATATTGATATAGATGTCAACTTTCAACAAACTTAAGGGACTTGTATAGTCTTACTTTGTTACTAGTTTTGTGGAGATAGTGGCACAGCCAGGACTCCTGGGTTCTGTCTCAGCTCTGAGAGGGGAGTGCGGTGTAATGTGTTATGGCAGAGGTAGTGCAAATATATCTGGGGTCTATGTAAGAATATCAGAATGACCATAGTTGGTAAGATCAATGTCCTGTCTAACCCAGTGTACTGTGTTCCCACATGGCCAATAGAGTGGTCACCTCTTCAGAGGGAATGAACAGAATAACAGGCAATCACCAAGTGATTCATCTCATGTCACCCACTTCCAGGGTCTAGAAAACAGATGTTATGAGTGTGCAAGTTGTGGGGTTGGAGCCCTGCCCATCCTGGCTGTAGTAAGATGAGTTTCTGAAATAAAAAGCCACATTTCATATCCCTGGAGTAAGGACTGAGGCCTGGGCCACCGTAGTGAAGACTCTGTTAATATAAAGCTGAAGTGAAGCTGTGAACATAGGCAGGCCCCAGCTCACAGAAGGTGGGAAGAGCGGGGCTGACATTACAACCTCACTCACACCTGAAAAAACAGAAAAGCAGTAAAGTAGCACTTTAAAGACTAACAAAATAATTTATTAGGTGATGAGCTTTCATGGGACAGACCCACTTCTTCACACTGCTCCACAAAAGCTCACCTAATAAATTATTTTGTTAGTCTTTAAAGGGCTACTTTACTGCTTTTCTGTTTTGATAGTATATAGACTAGCCCGGCTGCCTCTCTGTTACTCATACCTAAGAGATCCTAAGTTCAGGCCAGAAGCTCCTTGCAGATGGATCGTAACAGAACACCTCGTTTAGAAACACCTCTCTACTAGCATCTCCCCCCCAGCTATCAGTAACACACCAACCCTGTTTAGGACATTGTCTGAATTGCAGCATGATAGATAGGAAAGACACCCCCATGAACAAGCCACTGAGTGGACGTAAGTAGGTTGGGGCATGGCAACCTTATTCATCAGGAGCAGTAAGTAACTTGTTTGTGCCCATGTATAGAAGTGTCACCCAAGGGAATTGTCTTTGTCCAGTGTTGGAGGCAGTGACAGATCCCATGTCACTGACTCAAGTCTTTTGTAACGACTATGCACGTGTTATGCTAAATGTAGACATCTGATGCAGGAAGCTAGAACTGTGCTTCATTTACAATAAACCTGGTCTGGCACCTTCAATTCTATCTGATCTGGTCGTCTTTGTAGGAGTCTCTCAGAGTCTGCTGTGTTGGCTACTCGTTCAAGCCAACACGGCACACAGAAAAGCCAAAATCTTAGCCAAATGGTTAACATTAGTGACAGACCAGGAGACCTAACAACACTACTCTGGTATCTTCAAACTACCATCCCAATTCCAAGGTGAAAGTGCCCAGACTTTTACATTTCTCCTCGTGCAGAAGGTGTTCCATATTTCTAATAAGTTCTATTGCCCCTCTATATATCTTTTCCCAAACCTCATATATATTTTTAATATGCAGCAACTACATCTGTATGAAGTATTCACGTCCTGGTGAACCACGGGTTTACAAAGGCAATAGAATATTTCCTTATTTATCATTCACCCCTTTCCTTATTTATCATTCACCCCTTTCGTAATAACTCACAACATTGTGTTGGCTTTTCTGTTTGCCACGGTACATCGCACAAACATTTTCAGAGAATGGTCCACAATGACGTCAATATCTCTTTTCTGATGGAGAATAACAAGTGACTTGCCTAGGAATCACCCTTGGGTAGCTGTGTCCTACACCCCTCAGACCCCAGTGTCTGCAGCATCTCAGCATCACTGAGAATGGGTACAGCAGTGTGCACGTTTATAACATAGCTCTGTGCATCTCCACTGGGGTGTGCTCAGCCTCGAGGAGAAGAGCAGCATGAAGATGCAAACAGGACAGGGACAAAATACTCTCCAGGCAATATCCGCACTTTCCATGCCTGCTCTTCGGTGCCCTTTCTCCAGCCCTACAAGTTATCCGTAACTGCAGGACCTTCCAAAAGGGAGACGAGACCTTTCAGGCTCTGGGCTGAGTCAGACAAGAATTGGCAGCTCTGTGAATTTGTCTACATTTAAAAAAACTGTAGCAGAATAGTCATAAACTCAGGATAATGTCTAGGTCTCCACAGAGTCTCAGCCCATGAAATGCCCCACAGGGATAGATAGGTAGTAGACAGCTGGGTCTGGAAATTTGTGATTCAGGATAGATATGAACCCTTGCTGCAGGCACACAACTTATCACCACAGTGTCAGAGGTCAGTCATTCTCAGCAGGAACTATGATCATACCTGGAAGCAATTTTCATTGATGGATCAATAAAATACCCAGCAAACCCAGCACTATATATATATAGTGACTTTCCTTTGCTGGGTATTTTATTAATATATATATATATATATATATATATATATATATATATATATATATATATACACCCATTATAGAGATCTGTGAAGTGACTCATAGGGAGCCAGAGAAAACCCAGGAGTTCTGACTCCCTTGCTGTGATTACTGTGCCTCCATCACAACTGGAGCATATGATGAGTGTGAAATTCACCTCCCCCGCCCCAGCACAGTTAATTGACAAATACAGGAAGAAGATGGATTCCAGGGTCAGGTGAGATTATCGCATGTCCCTGCCGTGATAGGAGGGGGTTTCTGGGCACAAGTGGAAAAATCAGTCCAGGGTACTTTTGCTTAAAATGGGGGCCACTTACAGCCCCAGGCTGGTTCCTTCTCACTGAGGCAAATCCAGCCAGGCTCCACAGCACTTCTCTTCCAGAGTCTCACACTGTTGCGACTCCACTGCAACTGCACTTTAACCAAAACTCTCTCAAAACCCAAAACTCAAATTTAGAACAGCTGTTGCATGGGGTCCTGATTCCAAGCTCAACTGGACCAGGTTCTGTAGATTCAAACAGAACTACACCACTGTGATAGGATGGGGTTTCCAGGCACAGATAGAGAAATCCATCCAGGTACCTTTGCTTAAAATCCAGGTCACTTACAGCCCCAGGCTGGGATTTCCTTCTCACTAAGGCAGATCCAACCAGCCACCACAGCACCTCTGCCAGCCCCGCTGGCCAGCCAGAAGCCACACAAGCAAACCCACAGACTTGCCACCTGCTATACCAGACCAGACCAGAAACTCCCCAAACTCACATGAGCAGTTATTAAACCTGTTTCACCCAACACCTCACAGATTCTTGCAGACCCTAAAGAGTCCAGCCCCAGACCCCGGTCAATATATACTTGGATCTTACCCAAAACAACATGCTCACCAATTCTTTAGATCCAAATAGCTAATGACTTATTAATAAAAAAGGAAGAACAGGGTTAGGGAGAAGGATTGTTCAAGCAATACTTCACATACATCAGTCACAACTACTGATGCAGGCCAGTGGTCTTATTTGCTGATTCTTGAAAGTCTCTGAAAGTTCATTTCAGGTTACAAAGATTCAGTTACTGGAGCACTGTAGATCTAGCCCACTGAGCATGCACCCTTTGAGACCAAAAGACAAAACATCTCAGGTGCACCTTCCAAGTCCACATCATGGCTCTCTCCTCTCTTGAGTTCAGGGACAAAGCCCTTTCTTCTTCCCATAGTACCTTGCAGGTCCTCCTCCAGCTGACTCAGGTAGGCTGTTGGGGCAAACCGCCATTGGATGAATCCAGGAGACAGTCTCAGACTTCTGAACTGGACCTGTTCCCTTGTTTCAGTTCAGGTCAGTTGACCATTGGGCTGCAGCCCATTGACACTTCCCAAATGTCCGGGATGTAGATTAGATGTCTGAGTGCTTGTTTATAGTCCATTCATCCGGGCTGGGGCCGAGTTCACACTTGCATACTTCCACAATTCATAGCAGGCACCATTTCCCGTAACCTGACTGGAAGGCTCAAATGAAAGTCCATTAGGTAGATATCAGCTTCTTTAGAGGCCTACTTGTTTTCCTAATAGGCCATTATATAAGATGGTTTATCAGCGAGGTACTGGCTTGGACTGGATTTAAATTACCTAATGAGCATTACCAAGAAGCAAACACATTTAAAATACTTGTGCAGAGCCAATATTCATAACTTTAGCTGCAAAGAAACACAGACATACAAAATCAGTAATCATATTCAGCAAGCCAGCAGGGTGCCCTTGTGTTTCTTTGTGGCAAATACGCCTCCCTCATTAGTTAAATGCACGGGTGTTAGGCCCTTGTTTGGTTTTGAATGTACAGCTCCCAAGTGCTACAATCCATTAGCAGGTCATCCACCTATGTTCTCACAAAGCTCTGGGTATGTTTTAATACTTTATGGATGACTCTAGCGATGTCACAAGTCAGGACATGTCCAGTCAGGTGACATGAGCTCAGCAGAGGAACAGAGGCTCAGACATGGATTCCACATCTTATGGAAATTCACTGAGGAGTGTAGAATGTGCCAACAGGCCAGCAGATCAGATGACCCTCCATTGCCTAGGTGAAGAAGAAAGAGTTTTTCCCTCCACATGGCAATTCTATAAAGATGTCCCTGGCAGTGACCATCTTGTTCTTCAGCCCCATGAACTTATCCTGTGTGGACTAGGTGTCCGTCCCTCAGAGGATGTGTTTTCAGACACTCTCAAGAATAGCAGCATATACCATCATAGAATCATAGAACACTAGGGTTCCTAATTGTCAGGGTGGTCAAGCACTGGAATAAATTGCCTAGGGAGGTTGTGGAATCTCCCTCGCTGGAGATATTTAAGAACAGATTAGATAGATGTCTATCAGGGATGGTGTAGATAGTGGTCGGTCCTGCCGTCGGGGCAGGGGACTGGACTCGATGGCCTCTCGAGGCCCCTTCTGGTCCTAGTGTTCTATGATTCTATGATTCTATGACTGGAAGGGACCTTGAGAGGTCATAGAGTCCAGCCACCTGCCCTCGTGGCAAGACCAAGTACTGTCTAGACCATCCCTGACAGACATTTATCTAGCCTGTTCTTAAATATCTCCAGAGATGGAGATTCCACAGCCTCCCTAGGCAATTTATTCCAGTGCTTGACCACCCTGACAATTAGGAACTTTTTCCAAATGTCCAACCGAAACCTCCCTTGCTGCAGTCTAAGCCCATTGCTTCTTGTTCTATCCTCAGAGGCCAAGAAGAACAAGTTTTCTCCCTCCTCCTTATGACACCCTTTTAGATACCTGAAAACCACTATTACGTCCCCCCTTAATCTTCTTTTTTCCAAACAAAACAAGCCCAATTCTTTCAGCATTTCTTCATAGGTCATGTTCTCTAGAGCTTTGATCATTCTTGTTGTTCTTTTCTGGACCTTTTCCAATTTCTCCACATCTTTCTTGATCAGCTGTATCCTGCATCAATACCTTTAATTCATGCACATAATTTACCACTTTAACAATTTTTCTCTCTCACCCTACTCTTTCTTTTTTTTGTAATAAAATTTTAGATTTCAGTTTCTGAAGGACTGGCATCCGCATGCTGTTTTGGGTACAATCTAAGTATTTATTGACCTGGGAATGTAGCTAAACTCTTTGGGGCCTGGAAGAATCTGTATGAATTTGGTGAAATAGGTTTTCATAACCTCTCACCTGAGTAGGAGGGTTACCAGTTTGGGCATTAGGAGCAGCTGGACAATCTGGCTACGTCTACACGTGAAGCCTACATCGAAGTAGCCTATTTCGATGTGGCGACATCGGAATAGTGTCTACACGTCCTCCAGGGCCGGCAATGTCGATGTTCAACTTCGACGTTGCGCAGCCTAACATCGAAATAGGCACAGCGAGGGAACGTCTACACGCCCAAGTAGCACACGTCAAAATAGGGATGCCAGGAACAGCTGCACACAGGGTCACCGGGTGGACTAGCACTTCCGGGGCAACAGCTAGCCGCTCGCTTAAAGGGCCCCTCCCAGACACACTCAGCCTGCACAGCACGCGGTCTGAGGAGCCATAGGCACACAGACCCCGGGCGCCGCAGTCATGGACCCCCAGCAGCAGCAGCAGCAGCAGCAGCAGCAGCAGGTAGAGGTCCACCCAGCCCTCCCGGCAGGAGCAGGGCTTGCCCTGACCCATGCCATGTGGGAGGCAGCTGAGCACCTCCTTGCCCCAGGGCAGGAGATGCCCCCAGGGCAGCAGGGCTCAACCCCTACCCCTGCAGCACCCCGCTCCACCCCCCGCCTCACACGCCGGCGGCTGTGGAGCTACCCCACCAGCACCGACTGGTGGGAGCGGCTGGTGCTTGGGGAGTGGGACGACGACCACTGGCTCAGGAACTTCAGGATGAGCCGGCAGACATTCCTGGAGCTGTGCCAGTGGCTCACCCCCGCACTCAGGCACCAGGACACTGCCATGCGGCGTGCCCTCACAGTGCAGAAATGGGTCAGAATCGCTGTCTGGAAGCTGGCCACTCCGGACAGCTACCGATCCGTGGGGCAGAAGTTTGGTGTCAGCAAGGCCACTGTTGGGGCTGTCTTCATGGAGGTAAGCGAACCCACGGGGGGAGGGCAGGGCAGGGGAGGGGAGGCCAGGGCAGGGCAGGGCAGGGGGGCCAGGGCAGGGCAGGGCAGGGGAGGGGAGGCCAGGGCAGGGGGGCCAGAACAGGGCAGCCAGAGCAGGGCAGGGCAGGGGGGCCAGAGCAGGGCAGGGCAGGGCAGGACAGGGCCACGCACACCCTGCTCACCCCTCATTGGTGCTCTCCCATGTGCTTTCCCTGCAGGTTGTGCGTGCCATCAATGCCATGCTCCTGCACAGGCTCGTGAGGCTGGGGGACCCAGATGCCACCATCGCAGCCTTTGCCACCCTGGGCTTCCCCAACTGCTTCGGGGCTCTGGATGGGACACACATCCCCATCCGCGCCCCGCATCACAGTGGAGGACAATACCTCAATCGAAAGGGCTACCATTCTGTCGTCCTGCAGGCCTTGGTGGACAGCCGGGGATGGTTCCAGGACATTTACGTGGGCTGGCCTGGCAGCACCCACGATGCCCGGGTTTTCCGGAACTCGGGCCTGTGCCGCCGGCTGGAGGCGGGGACCTACATCCCCCAGCGGGAGATCCCTCTGGGGGACACCACCGTGCCCTTCTGCGTCATCGCAGATGCGGCCTACCCCCTCCGGCCGTGGCTCATGCACCCCTACACGGGCCATCTCTCCACTAGCCAGGAGCGCTTCAACGAGCGCCTGAACCACGCACGCCAGGTGGTGGAGCGCTCATTTGGCCGCCTGAAGGGACGCTGGAGATGTGTCCTGACCCGCCTGGATGCAGGCCCCAACAACATTCCCCAGATTGTGGGTGCCTGCTGCGCCCTGCACAATTTGGTGGAGAGCAAGGGGGAGACCTTTTTGCAGGGCTGGGCTGCAGAGGCCAGCAGGGCACACGTCCAGCCACCTGCTGCCCCCAGTCGGCAGGTGGACCCCGAGGGGACCCGGGTCCGGGAGGCCCTGCGGGCCCACTTCGACAAACAGGCCGCGGGGTGAACTCTGCCCAGGCCCCCTACTGCCCGCCCCTTCCTCCCCCACACTCCTGCCCCAACGCCCACACCATGGAGCGCCCCACCGCCCCCCGCCCACTTGTCCTGGACAAATGACAGCACGCACTTGTGGCTGAACGTAAACTTTTTTTTTTTCTTTCCGAAACTTTTTTTTTTCTTTCCGAAATTTTTTTTTTTGATGTAAATAAATATATGTGAACCACAAACAGAAAACGAGGTACAAACGTTCAAGAAAAGCAATATGTACAAAAATAAAACAATCCAAAGAAACAACTGTCTGCCATAAATAATAAAAAGAAAACCAGGGAGGATAAAGGGGAGAACTATTTACATGGGGGGGACGGGGAAACAGGGGGAAGAAAAAAATAGGGTCCAACTATATACAAGGGGGGGGGGGCCACGTCCCGGGCCCCTCGCCCCTATAGCCCGGCACTGGGCGTGGCCGGCCAGGAGCCCCACCGCGCTTGCAGCCTGGTCCGTGGCTGGGTGGGAGCTGGCTGGACCGGAAGGTATGGGGGCCGACGAGTGTCAGGTGGCTCCAGGGGTCCCTCGGCGCTCCGGCCCTCGCCGGTGGGTGGCGGGGGTGACGGCGGACGGGCCGGCGACGGGCGGAGCAGCTGGTGGTGGGGCTGCAGGAGCAGGCAGGGCGGGCGATGTTTCGGCCGGCGCGGCATGGGGGGCCAGGTAGTCCACCAGGCGGTTAAATGTGTCCATGTAGGCCCCCCATGCCTCCTGGCGCCAGGCCAGCGCCTGCTCCTGCAGCTGGAGGTGCTGCTCCGCGACCTCCAGCTGCCGACGGTGGATGGCCAGCAGCTGGGGGTCCGTCGCCGTCGGCGGTTGTAGGCACGGGGTCCGCCATCTAGCCCGCCGTGGGGCCGGTCGGTCCTCGGCCGAGGGGCTGCCCTGGAGCGATGGTCCCGGAGGGCTCTCCGGGACGGCTGACACCTCACCGGCGCTCTCTTCCGGTCCTTCTGATGGTGCAGGTGCAGGACACAGGAGAGGAGGGGGGAAAGAAGAATGGAGACAGGCGTTAGTGTGGGCCCTGAGCCGTGGCCTTTGTCCCCCCAGCCCTGTGCTGCAGGTTCCCCATCCCCGTCCCCGGGAGATGCTGCTGTGATGGATGGGGTTCAGGGGTCCCCCTGCCCTGCACCCTGTCCCCTGGTGGGAGCGACTCTCACTTCACCCCGCAGGGTCTGAGAGCAGGAGAGGTTTCTTAGGCCACAGATGGCCAGTTTCTCCCAGGAGTGACAGCACCAGCTGTCGGAAGAGACAGTCCTTCCAACCCGTCGTGGGGAGAAGACCCCAAGGGGGGTCCCTCTGGGATGCAGCTTTCCCCCTCCTCAGGCTGGCTGCCTACCAGCTCTCCCTTCCCCTAGCCTCTACCTGTGGCCCCCGCCCTCGGCCCCCAATTCCAAGCCAGCTCGGCTCCTCCCTCCTGTTTGTTCAGGGCAGAGGTGTCACCTGCCAGCTGTAGCCCCAGGATCCTCCTTTGCCCCTGGGAGCTATTCGGCTCTTGTTGCTCATATGTAGCCTGAGTCGCCCTTTGGCACTCCCCCCACTCCATCACATGCTGCTGCTGTGGGGTGTCCCACCCCCTCCTCCCGGGGGCCCCTCGAGGTTCCGCTCCCCCCTGCCCTGGGGATGGGGCATGGCACTGTCATGCGGGGTGGGGGGGGGCAGGGGCTGATGCAGTGCTGTGAGGGCCATGGCCCTGGTGTCCTTGGGGCCATGGTCATGTGAGCATGTGGGGGGCCCTGGACACATATCTCTTACCCCCGCCCCTCAAGCGCAGGGGTGTCCACCAGAGAGGGGTACCTACCTGTTGGTCTGCTCCCACGGTCCGGAGATCCCTGGGGGGCGGAGGCCCTGCTGCTGCTCCAGGATGGCAGGAGGAGGATCTGCAGACTGGATTCTGTGGAGGAGGAGCCCCCCTCCTCCTCCTCCTCCTCCTCCTCCTCCTCCTGCCGCGATGTCCCAGGAGTGGCCTCCGGGGGGGGCCCCTGGGGTGCGGGGCTTGCCTCCGGGGCGGACTTCGTCTGTAGGGCCTGCTGGGCCTCGTCAGCCAAGGTGTCAAGGGTGGCCGGAGGGGAGGAGGTGTGCTGGGAGCCCAGGATGTCCCTGAGCTCCCTGTAAAAGGGGCAAGTGACGGGGGCGGCCCCAGATCGGCTGGCCGCATCCCGGGCCCGGGTCAGGACGTGGTCAGGAGTGCGGGCAGGGTGACCCCGGGCAGCCAGGCCCTCGGCCAGCCGAGCGAATGCATCCGCTTTCCGCCTCTTGATCCCCATTACCTGGAGCACCTCCTCCTCGCTCCAGACCCCCAGCAGGTCCCACAGCTCGGCCTCCATCCAGGAGGGGCCCCGCTGCCGCTTGCCAGCCTGGCTGCCCCTCTGGCTGGGCTGGCTGCCCTGGCTCCCCTTGTGGGGGGTCCCCTGGGGGTGCTGGGGGGGCTGCCGGGCAGCCATCACAGGTCTGTGGGGCTGAGGGTGGTGCAGGCTAGCCGCATTTGCAGGCTGCAGCCTGCACGTTCCCTCAGCTTCCTGCAGAGGCAGGGAGGGGGAGGGGACCTTTAAGGGGCCGCTCCACACGGCCACCAGTGAGCTGAGGGGCTGGAGAGAGCATCTCTCAACCCCCCAGCTGATGGCCGCCATGGAGGACCCGGCAATTTCGAAGTTGCGGGACGCGGATCGTCTACACGGTCCCTACTTCGACGTTGAACGTCGAAGTAGTGCGTTATTCCGATCCCCTCATGAGGTTAGTGATTTCGACGTCTCGCCGCCTAACGTCAAAGTTAACTTCAAAATAGCGCCCGACGCGTGTAGCCGCGACGGGTGCTATTTCGAAGTTAGTGCCGCTACTTCGAAGTAGCGTGCACGTGTAGACACAGCTTCTGTGGGTTTGCTCATGTAGCTTCTAGCTGGACAGAGAGTCAGGCAGAGGAACTTTTGTGGCAGGCTTGGTTTCCATTATTGAGAAAGAAATGCCAGCCAGGGCTGTAAGTGGTCCAGTTTTAAGAAATCTGCCAAGGGTAAGGTCTCTCATCTTGGCCCAGAAACTCCTCTAAATATTACAGCATTAAAAAAAAAAAGGAAAAGTGAAGAGATTTTTTAGTTTTTCAAAGGTACATTATTAAGGATACAAAAGCAAGCTATACTGCTGCATAGGAAGAATAGAGGGAATGGCAAAAGACCGCCTTGTCTTAACCAAGGGATCTTGCAAGATCTCAGAATCAAAAGGACTCATATAAAAAGTGGTAATTAGGAGAAATTACAAAGGATTAATGTAAGCAAACAATACTTGTATACAGGGGCAAGATTAGAAAGGCGAAAGCACAAAATAAGTTCAAACTGGCGAGAGACAATAAAGGCTACTGTAGTAAGTACAGGCCCAGTATGAGGCCTTAGGCCTGAACCAAAGTAATGGTCAAGATTTTGCTAACAGAAAGCAAAGTGCAGCTGTGAGCTAAAGGGATGCATTGCTCACAGAAGCTGGCAAGAAGAGGGTTGATGTTGTACAAACATATCTACCTAGCATATTGAAGTAGGTACATGGTACCAGAACTCCCTACCCCGGAACATCGCACAGATAAGAGAGAATAGGCCGACCCATCCCAATGACAGGGGCAAAAGGGTAATATGGCAGGTTCATGGTACAAGAACTCCCTACCCTGGAACATCCCACAAAGAAGAAAGAATAGGCCAATACACCCCAATGACAGGTGCAAAAGGATAATATGATGGATAGAGTTGTTTTGTTCAAACCAACATGTACAAAAGGGGAGGCGGCACCTAACTACGTAGAAGGGGTGTACCTCAATACGTCAGGAGTGATGTGTAAGTTGTTTGTACCTGTGTATAAGAATGTAATCTTGGGATGTGGTCTGGGTCCAGCCGAGGGGGCAGTGGAAAGTCCCGCCACTGATGGAGCCGAGTCCATTGACCGCGGGTGCATATTTGTAGTATGCCCTGACTTAGACTAAGAGATCTACAGGGAACTACTATTGTATCCAATATGGCAATAAACCTGGCCGACGCGCCTTCGCACCTTACTAGACTCTGTGGTCATTGGGGGTTCTCTTCGGGTCTGCTGTATCGGCTATCTGCAGAGCTGGGGCAGCACACAGAGGGAACACACGCACGCAGCCGAGTGATACCAGCATTGGAGAGAGCAGAGGAACACGCTGGTGGCAACTCTGACGACAGCTACATCTACATTTTCCTCCTTCTTCAAAGGGGACAGGGTAATCAGGCTGAAGGGAGATTACTGATGAAGTGCTTCATTAGGCTAATTCTCCCCCACGGCAACTTCTAAGTGTCAGACTTTGAAGTGCTGGCATGCCACGTAGCTGCAGGCACTTCAAAGTGCCCGCGCTACTTTGAAATGCTTTTACTTCTCAAAATTCAGGTGGTCGGCCAGGCCAGCCTCCTGCCCAAAGCAAGATCAACTCCAAATAAATCATCCCTACCACAACTATGTCAAGCCGGGACTTAAAAACCACTATGGACGTAAATTCCACAGTCCAGTGCTTCACCACCCTCCAGGGAAATAGTTTTTAATATGCAACCTACATATATCCCTCTGTAACTTCAGACTGTTGTTCCTTTTTCTATCATCTGTCACCACTGAGAACAGTCTCTCTCCATCCTCTTTAGAACCCTCTTTCAGGAAATTGAAGACTGCTGTCAAAGCTCCCCTGAGTCTTCTCTTCTTCAAACTAAATACCCCAAATCCCTCAGCCTCTCCTCATAGCTCATGTGCTCCAGACCCCAATCATTTCCACTGCCCTCTGCTGTCCTCTCTCCAATGCATCCACATCCTTTCTATACTGGGGGGCCTAGAATTGGACGCAATACTCCACATGCAGCCTTATCAGTGCCAAGTAGAGGGGAATAATAACTTCTCTAGATCTTCTGGAAATGCTTCTCCTAATGCACCCCAACATTCCATTAACCTTCTTGGCTACAAGGGCACACTGATGACTCATGTCCAGCCTCTCATCCACTGTAATCCCAGGTCCTTTTCTGCTGCACTGCTACTTAGCCAGTCAGTCCTCAGCATGCAACAGTGTTTGGGATTCTTCCGTCCTAAGTGCAGGACTTTACATTTCTCCTTGTTGAACCTCATATTCCTTCTGGCCCAATCCTCCAATGTGTCTAGGTCACTCTGACCCCTGTCCCTACCTTCCAGTGTATCTGACATTCCACCTTAGTATCATCTGCAAACTTGCTGAGGGTGCAGTACACCCTCTCATCCAGGTCATTAATAAAGCTGTTGAGCAGTACTAGCTCTAGAAGTGACCTCTGGGGCTCTGCATTTGAAGCAGACGGCCAGCCAGACACTGAGCCATTGACCACTAGCCACTGGGCCCCTCCACCAAGCCAGGTTTCTATCCATCTTACAGTCCAGGTATCCAGTTCATATTCCCTTAACTTACGGGCAAGAATGTTGTGGGAGACTGTAAAGCTGGGCTGAAGCCAAGGTGTGTCACTTCCACCGACTTCCCCACGCCCACAGAGCCTCTCACCTCACCATAGGAGCCGATCAGATTGGTGAGGCAGGACTTGCCCCTGGTGAATCCATGTTCACCACTTGTGATCTCTTTCCCCTCTTCCACGTGAGCCAAAATGGCTTTGTCGAGAATTCCCCCCATGATTTCTCGGGGGATTGAGGTAAGGCTGACGGGTCTCTAGCTCCTTGGATTGTCTTTCTTTCCTTTATTAAAGATGATCACTACATTTGCTTTTTTCCAATAATCCGGGACCTCTTCCAATCTCCATGAGTTTGCCAAGATAATAGCCAAAGGCTATTAAAGCCAAAGGCTATTAAATCTGGACCCAGGGCTTTGTGTGTGTCTAGCTTTCCTAAATAGATCTTAACCTGTTCTTTCCCAACTGACATCTGCCCACCCCCTTCCCATACTGGATTGCTTAGTTCTGTAGTCAGGGAGATGACCTTGTCTGTGATCACTGAGGCAAAAAAGCACGGAGTACTTCGGCCTTTCCCACATCATCTGGCACCAGGTTACCCCCTTCATTCAGTAATGGCCCCACACCCACCCTGATAACTCTGTTTTTGTTAACATGCCTGTAGAAGTCCTTCTTGATACCATTCACATTCCTTGCTAGCTGCAGTTTCATTTGTGCTTTCACTTGTTGATTACCCCCCTGCATTCTCCAGCCATATATTTATCCTCCTCCTTACTCATCTGTCCAAGTTCCACTTCTTACACACATCCTTTTTGAGTTTAAGCTGACCAAGGATTCCCCTGTTAAGCCAAGCTGGTTGCCTACCATATTTGCTTTTCTTACTGCCCATTGGGATGATTTGTTCCTGTGCCTTCCATAAGACCTGTTTAAAATCCTACCAGTTCTCCTGAACTTCTTTCCCCTTTGTAAAACAGCAATAATGTAGCACTTTAAAGACTAACCAAATGATTTATTTGGTGATGAGCTTTCATGGGACAGATCTACTTCTTCAGTCTGTCCCACAAAAGCTCATCACTGAATAAATCATTTTGTTAGTCTTTTAAAGTGCTACATTTCTGCTGGGTTGTTTTTTTTTTGTTAGAGTACAGACTAACATGGCTACCTCTCTGTTACTATTCCACTTCATATTAGCTTCCCAGGGGATCCTGCTCATCATTTCTCTCAGGGAGTTGAAGTCTGCTCTTTTGAAATCAAGTGTCTGTATTTTACTGCTCACCTTTCTTCCTTTTGTCACAATCCTGAAATCTACGATCTCGTGATCAGTGCATCCCAGGTTGCCACACACTTTATTTCTCCTATTATTTCTTCCCTGTTTGTGATCAGCAGGTCAAGCTGCGCAAGGCCCCTGGTTGGTTCCTTCAGCAGTTGTACCAGGAAGTTATCCCCAGCATTCTCCAAAAACTTCCTAGATTGTCTGTGTGCTGCTGTATTGGTCTCCCAACAAATGTCTGGATAATTAAAGTCTCCCATGAGATCCACCACCTCTGACTTTGAAGCTTCGCTTAGTTGTCTGAAGAAATCCTCATCTACCTCATCTCCCTGATTTGCTGGCCTATAGCAAACAGCAAACACAACACATCTCTTGCTTCTGCTTCTAAGCTTAACTCAAAGACACTCAGCTTCCTCTTCTCCCTCCATATACTGGAGCTCTGAACAATCACATTACGCTCTCACAATTCCTCCTTTTCTCCCCTGCCTGTCCCTCCTGAACAGTTTATACCCTTCCATGACAGTGCTCCAGTTATGTGAGTAATTCCACCAAGTCTCCATTATTCCAATCCAATCTTTGACTGTGCCAGCGCCTCTAATTCCTCCTGTTTCCCAGGCTTGTTGCATTCATTGACAAACACCTTAGATAGTAAGCTGATTGGCCTACTTTCTCCTTTTGAATGAGTGGTCCTCCTTTGTTGTACCTTCTTCCCTCCCTACTCACCTCACTGCTTGTATCATCATCCTCTGACGATCCTAGTTAAAAGCTCTCCTCAATAGGTGTGCAAGCCTGCCCACAAAGATGCTCTTTCCTCTGTTCAGTAGGTGGATCCCATCACTTCCTAGCAATCCTTGATCTCAAAACAGAATCCCATGGCCGAAGAATCCAAATCCCTCTTTCTGACACCACCTGCGCAACTGTGCATTGACCTTTATGATTCAAAAATCCCTACCTAGAACCCTTCCTTCAATGGGAGGATGGATGAGAACACCACTTGCACTTCATAGTCCTTGATCTTTCTTCCCAAAGATACATAATCCACACTGATCTGCATAAAGTCATTTTTTGCTGTGTCATTGGTTCCTACATGGAGAAGTAGGTAGGGGGATTAATCAATAGGTTTGATGATTTTTGGAAGTCTCTCTGTCACATCCTGTGGATTCTAGCTCCTGGTAAGCAGCAAACTTCCCAAGATTCCAGGTCTGGACAGCAGATGGATAACTCCATCCCTCTTGGGAGGGAGTCCCTGACCACCACCACCTGTCTTCTTCTCTTGGAGTGGCAGGTATAGAAATGCCATTTCTAGGACTACTCACCCCATGACTTCCAGCCATTGGGGTTTTCTTCTGATCCCTTCTCTGAGATGTCTCACCACAGCATTCTTCACCATATCACCCACGCAGAGAGCTTGAAAGTGGTTGCCCACCTCTACAGGAATTGCAGATAACTGAATTGGCTGTTGTCTTCTGGAGGTTACATGCTTCCAGTTTTCTTCCTCGGTTTCTGCTGCACTCATCAGTTGCCCAGCCTGCTGTGCCAGCAGTACTAAATACTGCCTTCAATCGAGGAAGTTGTCACCTTCTCTGGTGGACTGGAGGGTTATTTGCGCCTCAAGCCCTCTAACCTTTTCTTCCCAGATGGTGCCAGCTTGGACTTGGTACATACGAAATCCCTTCTATCTTCCAGGAGAAAAACAACCATAGCACATGTGATGCAGGTCATAACAGCTGACTTGTCAGTACCCTTGTCACTATCCATTATCTCCTTTCTTTAGAGAATTCCCACAGAAGATATTAGAGCTGACTTGAAGGGCAGAAGAGAAACAAAACTTAAAAAAAAATATCAAATAAGAATGTGGGATCCCCCCAAGGCAAACTCCCTTGTTTGCAGCTCCCAGCTGGTCACCCTCCTGCTAAAGCCTTCTCTCCTTTGGTCCCTCCTACCCTGATGAGTCACAAGGAGGGGGGGCCTCTCTCTCACACACACACACACACACACACACACACACACACACACACACTCTGCTACAAGTATCGGAGGGGTAGCCATGTCAGTCTGGATCTGTAACAGCAACGAAGGGTCCTGTGGCACCTTATAGACTAACAGAAAAGTTTTGAGCATGAGCTTTTGTGAGCACAGACTCACTTCATCAGATGCTGGTCTTGGAAATCTGCAGGGCCAGGTATAAATAAGCCAGAGCAAGGGTGGGGATAACAAGATTAGTTCAGTCAACAAGGGTAACTGGAATTCAAATTCAAGCAGACAATCAGCATAGCAAACCGAAATTCAAATTCAAACAATCAGCCTAGCAATCAAACTCACCCACAAGTAACTGAGCTCCATCAATAACTGAAATTCAAATTCAACCAACCAAACAGCCCTGGAAACAAACACACCCAATAGCTCTGTAGCAGGATCTGCTGACAGAAATGAAGGGATTTCAAAGTTGGCAGGCGTGGGGGAAAAACTGCCCTAAGGGTTAAAACAGTTTTTTTCCACACTAACCAGGCCTCACTCTGTAAGGGGATACTAGGGGGTCATCTGCACTTCTTTGAAGTACCCACCTTGTTGCCTAAAGACAATTTATCCTGTAGGCTCCTCTGTCTGGGTTATCAGGTACCTTTGTAGTGTAAACTGGCCTCTAGCACAGCTGGTGCTTGCAGACACGTCTCAGGACAATTCTGCTGAGAGTTTCATATGTTAAAGAGGACAAATAACGACTAAACTGTCTAAACAAACTGTATAAAGAGTCATTGGAACTGGTTCTCAGGGCTCCCACTTTACTGGAAGCTGGAAGCCTGCATGCATGCAAATAAAGTTTCCTTTTAGATTTCACTCTTGCCTCACTGCTTTGACCTCCAGCCTCGAACCTTTGGGGGACACTGTACCCCAGGGGAAAGTGGCTTCCCTGACACAGGTTCCTTTAAAAAGGGCTCCCGTATGGACTAGCCGCGTGGCAGCAAAAAGTGGCAATTTTGAAGAGTGGTGGCCGCCAGCCTGCTGATGAGGCTCTGAATATGCATTTCAGCGCCTCCTTAATAATCAAAATGGTGGCCATTTTGAAGATATGAGCTAGTGTAGACACAGCCTCTTTCAAGTACTGGTGACTGCTTTTGTGTTCTCACTTAATCTCCATATTTCCAAACTAAGCATTCTCCAGCTCTTCACAGACAAACTGGTATGAGACTCGTCACCTAATAAATTACTTTGTTAGTCTTTAAAGGGTATGTGACTGCTGGTTTGTTTTGTGAAGATTAACACAGTTACCTGTCTGTGACTATTCACCACACAAGGCACTACACTTAGCCATTTGAAATGGAAATCCATCATCTATATGGAGATCTGAAGAAGTGGGTCTGCCCCACAGAAGCGCATTGCCTAATAAATTGTTTGTTAGTCTTTAAAGGGCTGTATGGCTGCTGGGTTGTTTTACAGGGAGAGAGAGAAATGGGACAAAGAGTAGACCAGGGACTCCCACCTCTGCTCTTCTGGGGAACATGTTCAAAGGGAAGGATAAAGCTTCTCCTGTTAGCCGGTGGCCGGGTAATGTGTGGTGAGGTATTCCCCTGGTTCCTAAACAACCCAGTTTTTTACTGCTGGAGCAGGGAGCTCCTAGCACTCTCACCTTTGGCCAGGCTGTGGTAACCAAACGGTTAAGGTTCTTTTATTGTGCCGGCTGTGTTGCAGTGACAAAGAGTAACAGCAGTCAGGCTTAGATCTCAACTAGTTACAAGTTTATTAAGGTACAGTTATAAGTGTGTGGTTACAAAAGGCTATTGTCTACTTCTTATATGCTAGCAGAGTACAGGTGTTAACAGGTTACGTTACAATCCAATACAAAGATATCTGTTACCATCTAACACAATGATATCTTGACACTAGTTACAGAGCTCTCATTCTTTAGCTGTGTACACCAAAAAGGAGACCTTAATGTGGGTGTCTCTTACCCTCTCTGCGTCTCTCGATACCAGCGTAGCCAAGCCAGGATCGATCACTCAATTCTGCAGAAAGACGAATACGAGGTTGGGCGTCCCCAGTTGCGGACCTCGGGAAGCAATCACCTGACCCGACCAGCAGGTAGTTGGTGAAGATGCACTCAGAGTCAGAGTGCTGCTGGGCCCATCTTTATACCCCTTGGGTCACGTATTGTCTTTCTTATCTGTGGTGCCAGATTGTACTGGTCTGTCTTTTGTGACGCCAGTTTTTACAAGGGCAATTCTTACTTAATTTGCACTTGTAAGACAGGAGATAAGCAATTTGGGAGTACAGGACATTCTTTTACAAGGGCGGAGATTTCTCTTCTGGGATGGCTGTGTGGGTGCATCAAATCCATCAATGCCAGCTGGGGTAATTTCCTGAAGCCCCCCTTATTGACAGTTAGCCTGCTAGCCCTCTATCTGTGCTTTCTGTTTCTCAGGGTCACGATGAGCCAGCACATCTGGGCCTCAGTGAGAGATATCAAAGACTGTGCTGTTTAACTGCCGTTCAGTGCCCTGTGTGCTCTGAGGCACCTTACAGGGGAGGCAAAACCTGGTCTGTAGTGGGGAGATTTTGTTTGGCTACATCTCCCCACCCCCCAACTGGCACTTCCGGGGTGAAGAAACTCTTCCTTGAGGGCAGACTGTCTGCGTCATTTGGGACCCAAAGCACCTGGGACAACACCATTGGCAGAGAACCACATTTGGATGAAAAGAGCATATTGTGCACACCTCACCCCTTTCCCCTTCCACTCACCCTCTCCTAGTGCCAGCTTTCTTGTACAGCCAGATCGAGCTCTTATAAGAGCACACGGTTTCTCTTTTGCAGGGACACGGCAAGAACGCTGAGTTTATTGAGAATTTAGTACCATTATACTATATGCAAATGATATACAGAGTTTACTCAGGGCATACACACGCGCGCACACACACACACACATGCACACCGGTTTGTGGTTGCTTATAGTTACCAAAGGTTGTTCACTCAAATCCCTTGGCCACATGGATTACAGGTGCACGTGGAGCCAGGTTCTGTTGATCCAGATCAAGGCTCAGATATTGACTAGAGGAGAAGAGGAGCCCAGCTCTGCAGTGGGGCACACGCCTCTTATAGCTTTTAGTCCACAGTTCTGGTTCTGTCCTACTGCCCCAGGCACCATGAGTCACCAGTCAATGGCAGAGGGGTTTGATCCTTTCCCACTGCCCAGGTTTCTGTGTGACTCATCATCTACAGATGGGACTTCATCTTCCTCTCCTGGTGGGTCACTGCTGTAGAGTCCAGTTCTCATTGTTCTTCAGCTGCCAAGTCTTTGTTGTCCAGACAAGCTGGCTCCAGAGGGTAACTCTGTAAGCATCTGCATTCACACTTCCAGGTGCCTCTCACACACCCCCACTCTCACAGACAGCACAAGGTTTACAGGCTCATACAAGAGTGAAATGGAGTTTTAGATACAATATGGAATTCGGTACAAAGTGTCTTATTCATATAAAATAATGGGAAGGCAGGAAGTAGTATATAAAATAACAAATCTAAAGAGTAATACAGAAGTCTGTGGCCAATTAAAAAGATACAGGGTAATACAGAGTGATACCAAGATACATAGGAATGCAAAGTTCTATTAAGATATACCTAACCATTTAGGGTTGCTACAAAGCTCTTGTGCATGCACTCTCAGCAGACAGTTGTGTCTGTATCCAACAAATGGACCCTCGTGCTTTTGAGTCACCGCCCATTGGCCTGGCTCTGGGGTTTGAGGACCTCACTCGTGCGGCATCTACACTATATTTTTCTTTCAAAAGAGGAATGTAAATGAGGGAAATAAAAATGCAAATGAAGTACTGATTTACAAATCTCACACTTCATTTGCATAATCTCATCCTATTATTTGTTTTGGAAGAGATTTCTTTCTAAAATAAAAGCAGTGTTGATGGGGTTCATTTAAAAACAAAAAACTTTTTCAAAAGAACCCTTATTCCTAAAGAAAATGAGGTCTTCAGGATTCTGTCAAAGCTGTGCTTTCAGTAAACCCTGTCTATATTGCTTTTTTTTTTCTTTTGAAAAAAATTTCATCCGGGAAAGCGGCTGGATGACATATACATGTGAAGTGCGAGATTTGTAAATCAGTGCTTAGTTTGCATTTTTAGTTCCCCTCATTTGCGAGCAGATGCAGCTTCCATTATGGCTCAGCTCCTCCATGTTCTCCAATTGCTTCAGGACACCCTTTCCAGAGATCCCTGCTCGGGGTGCACTGTACTTCCATTGGGTCACAAGATCGGTACAGCAAACTGTCCCAGGCCTTGGAAAATGGGTTCCTAAAACAATTCCTCCATTCTAGGCAGCTCCAGAGATGCCCTGCAACCCCTGCACACCATTCCCTGCCTCAGGGTCCTCACTGTCCCAGAGCATTCTTTGGGGTTTGCCCAGAATCCTCCAGAGTGTCCACATCCTCCAGCTCTGGGCTTCTTCTCCAGCTGGAGTTTCTGTCTGCTGCAGTCGCGACAATGCGACCAAAGAGTCCCCCACAACCCAGCCACAGCTGTAGCTCTCTCCTGTCCCAGCTTCTGCCTCATTCAGTCTCTGTGTTTATAGAGGGCTGGCTGCATGCCACCTCTGGGAGAAGCTGGGGAAAACATCTGTCACCGGAGTGGGGAACCCCTTGCCCCAGCCTGGATCCAGACCTCAGTTTGCCTGGAACTTGCCCCCAGAGCTCAGGGTCCAGCAGCCCAGCATCCAGCCCACAGCGGGGTGCGGGTGCATAGGCTGGAGTCAGCCAAGCTGGGGCCTGATCCGGCTCATGGGCCTGCCTGGGGGGACAGGAAGCAGCTCTGCATGTTGCTGCTCCTCCCACTCCCCCAGCTGGGGAAATGGAAGCACTGTGCTGCACTGCCTCTCAGCTGGTCCGCCTCGCCCGGAAATGGCTGCACCCCAAGGCCCATACCACTGAGGACATGTTGGAGATTCTCGTGATAGACCGATTTATGTGGATATTAGCCCTGGACCTCCGGGAATGGGTGGGCCAACATGACCCCACAACCTATGATGAAGCAGTTGCCCTGGTGGAACACTGGCTAGTAGTGAGGGGGCCAGCTCACACTCCCCAGGACACCAGACCTACCACCAAAGGACGGCTACCGACCCTAACTCTACCGGATCTGGGGCACAAGATCCCAGTGGGCCCCAGAGGGAAAAAGGAGGGGGCTAGAGGGCTACAGGGGTCAGAGGCAGGAGTAAAGGTGGTACAACAGCCTGATCCTAACACTAGGCCCCACCTTCCCTGGGGTTCTGGGCAAACCTACAGATGCTACGGGTGCAGGGAGTTGGGCCATATAGCTGCCCAGTGCCCCAGCCGAGAGGAGCCAATGCAGTATAATCTTGGGGACTGGTCAGACCCATGTGTCCTGCTTGATTTAGTGGGGGTGTCAGGAATCCCCCACAAGTTCACCTGCCCCGTGCGAGTAGAAGGAAAGGAAAGGGGCTGTATGTGATGGCCAGTGGTGTTCTGTTGTTTTTCTTATTGGGCCTGTCTTGTAGCAGGTGGCTTCTGGGTACCTCTCTGGCTCTGTCAATCTGTTTCTTCACTTCCTTAGGTGGGTATTGTAGTTTCAGAAAAGCTTGGTAAAGTTCTTGTAGGTGTTTGTCTGAGGGATTGGAGCAAATGTGATTGTACCTTTGTACCTGGCTGTAGACACTGGATCATGTAGTGTGCGCCAGATGAAAGCTGGGGGTGTGTAGGTAAGACATCCAATGAAATGAATAGGCAACAAACAGAAAACAAGCAGAAGAAATATTTTGTCACAGTCAATCTGTGGGACTCTTTGCTAGAGGACTTTATGAAGATCACGAGTATAACCGGACTCCAATAAGACGTACAGGTCTCCTGTTCTGTCAACGATGTTAACCATTTGGCTGTGTGTTTGGCCCTTCTGTGCGCCCTGTTGGCTTGCGCAGCAGACTCTGAGAGACTCCTTCAAAGACGACCAGAGCAGATAGGATTGAAGGCGCCAGACCAGGTTTATTGTAAATGAAGCACAGTTCTAGCTTCCTGCACCAGATGTCTACAGTTAGCCTAACACGTGCATAGTCGTTACAAGAGACTTGACTCAGTGACATGGGATCTGTCACTGCCTCTATACTGGACAAAGACAACTCCCTCGGGTTACTTTTTCATGCATGAGTACAAACAAGTTATCTATTGCTCTGGATGTGTCAGTTTGTCACCCCCGATCTACCTATATCCACTCATTGCCTTGCATAGGGTTTCAGTCACTATCACACTGTCAGTTTAGACCCTGTCCTAAACCTGGGTCAGTGCGTCACTGTTATATCGGGGGTGAGTATTGGTACCAAGGTTTCTCCTAATGTTCTGTTACGATCCATCTGGAATGAGTTGACAGCCTGTGCTTAGTGCCTCTTAGTTAAGAATGTGTCTATAATACCAGCCCTGCTCTGCCAACTTATATCTCAGGTCCTCATCTTACTACAGCCAGGATGAGCATGGACCCAACCCCACAACCTTCAAATTCACAGCATCTGCTGGAAAACGGTGCACTGGGTGAAACAGGACATTGGTTGAACCCACAATGGTCATTTTGATGTTCTTATATAGACGCCAGATATATCTGCCCTTCCCCTTGTAACACTTTACACCACACTCCCCTGTCAGACCTCAGGCAAAGCCCAGTATTCCTGATTGTGCCACTATCTCCACAAAACTACGTACCAAGTAAGAACATGCATTATAATTTTAAATGTAGACAGTGTCCCTTCCGTTGTTTAAAGTTGACATCCATAACACAATCTGGAATAGCTGCTGTGCAGATGGGGAATTGAGGGCAACAGTGATAATCTGATGAGTGACAGAGGTAGGGAAGGGGAAGAGCAAATGACGGGGATGGTACGTTGATGAAAGAGGTGAGGTAGGAGGTAGGGACCTGGGGGTCCAGATACCAGCCATTGGAAGGATGTCATCTCACTGAGTCTTACATAAACGGATTCCACATTTTCTTACACTGAGACCACACATTTACACCAGGAAAGAGCTCAATGGTTCTCTGACTGCCTAGACAGTGACTCAGGGAAGACGGCCCAGTGCCATGTCAGAAGCAAGATCTACACGGGCTTCTTTCTGAAAGCCCAATCACAAGGAGAAAACTTTGATTCCTTTTGGAGTAAAGAGCTGGAGTAGCCTGTTCCGGATTTGTTTGGTCCTCACACCAAAAATGATGGGGTTTAACATGGGGGGAGCCAGGAGGCACACATTGGCAAAGAGCACATGGAAATGTCGGGACACATGATGGCCAACCCTGTATGTGATGATGGAGAAGACAGCTGGGATATAAAAGGCCAAAATGGCAAAGAGATGGGACCCACAAGTCCCAAAAGTCTTGAGCCAGGCATCCTTTGTAGGGAGGCTGAATACAGTCCGTAGTATCTGGACATAGGACATAGAGATAAAAATCACATCTAAACTGATCAGGAAGTATCCCACAGTGAGGCCGTAGTAATTATTGATGCGAGTGTCAGCACAAGCCAGATTTACCACGGCCATGTGCTCGCAGCACGTGTGGGGGATGATGTTGGATCCGCAATATGGCCACATACTTGCTAGCAAGGGACAGGGCAGTGTAGCCAGGCTGCCCCGCAGTACCACAACCAAGGCAATCTTGGCCAACACAGGGATTCTCAGGGTGGTGGAATGCCTCAGGGGATCGCAGATGGCCACGTAGCGATCAAAAGCCATAGCCATGAAAATTCCAGACTCCATCATAAAGAAGGAGTGAAGGAAGAACATCTGGGTGAGGCAGGCACTGAACCCGATCTCCCTGAAATTGAACCAGAAGATGCTCAGCATTTTGGGCACTGTGCATGTGCACAGGACCAGGTCGGTGATGGCCAGCATGCAGAGGAAGTAGTACATGGGCTCATGAAGGCTCGGCTCCGTCTTCACGATGAACACGATGGCAAAGTTCCCCAGCATCGCTATGACATACATGGCACAGAAGGGGATGGATATCCAGACATGAGCTGCCTCCAGTCCAGGAACACCCAGCAGAATGAAGGTGGATGGGTTGGTGACCTCAGATGAGTTGAAATCTGACATGGAGTAGGAAAAATTTCCAACTTGTTCAGTAAATGGCATCTCCTGCACTTACTGCACATTCCCCTGCTGTCAGTATATGCCCAGGGTGTGATTTGATAATAGCAACTCAAATGCCTGCATGGAGAAACAATGTTAATATGAGTTACTGCATGCACTACTGGAAGCTGCTTGCATGGGTGAAATAGATTTGTTGCTCTTCACACACTAAAAATGACACTATCTTTATTCCAATAAATAAATTATCAAAAACCTAACCAATGAATGTCAATACCATTTTACAGTGTAACTGGAAATAATAATTGTAGAGTTGTATACAATCATAATTGTTGAGAAGAAAGTAAAAATGTGCTAGTTGCTCCTTTCCATGAAATATGAACTTGGAGGTCACCAAACACAATTGTAGGCAACCAGCTTAAAACAAACAAAGAAGAGTATTTCTGTTCACAGTGCAGAGTCAAGATGTTAAATTCTTTCCTCGGGGATTTTGTGAAGTCTAAGACCATAACAGGAGGCAAAACGAATTCATAGAGGGTAAGTCCGAGAATGTCCTAGATGGGCAATGATTCTGTCCCTAAATTTTCTTTTCCAGAACCTAGGAATGGCTGACCAGGGAGGGGACACTTGGTGGTTACCTCGTCTGTTTAGTACTTCTGGGGCACTTGGTTTTTGCCACTGATGGAAGACAGAACACTGGGCTGGATGGACCTATGGCTGTTCTCATGATGTTATGATCTCAGGGGTCAGGATGGAAGCTGAAAGAAGACAAATGACAGCTGAAATTAAAGCTAAATGGTTGGTCCTGAGGGTAATTAACAATTAGGACAACCTGTGAAGGGATGTGGTGGATTCTATAACTGCCCATGTCAGCAGACCCAGACTGGATATTTTTGTAGAAGATCCCAGTCCTATAGCAGCAGTGTCGTACCACTTCAGTGCATGCGCCACTGACAGCCATGGCAGTGTTCTCCCATTAGCGTGAGCGATCCATAACCACGAGAGGTGGGGATAGTCTGATAGGGGAAGAATTCTCTGCTCGATGTCATGTTGACACACCAGGGATAGTTTGCTATATCGACGTCTCACATGGGGTGTGGATTTTTTGTTCTTATGAAAAACAAAATAAAACAAAAAAAATCCTTTGAGGGGTGCAAGTCCCAGGAAACAATAATCCGGCTCTACTCATAGTGCTTACATCTCAGCTGGAGTAGCGTGTCCAGTAGGAAGCAAGAAGAGAAATCAGAAAGGATCCAGGTGTGAGTGTCAGCGATGGTCCGAAGGAAGGAACACAAGCCAGACAAGTAAAGGCTTAAAGAACTGGGTATGCTGAGCCCGGAAAATGAGTATGTGAGGGCGAATGTGGCAGCAGGCTTCAGATTACTGAAAGCCTTCTATGATATGTCTGTTGAGAGGTCTGTTGTTGTGACCTGCATGTCATGTGCCATGTTCGTCTTTCTCCCGAACGATAGAAAGGAGGATTTTCTCTGTACCAAGTGTAAGCTGGTAGCCATTTTAGAAGAGAAGGTTAAAGGACCTGAGGTACAAATATCAACCCTCAGGTCCATCAGAGAGGGTGAAGACTTTCTGGATAGAAGGCAACAGATGATACTGCAGGAGCAGCAGGTTGCCCAAAACAAGGAGGAGAACTGGAAGCATGTTACCTCCAGGAGGAGAAAACCAGTTCCAGTCGCTCCAATTCCAGGGAAGTTAAGTAACTGCTTTGAGCCTCTCTCCACAGGTGACACGGCAGAGATAGTTGGGGCTGATACCTCCCAGGGATTGTATCTGAAAGAGTCCCCACAGTTTAGAAGGCAGGGGATGTGCAGTCCTAGGGATGGGAGTTCTATGACCACCACCCCTAAGAGAAAAAGATGAGTGGTGGTGGTCGGGGACTCCCTCCTAAGAGGGAGGGAGGCATCCGTCTGCCACCCGGACCTAGAATCCCAGCAAGTTTGCTGCTTTCCTAAAGCAAGAATTCGGGATATTACAGAGTTGCTGCCAAAAATTCTTCAACCAGTAGACTATTACCGCTTCCTCCTATTTCATGTGGGAACCAATGATACAGCCAAGAACAACTTTGATGAGATCACGGCAGACTACGTAACCCTTGGGAGAAAGATCAAGGAATACGGAGCACAGGTGGTCTTCTCATCTATCCTCCCTGTGGAAGGAAGGGGTCCGCAGAGGGATCGTCGAATCACAGAGGTAAATGCATGGTTGCGTAGGTGGTGTAGCAGGGAAGGATTTGGTTTCTTTGACCATGGGATTCTGTTTCGTGCGCAGAGATTGCTGAGAAGAGACGGGATCCACCTCACTAAAAGAAGAAAGAGCATCTTTGTGGGCTGGCTTGCAAACCTAGTGAGAAGGGCTTTAAACTAGGTTTGTCAGGGGAAGGTGACACAGGCCCGGAGGTAAGAGGGGAAGGAGGAGGGAACGCCAATCGGCCCCTTCTTTAAGAGGCTTGTACACTAATGCCAGAAGCCTGGGGAACAAACAGGAAGAATTAGAGGCCCTGGCACAGTCACATAAGTATGAGGTGGTTGGAATAACGGAGACTTGGTGGGACGATTCGCATAACTGGAGCACGGTCATGGATGGTTATAAATTGTTTAGGAAGGACAGACGGGAGAAAAGGAAGAGGAGTTGTGCTCTATGCGAGGGAGCAGTATGATTGCTCAGAGCTCCAGTATGAGGAAGGAGAAAATCCAGTTGAGTGTCTTTGGGTTAAGCTTAGAGGTGGAAATAACAGAGGTGATGTTGTAGTTGGTGTCTGTTATAGGCTGCCAGATCAGGGAGAGGAGATAGATGAGGCTTTCTTCAGGCAGCTGAGTGAAGCTTCCAAATCACAGGCTCTGGTTCTCATGGGAGACTTTAATCATCCGGACGTTTGTTGGGAGACCAATACAGCAGCACACAGACAATCCAGGAAGTTTATGGAGTCTACTGGGGATAACTTCTTGGTACAAGGGCTGAAGGAACCAACCAGGGGCAGTGCTCAGCTTGACCTGTTGCTCACAAACAGGGAAGAGCTAGTAGAAGAAATAGAAGTGGGAGGGAACCTGGGCTGCAGTGACCACGAGATCGTAGATTTCAGGATCGGGACGAAAGGAAGAAGGGTGAGCAGAAACATACAGACCCTTGATTTCAGAAGAGCAGACTTTGACTCCCTAAGAGACCGGATGAGCAGGATGCCTTGGGAAATGAAGATGAAGGGGAAAAGAGTTGAAGAGATCTGGAAGTATTTTAAAGAAGTCTTACTGAAGGCACAGGAACAAACAATCCCGCTGTGTAATAAGAAATGCAAACATGGTAAGCAACCAGCTTGGCTTAACAGGGAAATCCTTAGTTAGCTTAAATTCAAAAAGATGCATACAAGAAATGGAAATGTGGGCAGTTGACTAAGGAGGAGTATAAACATACGGCTGGAGAATGCTGGGCAGTAATCAGGAAAGCGAAAGCACAATTGGAACTGCAGCTGGCAAGAGATGTGAAGAGTAACAAGAAGGGTTTCTACAGGCATGTGAACAATAAACGGGTTATCAGAGAAGGTGTGGAGCAATTACTGGATGAGGGAGGTAACCTAGTGACAGATGATGCAGGAAAAGCTGAAGTACTCAATGCTTTTTTTGACTCAGTCTTCACAGACAAAGTCAATGTCCCCAGGACGGTCCTAGATGATGCAGTATGGGAAGGTGAAAGGCAGCCATCTGTGGGGAAGGAACAAATTCTGAGCTATCTAGAAAAACTAAGATGTGCACAAGTCCATGGGTCTGGATTTAATGCACCCAAGGGTACTGAGGTCATTGCTGAACCTTTGTCCATTATCCTTGAAGACTCTTGGAGATGGGGGGAGATACCGGATGACTGGAAGAAGGCAAATACAGTGCCTATCTTTAAAAAAGGAAAGAAGGACAATCCAGGGAACTATAGACCCATCAGCCTTACCTCAATCCCTAGGAAAATAATGGAAGGAATCCTCAAGGAATCCATTTTGAAGCACCTGGAAGAGGGGAAAGTGATCAAAAGTAGCCAATATGGATTCACCAGGGGCAAGTCCTGCCTGACCAATCTGATTAGCTTCTATGATGAGGTAACAAGCTCTGTGGACATGAGGAAGTCAGTGGATGTGATATACCTTGACTTTAGCAAGGCTTTTGATATGGTCTCCCACAACATTCTTGTCCATAAGTTAAGGAAATATGGATTGGATCCTTGGACTATAAGATGGATAGAAAGCTGGCTTCATGGTTGGGCCCAATGGGTAGTGGTCAATGGCTCAATATCTGGATGGTGATCTGTTTTACGTGGAGTGCTGCGAGGCGCGGTTCTGGGGCCGGTGTTATTCAACATCTTTATTGATGACCTGGATGAGGGACTGGGTTGCACCCTCAGCAAGTTTGCAGATGACACAAAACTTGGGGGAGAGGTAGATACGTTGGAGGGTAGAGAGAGAATCCAGAGGGACCTGGGTAAATTGGAGGACTGGGCCAAAAGAAATCTGATGCGGTTCAATAAGGAGAAGTGTAGAGTCCTGCACCTGGGGCGGAAGAATAACAAACATTGTTACAGGCTGGGGACCGACTGGCTCAGCGGCACTACAATGGAAAGGGACCTAGGGGTTCTGGTGGATGAAAGGCTGGATATGAGTAAACAGTGTGCCCTTGAAGCCAAGAAATCCATTGCCTCGAGAGGTGGTGGATTCTCCATCCCTTGAGGTTTTTAAGTCCCGGCTGGACAAGGTCCTGGCTGGGATGACTTAGTAGGGGTTGATCCTGCTTGAAGCATGGGGCTGGACTAGATGACCTCTTGAGGTCCCTTCCAGGCCTATGATTCTGTGATTCTGTGAAAAGATGAGGAGAAGATGCTCTGTCTTACCACACAGGGTGGGGCAAGAATCCCTGGGTTCAAACTACAGAATAGCAGATTTCCATGAAATCGCACTAAAAACTTCCCCTCTGCAAGAGCAGGAGATCAATGGGACAGGCACTCTGGGAGGTTGTGGGAGTACCTGAGCTGCTGGGCTGTAGAAGAAGGCTGTCTCTCCTGGGTGGTTTAGACACAAGAAATCCTGCATTGTGCCAGGCATTAATGGCTGTTCAGAGCAGAAAAGACCCCAGACTTACTCTCTGTCCCACCACACCCGTGTTGCACTGGGTCTGTAGAGCAGGTGAGCTGCTCAGCAAGGAACGGGTAGCTGGGAATCCTGAGATGGAAGTGTCTTCCCTGGGAATCTCCATCAGGCCACCGGCTCCCACACCTCTCTCAGCCCAGCATCTGCAGGCACTTCCCAGGCCAACAGCCAGCACAGCTGTGCTCAGTTGATAATATAGCTGTGTGTAATCCCAAGGGTGTTCCCTCAGCCTCTTGGGGAGACTTGAACATGTGGATGTAAACAGATGGGCCAGAAGCCTGTCGGCCTTTGTTTTTTTTTTTTTTAATTTGGCTTCAGGAGCAAACAGCAATTACAGGACCTTCCCAAGGGGCAGTAAGAACTATGGGGCTCTGGTCTGAGTCAGGGAGGAACTGGCTGCTCTGTGTATTTCTGTATCTACTTTAAGACTGAATTTGGTCAGGAAGAAGGTTAGGGACTATGGCTAGATTGCCACAGGGTTTTGTAGCCTGTCCCACAATGACCGTGTAGTTTTTCGACAGACAGCTCCTGAGACAGATGATTGACAGGAGACACAGACACTTTCTGCCACACTTGGGGCTCTTTAAGGGATTGCAAATCAGTTATTCTCACTAGTATCCAGCATTCTACCCGTTATACAGAGAGGTAAAGTAAGGCCCATGCAGAGCAGCTTGGCCACAGTCACACAGGAGTTGAGAGGCAGGATGACCGAGAGAACACAGCTGTGCTGATTTCCCTGCCCTGATGATGGGCTCTCTGAGAGGACAAGCAGGAGCTACATTGCTGCTCTGCAAGGGACCGTTCATTGGATGAGCTGCAGAGTGAATATTGGAAGAGGGGCACTGTGCCCTCACCTTCCTGCCAAGATGAATGTGAGGTTTCCAGGGTTTGTCAGCTCCACTGTCCAGTGAGGCGAGAACGCTGAGCTCCATGTCAGCTACCGCCCAGACACCTGCCAGCCCACCACAGTCACTGGGCTCACTTCAGGGCGCAGCAAAAGTAAAACACCAACCCAGTGTCCCTCTGGGCGAGGTGCGGCTTAGGGTGCCCCTAGGGGCACAGGCCTCGGCCTCTCCTCAGGACCTAAGCTGGGAGAAAGGGGCCAGTCGGGCGACAGTGATTGGATTATTCTTTGCTCTGTCCTTTCACTTCCTCCCACTGTCTCTAAGGCGGAGTTCATGTCCAGTGTTCCAGGCAGAGTCTGACTTTCCAGGACTGCCTGCACTGGCGGGGGCTGATCTCAATTGCCTGCCCATCTGGCGTGCTGGGGATGCTCCTCAGGTGCAGAGCACAAGGGTTTATAAAGCTCCTGAATGGAACTGAATGAATTGTTCCCTTTTGAGCCCACCAGGGCACCACAGCCACTCGTCTTCAAGTGACCAGCACTCTGTCAGCAGGCCCAGCTTGACCAAGTGTAGTGAACAGCAATGCTGGGGGTGGGGGAGGTAGGGACTTGGCTGGATTATTATGTTCATTATTTATGCTCATTACTTGTACAGGGGAACCCTTAAACTGGACCCTTCTTGAACACAGAAGCAGAAACAGCCCCTGGCCCAAGGAGCTTATAGGGCCAATTAAGATAAGACGCATCCACTGTGTGTAGCACACCAGAAAGGGGGTTGCTCGGGAGGTAAGCGTGGGACTGCCACTATGAAGGAGTGGTTACGTAGGGTGTTGGACAGCTGACGTGAACCATCCTGCCTTGGCTGTTGGAAGAAATTACCAGAAAATACTTGCTGGAAAGGCATAACAAGTGGGGTTGCACTGGGATCAGTTCTGGAGCTGGTCCCATTCAGCATACTCACCACTGGTTTAGATGAAGTTTTTGGATGATACCAAGGCAGAAAGTGTTTCAGGTGCTTTGGGGGAAAGAGCTATAATTCAAAAACCTCTGGACACACTGAAGAAATGCTGAGAGGAGAACAGGCTAAAATTCAGTAAGGACACATACAAAGTGCTCCACTTAAGCTTAAGGGTTGTGTGGAATCTCCAGCACTGGTGATTTTTCAGAGCAGGTTACACAAACACTAGCCAGGGATGGTCTGGATGGTGCTTGGCCCTGCCATGAGGCCGGTGGACTGGACTGGACCTCTTGAGGTTCTTTCCCTTTCTGATTCCATTTATTTTATCAACCAGATGATCGAGTGGAGACAGTCCCAGGGAGAAACTGACAGATAATAATTTGCTGAGAAAAGCAAAGCAAGGCCCAAAACCTGGAAGCTAAAACCAGAACCATTCCAGTTGGACAACGGTGCTGGCAGAGGGTCCTTGCTGTGGGACTCAGACAAGGAGGCAGGCCTCAGTCCATTTCCTCCCCACCTGCACTACTTCTAGCCACACCAAATGTGGCCAATATGGGCAGTGGCTCCCCCATGAAGTGAGGGGCTGGCTAGAGGCTGCAGCTGGCTAGATTGGTGGGTGCCCTAAACAAGGACTGGTGAGACCACACAAAAGAGAGCAAGGGACTGCAGTGGGCACGGCAGGAGGGCAGTGTCCCAACCAAGATTCTGGGCTGCATTAACAGGAGTGTTCTGAGCAAGACACGAGAAGTCATTCTGCTGCTCTAGTCTGCGCTGGTTAGGCCTCAGCTGGAGCACTGTGTCCACTTCTGGGCACTGCACTTCAAGAAAGACATGGAGGAATTTGAAAAGGGCCAGAGAAGATCATCAGAAATGACTAAATAGCTGCCTGGCCATCCTGGGAGCAAATGGGTCCTGAGCAATCAATGAAGTAGAGTGAGGCGTGGTGGCGGCATACGACACCAGGCACAGGGAGGAGCTGTGCTGGAGAATGAGCTAATTTCCTCACTGACCAGCAGGAGGTGTCATGGTGGTGAGTTGGCCCCGTGACAGCATCCAAGGTTGCATCCTCCCTTGTGGCATGAAGCTCACAATCAGTTAGTTTTCACCACGTGCCCTAGATCCTTTTCAGACTCCATGACACAGTGCCCTAGCCTGAGCGTGGGGCCTGAACTCCCTGTTCTGAGAGGGCAGTTTTGTCTGTGACTGTATAAAATGCTTTTCTTGCCTTGACGACCTTTACCAAATGTTCCAGGTCAATCAACGTGCACAATTGCCACCTCCCTGCTCATCTTCGGGTTTTGCACACGTTTTGTGTTCTCCACACTGACCTTTTATTTGCTTCCTGATCACTGAGGGAAATGTTTAATAGCATCTGGCCTAAAACTGATCCCCACAGAACTCTGTTAGCACTTACCCTTTTGCCAACACTGGCCCATTCACCACTGCTTTCCAAAGTCCGACTGCTAGCCACCTTTAGTCCATTCAGTGTGTACTCTTCTCGTACTGCGTAGTGTAAATATAGGTATCTGAATTGCTTCCCTACTACATCAAATATCCCCAAGCAATCAAATTCCTATTGTAAGTGTAAGTTTCCTTTCATCAGCAAAGTAGGTGCTGTCGTTAACAGGTGAAATTATATTTTTTGCTTGTTTTCTACAAACCATGTTACTGACTAGCATTAATTATATACTTGTTTCATAATGTTGTCAAATCTTTTTAAGGACTTTTCTATTATTTGTTCATACGTTGTTTAACATAGTACTGACCCATACGTGCCTTTTTGTGGGGTTGGGAGTTGCCTGATTGCTTATTTTTGAGAAGTGTGCTTGATCAGTCAGTTTGTAATTCTGGGTTTCATAAGTCTGTGGTTTTATTTTTAGGTGCTTTTAAATATCTATGTTGACGTCTGTTGGACTGGAATCTCTTTCATTGCCTAATAATATGAGTTATGAGTTGACAGTGATGCTGTTGCAAAAAAAAATAAAAAACAAAAAAACATGATTCTGGGATACATTAATATCTGTGTTCTGAGCAAGACATGAGTCATCGTTCTTACACTCTACTCAGTACTGATTAGGCCTCAACTGGAGTATTGTGTCCTGTTTTGAGCTCTGCATAGCAAGAACAATTTGAAGAAATTGGAGTAAGTCCAGAGAAGAGGAACAAGAATGATTAAAGGTCTAGAGAACATGAGCTATGAGGGAAGACCAAAAGAATGAGGATCTAAACGAGTTTTACAAGGAGGAGGGAGAAAAAATGGTTGTCCTTGGCTTCTGTGGATAGGACAAGAAGCAATGGGCTCAAAGTATACCAAAGGAGGTTTAGGTTGGACATTAGGAAAAACTTCCTAACTGTCAAGGTGGTTAAACACTGGAATAAATTGCCTAGGCAGGTTGTGGAATCTGCATCACTGGAGATAGTTAAGACCAGGTTAGATGGACATCTATCAGGGATGGTCTAGGTGGTGCTTGGTCTTGCTGGCAGTGTTCTATGATTCTATGATTCAATACCTCCTGCTTCCTTTTTTTCCAAATGTAGAACAAACATATTTGCTCAAGAAGATTTGTTCAACAAACCCTCCTTTTATGAAATATTGACAAGTTTCTTTTCTGGGTTTTTAGCTGATATTTGTAAAGTCCCTTAGATAGTTTCATAACTCACAACTTATATTGCTTTCTCTTTTCCCTTTCTCCCATTTGTTAAATATTGCTTTCCCTCCAACTGCTGCCTTTACTTTCCAATTGACCTGGGATTTTAGCCAGAGGTTTCAAGTTTTTTGACTGTGAAATTCTGTTTGTTTGTTTTTTCTTTCTGTTTAAAGATATCTAATAAAGGGTGTGTCTACACTAGGAACTAACTTTGAAGTTAACTTCGAAGTTTGGCGCTACATCCAAGTAGCCAGGACAGAGTCTACACCCTTACTTTGAAGTTAAGAAAGGAGCCCTACTTCGAAGTCCTTACTCCATTCCCAGGAATGGGGTAGTGCCCTACTTTGAAGTTTAACTTTGAAGCAGGGTGTGTGTAGATGCTCAACTTCAAAGTTGCTTACTTTGAAGTTGGACTTCAAAGTAAGCAACTTCAAAGTTACTTTTTGTAATGTAGACACAGCCAAAGAGTTCCAAGAGAATATTCCAATGTAATGACCAGTTTTCTTTCTAATTTTTTCTCACAGTTATTTTTTGCTGATAATTTCCCTCATCTTTGGAGTATTAGCCCTTTTGGAGTACTCAAGCAATTGCAGACAGTGCTGGTTGGAAACTGTTCTCTCTCTGACTGTTTGAATATGATCGGTTCCATTGTTTGATTTGTTCTCTTCTATCAGGCAACCCCTGTTCTGTAAACTAAACAGTCCCAGACTTCCCAATCTACCCATAAATGACAGCCTTCCCCATACTACTGCTTGTTTCAGAAATCACCTTTATATTTGCTTCATCCTTCAAAGAGACAAGATAACCAAAAATGAGTCCATGTCTAAAGCAGGTTGTTCAGCATGGGTTTTTGAAGAACAAATAATGTCAAATCAGTCTGATAACTTTAGGTAGGGGGATAGCAAGCCTGGTGCGTAAGAGGAAAACGTTAGATGTGGTATATCTCGACTTTAGTAATTCATTTAATACAGTCTCATATGACGTTGTCATCAAACTAGAGAAATCCAAACTAGCTGGTTGGGTAACCATTCCCAAAGCGTAGCTATCGATGGCTCGCCATCAAGCTGGAAGGGTATGATGCATGGGGTTCCATCAGGATCAATTTTAGGACCAGTTCTGTTTAATGTCTTCTTCAGAGCTTTAGACTGTGGCCTACAGAGTATGTTTATGAAGTTTTTGAAGGCTACTAAGGGTTGCAAGTGCTCTGGGGGATAGGATTATAATTCAAATTCATCTGGACAAACTGGAGGGATATATTTGGAGTGTGTAGGATGAAATTCAGTTAAGATGAATGTAAAGTATTCCTCTCGAGGAAAGAACAATGAGTTTCACAGATACAAAATGGGAAATAATTATTTAGGAAGCCCATTCTGAGCATTTTCTAGTTCAGTTCTAGGGAAATCAATTTCAGTGCCTCCCTTGCCTAGTTGTACATCTTTCACAGCTTCTCCATGATAGAGTCGGGGATATTTGTGGTCATGGGTTCAAATCACTACGTGGCTATCTGCCATGCCCTGAGACATTCCACCATCCTGATAAACTGTGCTGTGGCCATGAGTGGCCTGGCCATCATGCTCTGGGGTTGAATTCTTGCAGTGTCCCATCCCTTTCTGGCCCTATTGCAGAACCAATATTCTTGCCCACTTGTACTGCAACAGTAGGGCTGTGGTAAAGTTGGCCTGTGCCAATATCAATGTTAATAATTACTACTGTTTCTTTATGGGTTTCTGTGTGATTGGTCTTGTTGTATTTTTATCACTGTGTCCTATATTCAGATTCTGAGGGCCATTGTCAGCCTCCCGACAAAGGATGCCCAGCTCAAGACATTTGGGAGATACAGCTCCCACTTGTTTGTCCTCCTAGCCCTTTATATTCCAACTCTCTTCTCCTCCATCACATCCCTCAGTTCCACCTTCTAAATTCCAGTATGGACCTCCCTTTGCCCCACATGCTAACCCCCCATCATCTGCAATGTGAGGGTGAAACATATATGGGGCAGACTGTTCCAGTGCTTTACTAAGAAAAGGACCTCATGTTTTCTCCTTGCGCTCTGGCTTTCTGACAGAGCTGCATGAAGAGCTGGATGGCGACATGGTGCTGGGTCCTTTCCCATGGATCGCTGACTGGACAGTCAAAGGCTGTGGCCACACTTGGCCAAAACTTCGAAATGGTCATGCAAATGGCCATTTCGAAGATTACTAATGAGGCGCTGAATTGAATATTCAGCGCCTCATTAACAGTAGGACGCTTCTGGCCACAGTACTTTCAAAGCGCGCGGCTCGACATGGCTACACGGGGGTCCTTTTCGAAAGGATGCCGCACGTTTTGAAATCCCCTTATTCCTCTCAGCAGAGGGGAATAAGGGGATTTTGAAAGGTGCAGGGTCCTTTAGAAAAGGACCTCTGTGTAGCTGCGCCGAGCCACGCGTTTTCGAAGTGCCACGGCTGGAAGTGTCCTAATGTTAATGAGGCACCAAATATTCAATTCAGCGCCTCATTAGTAATCTTCGAAATGGCCATTTGCATGGCCATTTTGAAGTTTTGGCCAAGTGTGGCCACAGCCAGAGAGACATTAAACCATTTCCTGGGCTGGCCGTGCAACATCAGCATGGCAAGCTGGGTAATTGGTGTATGTACAACTCGAACTCATAGGGTTGACGGCTTTCTAATTTCTGCTCAGTGGACTATTGAGACCCTTTCTCCTGCTCCTTTTCTTTGTCCAAAGCTCCACACCTGCTCCACATCTTCCCCCAAAGCCCCATGGCCTTCTCTGCCTACTCCCCCAAGACCTTACCACTGTTTATTATTCCCATCCTCTCCTCTCACCATCAACTGCTGGATCATCTTCCCCTCCATACCTCACTCAGCAGGGTTCCCCGTGATCCAGAGATGCAGCCTCACAGGGAACCTTCCATGAGAATATGAGTACAGCCCTGTGGCCTAAAAGCCAACCAGGAACAAAGAGGGAAGCCAGGAAGCCATATGAAAGCAGCTGCAAGTTAGCAACAGGGCTCTCTGGCAGATGGTTAAAATAATGCATCATAAATTGGGGGCCCCGAAGCTCAGCTACAAGGTACCAGAATCAGTGGTCTCTAGAAGACTGGGGGAGGGCAGCTCTCTGAACTTTATCTTGTCAAAGCAGGACCATTCCAACTAAATCATCCTGAGGGAAGAGAACAGTGCGTGTGGTTAGTTTATTTAGCTTTCAGCTCCTCTATGTCCCTGCAGGCTGGGGGCATGTAGAAGGCAGTGTCCCTGCAGCAGTGTAAGATGGGAGCCTTTTGTCCTAAGACAGGCCTCGGGGTAGGGCAAGAGATCTGCTTTGTCATTAGAAGTACATCCACTGCAAGGGGCAGAAGGATAAGCCCCTGAATGAGCTGGAGAGATGGGATGCTGGGAAGAGTACAAGAACAGAGGTAACTTCTATTAACTGGCTGTGTTGACAGTACCTAATCTGATGCTACAAGGAAGTCATTGACCAGTGGCTCAAGCTGCACGCTCAAGTGAAGCCTAACATACAACTGCATAGGGCTTTTGGTCACTACCTCTCGGAGATTTCTAAGTAGGCTGCTAGGCAGCATTATCCCTGTGTCATAGGACACACTGAGTCACACAGAGGGAAAGTGGTTCACCTAAGGCCTCCCAGTGAATTAGTTCCAGAGCTGAGGATAGGAACTGGGGCCCTGAGGAGTTCCTCTTAAAAGCAGCACAGTAGAAATAATAAACAATAATCTCCACTGTAATGTCACCTATCACCACATTGACTTTTAGATTTGAATATTTTTCATGCATGATTAGAATATATTTGATTTCTAAATGTTTGCAACCCATGGCCTGAGTTTTTGGTGGAATGTAGATAACTCTTTTAGTGAAATGGTTTTGTAAGCAGCCATTCTGTGTTAGCAAAGGGCCTAGCATTTGTCATTCAGAAAACTGTGGCACATAAAGTTGAGCTGCTTTCCTGTTATACCAGATAAAACCCTTTCCATGAGTTGATTTATTCTATTTGCAATTATGTCTAGCTATTTCAGGAGTCTTGTATTCATTATACGCATTCATACTTATCTTCAACAATATGCTGTAATGCAAGAAACCTACAGGCCTGTACCCTGTATTGAACAGCTGAAGGAACTTAGTAAAGTAAGTTAGCATAAGCACTTACTACCTTTGGCCTAGATAAAATTTCTACTTGGCTGCTCCTTGACTTCGGGAAACTTAAATAGGGAACGGAACCTAAACCTGAGCTTGTTCATCTGGTACCCTGGTTAGTAACCACAGGGCATAACACAGAGCTGAGAAGTTGTGAGGAAGACTAAAGGTAATGGTTTCAGAATTGAGAGAATCCTCAGTACATAAGAACATAAGAACATAAGAATGGCCATACTGGGTCAGACCAAAGGTCCATCAAGCCCAGCATCCCATCTGCCGACGGTGGCCAATGCCAGGTGCCCCAGAGAAGGAGAACAGAAGACAATGATCAAGTGATTTATCTCCTGCCATCCATCTCCTGCCCTTGTTATGAAGGCTGGGGCACCATACTTTATCCCTGGCTAATAGCCATTTATGGACCTAACCTGCAAAAATTTATCAAGCTCTTTTTTAAACCCTAATAGAGTCCTGGCCTTCACAGCCTCCTCGGGCAAGGAGTTCCACAGGTTGACTGTGCGCTGTGTGAAGAAAAATTTCCTTTTATTAGTTTTGAACCTACTACCCATCAATTTCATTTGGTGTCCCCTAGTTCTTGTATTATGGGAAAAGGTAAATAATTTTTCTATATTCACTTTCTCCACACCATTCATGATTTTATATACCTCTATCATATTGCCCCTCAATCGCCTTTTTTCCAAACTGAAAAGTCCCAGTCTCTCTAGCCTCTCCCCATATGGGACCCTTTCCAAGCCCCTAATCATCTTAGTCGCCCTTTTCTGGGTCAGACCACAGGCCTCTTTAGCCCAGCATCCCATGTTCTAACAGTGGTCAGTGCCAGCGAATGAGCTGAACAGGCAATCATCAAGTGATCCCACCCCTGTCACTGATTCCCAGCTTCTGACAAACAGGCTAGCAGTACCATTCGTACCCATCCTGGTTTATGGCCACTGGTGTGTCCATCCACCATGGATTTACCAAGCTCTTTTTTTGAACCCTGTTAAAGTCACGGAGTTCCACAGGCTGACTGTGTGTTGCATGAAGCAATACTTCCTTTTATTGGTTTTAAACCTGCTACCTATTACTTTCATTTACTGATCACCACTTCCTGGGTTATGGGAAAAGTAAATAACTTTTCCTTATTTGCTTTCTCAACACCATTCATGATTTCATGGACCTCTATCCTGGCCCCCCCGTCTTCTCTTTTCTAAGCTGAAAAGTCCCTGACATTGGACTTAAGCAGTCGGGAGTCAGAAAAGCATTTAGCCCCTGCCACTGATTTTCAAGGCCCACTCGTGGGGTGCATGTTGCACTCAAGTATTCATAAGCATGGCTATGTTGAGTCAGAATGAAAGATCCATCCATCCCAGTGTCCAATTTTCCAACAGTGGCCAATGCCAGGTGCTCTGGAGAGAATGAACAGAACAGATAGTCATCAAGGGATCCATCCCATTGTCTATTCCCAGATTCTGTCAAACAGGCAATGAACAACATTCTGGCCTGTTTCAGGTACCAGCCACCGATGAACCCATCCTTCATCAGTTTATCTAGTTCTTTTTTAAACCTTGTTATAGTATTAGCCTTCAAAACATCCTCTAGCAAAAAAGTTGCACATGCTAGCTGTGTGTTTTGTGAAAATACTTTCCTGTATTAGTTTTAAACTTGATGTTGATTGATTTCATTACCTAACTTCTAGTTCTTGTGCAAGTCCCTGGTATACAGCCATTCTATGCCCCTAATCATTGTGTGGCCCTTTTCTGAACTGTCGCCAATACTAGTCTCTCTCTCTCTCTCTCTCTCTCTCTCTTTGAAGGTGGAGTGACTGCAGCTACGTCTACACGGGTATGCTACATCGAAATAGCTTATTTCGATGTAGCGAAATCGAAATAAGCTATTTCGATGAATAACGTCTACACGTCCTCCAGGGCTGGCAACGTCGATGCTCAACATCGACGTTGCGCAGCACCACATCGAAATAGGCGCAGCGAGGGAACGTCTACACACCAAAGTGGCACGCATCGAAATAAGGGTGCCAGGAACAGCTGCAGACAGGGTCACAGGAGCTGTGTCTACACGTGCACGCTACTTCGAAGTAGCAGCACTAACTTCGAAATAGCACCCATCGCGGCTACACGCGTCGGGCGCTATTTCGAAGTTAACTTCGACGTTAGGCGGCGAGACGTCGAAGTCTCTAACCTCATGAGGGGATCGGAATAGCGCCCTACTTCGACGTTCAACGTCGAAGTAGGGACCGTGTAGACAATCCGCGTCCCGCAACGTCGAAATTGTGGGGTCCTCCATGGCAGCCATCAGCTGGGGGGTTGAGAGACTCTGTCTCTCCAGCCCGTGCGGGGCTCTATGGTCACCGTGTGCAGCAGCCCTTAGCCCAGGGCTTCTGGCTGCTGCTGCTGCAGTGGGGGATTCATGCTGCATGCACAGGGTCTGCAACTCGTTGTCGGCTCTCTGGATCTTGTGCTGTTTAGTGCAAATGTTTCTGGGAGGGGCCCTTTAAGGGAGCGGCTGGCTGTTGAGTCCGCCCTGTGATCCTGTCTGCAGCTGTGCCTGGCACCCTTATTTCGATGTGTGCTACTGTGGCGTGTAGACGTTCCCTCGCTGCGCCTATTTCGATGTGGTGCTGTGCAACATCGATGTTGAACATCAACGTTGCCAGCCCTGGAGGATGTGTAGACGTTATTCATCGAAATAGGCTACTTCGATGTAGGCTTCACGTGTAGACGTAGCCAGGGAGGACTAGCACTTCCGGGGCAACAGCAAGCCGCTCCCTTAAAGGGCCCCTCCCAGACACACTTGCACTAAACAACACAAGATCCACAGAGCCGACAACTGGTTGCAGACCCTGTGCATGCAGCATGGATCCCCAGCTGCAGCAGCAGCAGCCAGAAGCCCTGGGCTAAGGGCTGCTGCACATGGTGACCATAGAGCCCCGCAGGGGCTGGAGAGAGCGTCTCTCAACCCCTCAGCTGATGGCTGCCATGGTGGACCCCACTATTTCAATGTTGCGGGACACGGATTGTCTACACGTGCCCTACTTCGATGTTCAACGTTGAAGTAGGGCGCTATTCCCATCTCCTGCTGGGAATAGCAACTTCGATGTCTTGCCGCCTTATGTCGATTTCAACTTCGAAATAGCGCTCGCCATGTGTAGACGTGGTGGACGCTATTTCAAAGTTGGTGCGGCTACTTCGAAGTAGCCGGCTCACGTAGACGCGGCTTACATCTGAACACAGTATGGAAAGTGTGGTGGAACACAGAATCATAGGACGGCAGTATGATATTTTCTGTCAATTTCTCTCCTGTAGAAGTTCAGAGTAATGCACACTTTGGGAATGTAGGTTGTTCCTAACTCTGAGGGACATTTGAAAGAACTGGGTTTGGTTAGTCTGGAAAAGAGAAAATTGTGAGGGGACATGACAGCAGGTTTCAAGTACCTAAAAGGGTGTTACAAGGAAGAGGGAGAAAAAATATTCTCCTTAACTGCTGAGGATAGAACAAGAAGCAGTGGGTTAAACTGCAGTAAGGAAGGTTTAGACTGATCTTTAGGGAAAAATTGCTGGTCAAGGTGGTCAAGCACTGGAATTCATTACCTAGGGTTGGTGTGGAATCTCCATCACTGGAAATATTTAAGAGCAGGTGAGAGAAAGATCCCTCAGGGATGATCTACACAGTGCTTGGATTTGCTAGGAGTGCAGGGGACTGGACATGATGACCTCTTGAGGTTCCTTCCAGTTTTAGCCTGCTGCAATCTGTGATCTGAAATATTCATAATTGTCTCTGCTGTTGCCTGCATATGTACATTCGGTTCCAAATGAGATGCTTGGTTGAGCAGTCAGATTTGTAATTCTGGTCTTAAAAAGTCTGAGGTTCTCCTGTTTCTCTTTCCTAATGACACCAGACACTCTGTTTGCTTTTCAGGTTGCCTCTGTATGTTGAGGGGCTGTTTTCAGAGAACTGTTCTGAAAGATTCCAAGAACTCTTCTGAGTGGGAGCAGCTCATTTAGACCAATGATCCCTCTCACCTGTGCAATGTCACTGTCTCACACACACGGTCTCCCTCCCTTACACACAAATAGACACTATATTGTGTTTGTTTCACACACGCACACTCTGTCTCTTTCACATCCATCTCACAGGATATGCTTGTGTTGTTGTTGTTGTAGTTGTTGTTACCTCTTGGTACCTCCTTCAGTGCACATATACTTTCTCTATTTTCATTCTTTGAAGGTGCTGTTATTTTAGTGGTTTGATGGGTGTGTGCATTTCGTAAGTTTATGAATCTCCTTTATTTACATTTAACTCTTTGAACAGTGAGTTGTAAAAAGCCTCACTATCCCAATGGGAGTAATTATCCCTATGGAAATTTTTTAAAAATATACCCTCTATCTGGGGGGATTTTTAATTTGTTTCAATCACTGGAGCAAATCCTCATACCACCTCAATATTGTTGATCATAACTAATTGACTACACACATAGATGGAAAAACAGAGGAAACATTTTTGCATGTATCGTTGCAATTATACTTTCCACTGTGCAAAAAGTCGGCACCACCCTGGACAATGTTTGAGGGTTGGCCAGACTCCTCTAGGTGTCCAGGGTCCGCTTCCCGTATCTCATGGCTGTTGCTTCAGCTGGGGTCTGTCTCTCTGCTCCAGCCATTACCATGAAACCAAAGAGTCCCCACTGCTGTCTTTGTGCCATTCTCCTGCCTCAGCTTCCCCTGGCTCATTCAGCCACTGCATTTTTGAAGGGTTGAATCAACATCTCCTCAGCTTCCTCTTCAGGGGAGATTCCATTCCCTCCATGCTCACTGCTGTGCAGAGATGCTGGAGAAAACGTGTTTGAGCTGGAAAGCAGTTATTCCTTTCTTCTGGCCCAGTGAAAGCCTGTCAGGTGCTGAAAGGCTTTAAGCCTATTTGTAAACAGATGTCTGCACCTCAGCTGCCTGCTACAGAAGACACAAAAAGCCCAAATAAATAAGAGATACAGATGGTTTCTACAAATGTGAATTAATACAATTTCCAACCATCTGGGTCTTTATCTGGACACTCTGGTTTTTGGCTTCTGTCTGGGTGCATGTAGGGTTGTCAGTTTCCCAGGATTCAACTGGAGGGCTGGGTGAAGAGTGCACTTGGCAATATTTGTTGGCTGGGGGAAGACATTGGGTCATCAATTCTTTGCAGCTTCTGATCAGCCAGTATTGCATCCTCCCAGGAGGTGGGCTCCTTGTCAGGCTGTAGCAGCTCCAGGCCCAGCTCTAAAGGATCTTCAGTTAATGATCAGGGGAGTTGAGAAGATTGAGTGACGGTGTTGGCCACGCAGGAAGAGGTGGAGAACTGGGCTTTGCATTGTGGGAATAGGTGGGCAGGGAGAGAAGTGCTAGGAAAAGAAGTGGAATGGGAAGGAGTTTTGAGAGGGGAGGTGGGGAAAAGAGCAGGGCCTCAGGAGTCCAGTTACCAGCAGTTAGAAGGGTGGCAAGACTGTGAGCTGTGTACAGGTGGACTCCCCAGCTTGTCACGGTTACAACTTTCTGTAAGGACGTCATGTCTATTTCACTGCCCCGTCAGTAAGTCGGGGACAAGGCTCAGCACAGGGTGATCACTTTTCCATATTCTGAATATGGGACACCTGGTAAAATTGCCCCCACTCAGATGCATGCACAGGCAATCAACCAGAATTACGCAGAGGAAAGAATCAAGTTTACATCAAGTGGATTGAAAGCATGTTAAAAAGTAATTCTGTGTAGCTGGTTTTTTTTATGTACCTTCCTATCTTCAAGGTTGGCATGGGTAAAGGTCACACATACACACTCCACTACACCTCACTCAAATGAGAATGGGGTGGCCAATTTACCCAGCCCTACCCCGCTTTTCCAAGTGCTCTCCATTCTCCATGCCTGGCTTGGCCATCAGGACAGACCTGCCTCTCCTGGTACCTGACACTGTCTGCAGAGGGGACACGTGGGGTGACCCACAGTACCACAGGCCCCCTTGCTATGTTTCTGTTAAGATTCACCTCCAGAACATGGACAGCAGCAGCCTTTTGGCACCATGCAGTAGGAAAGGGGCAGGAGCAGATAGCTGATGACCAAGGATCTGGCCAGCACAACAGCCCACCAGTACTTATGGGATGGAAGAGTAAGAAAATATGGGCATTTATAAGAAAAAATTAAGGACTCCTACAGGAGAGCTTAAACATGGGACTATCCCTTTAACCTTGTCTCACTAGCTCAACACCATGTCACCAGCCGGGTCTCCCTCGAGTTTGGCTTGAATGCCAGAACACAAAGAGAAAACTTCAGCCCCTTTGTGTGTGAAGAGCCAGAGCAGCCTGTCCCGCATCTGTTTGGTCCTCACCCCGTAGATAATGGGGTTCAGCATGGGGGGCACCAGGAGGTACACATTAGCAATGAGAACATGGAAATGCAGAGGCACATTCTGTCCAAACCGGTGTGTAAGAAAGGAGAAAAGAGCTGAGACGTAAGAGACTGATATTACACAGAGGTGGGAGCTGCAGGTCCCAAAAGTCTTCAGCCGGGCATCCTTTGTGGGGAGGCTGAAAATAGCCCTGAGGATCTGGACATAGGAGAGGGCAATAAAAGACACATCCAGACAAGTCAGAAAGAATGCCAGAAAAAGACCATAGTAACTATTGCTGCGGATATCTGCGCAGGCCAGCTTCACTACAGCCATGTGCTCGCAGTACGTGTGGGGGATTATGTTCGTTCTGCAATATGGCCACCGCCTCACCAGGAATGGATAGGGCAGTATGAGCAGGCCTCCTCGCAGTACCACAGCCAGGCCAATCATGGTTACCACATAGTTTGTCAGAGTGGTGGAATGTCTCAGGGGATCACAGATGGCCACATAGCGATCAAAAGCCATGGCCACAAAGATCCCAGACTCCATTATTGAGAAGCTGTGAATGAAGTACAACTGCGTAAGGCAGGCATTGAAATCTATTTCCCTGGAGTTAAACCAGAAGATGCTCAGCGTTTTGGGCAGGGTGGATGTAGACAGGACCAGATCACTGACTGCCAGCATGCTGAGGAAATAGTACATGGGCCCATGGAGGCTCAGCTCTATCTTTACGATGAAGAGAATAGTGAAGTTCCCCAAGATGGCAATGACATAGGTGGCGCAGAAGGGGATGGAGATCCAGATGTGGGCTTCTTCCAGGCCAGGAATGCCCTGTAGGATGAAGGTGGGGGGATTGGTGAATTTTGTTGCATTGGGATCTGACATGTAGTAGGATAGAAGATATCCAACTCTGAGGCAGAACGGTGTCTCCTGTATGTACCAGACATTCCCCTAACTCCCTGTATGTGGATCTCAGGTGATGGCTGCAGCACCAATGCCTGGATGGAGAGACAATGTGAATGTGAAATATTTCATACACTGCTGGAGGCTGTTCTCATGGGTGAAGCAGCTTGGTTGCTTGTCACACACTGAAATAGGACAATTTCATTATTCCAAAAAGTGATTTATGAAAACACTGACCCTACTGATGCAAATTTCAAATTTTGTGATACTTATTGAGCCAACAGTTTCCACGTGTTTTGGTGGGGGGGAAACTCAAAAGGCACCAGTACGAAAAATGAATAAAAAGTCTGTGCTGTAGGGAGTTCCACTTCCACTGCTTTTCTGAATCTGAGAGTAGAAGAATTTGAAACCTTTGCAAAAACATATTGCAGGGGAAACATCCCAACTAGAAACATCTCAGGGAAAAGATTTGGGTGTCACTGGTAGCAGCTCATCAGATAAAAACCAAGAAGTGTCAAAACAAGGGCAATGTTTGGATGCCTAAGGACAGGAATGGAGAATAACCTGCTCTGGATATGCACTCAGTTTTGGTCACCCACTCCTGATACATGAGAAAACCCATACAAAGGGGGTTTCTGAGACAGGGTAGGAGGATGGGGGAGGCTGTCATCGGTGGACAGACTGAAAAATCTGTGACTGTTTGGTTTAGAGAAGTGCCAAAAAAGGGGGCAGATGATAGGGAGAGAAAAATGAAGAATGGAACTGGTTACTTTCAAATATACAACAAGAATCATTCCCAACCAGTCATATCTACAGATACTTAGTACTTCAGAAGGACAACTGCCCAAAACTGGGGCAAAAGATCAGCAAAATAGACTGGGATGAAAAGTTTAGATAGAAAGAAAAGCAGGTGCATAACTGGGAGTTGTTAGTAATGTTTTTATTAGATAGTGAAAATGGTGCAATTTGACACACAAAAAAATAGACAACTTTAGTTAAAATCACAGTACAATGATAAAGCGAAGGCAGACATTCAGGGCAGAACAGAAATACATGAAAAAATGGGAAGAATAGAAAATAGAGAGCCAGCAATGAGCACTAGAACTGAAATAAATAAATAAACAAACAAAACCTAATAGGTGGCATTGAAGGACATTCAGGAAATATCGAAGTTGGCAAGGCAAAAAGAGATTGCTACATACAGGAGGAAAAAGAGAAATCCTAGGGTAGCTGTAACCAATCTGCAGAAGGAGAAAGGAAACTCGTTCAGGACACAGAATAGGTTCAAGAAATAGATTTGCTTTGGAGTTGGAAAGAAGCAAGCCAGGAGGATGTTAAACTATATCTACAGTGGAACCCCTAAAGATGTGAACCAATCAATTAACTGCACATCTCATTCAGAAGCAGGTCTTTGCCCACGAAAGCTTATGCTTCAAAATATCTGTTAGTCTATAAGGTGCCACAGGACTTCTCCTTGTTCTCAATTATTCCAGTGAGGATCACTAAAACCTGCCTACTTTCCAGCAGATATCCACCCTCCCACCAGCAAGCAGACCTGTGAGATGCAGCTGGAGGGGAGGTGATGGCAGCTGTACGTTAACACACAGTAGGCTCCTCGCGTCTTCTTACTCCAAAGAGAGTTTTGCCCCAGTGTGGCCTGAGCAAAGTACAGGACACAGACTCAGTATATGGCCTTGTATCGCACATCTACAAACACTTTCCACACTGAAGGATCCCCTGTGCTACTGAAATGCAGCATCTTGGGCCTGGGGGCCTTCAGTGGGGTGTGAGGGGACAGAGAATATCATTTTGGCCTGTGACAATGGAGCGAAGTCATCCCCTGTGGTAAGGGTCATGGGATGTTTAATGGCTGTGCCAAGGGGAAAGGACCACAGACTTACTGTCTATCCCATCATGCCCATGTTGTTCTGGGTTGGCAGACCAGGTGAGCGCCTTAGCAGGAGATGGGTACCTGTGAATTCTGAGATGCAAGATTCTCTGGGGCTCTGCCTCGGGTAGCCGTGTCCCACACGTCTCTCAGCCCAGCATCTGCAGCACAATCCTACTCTGAGAGCTGACGAAGTTGTGTGCGCCACTTGTAACACAGCTCTATAAAATCCTCAGCAGGGATCACTATGCTTCTAGGAGAAAAACAGCCTTGGGATGTAAGCAGACTGGAGACAGGCCTGGCTGCGCTTCTGAGCTATTTATGCAGCTTTAGGCATAAATAGCAATTAAGGGACCTTCCCACAGGCAGATGAGAACTCTTGGGTTCTGGGCTGAGCCACAGAGACATTGGCTGTCCTGGGTATTTGTGTATATTTAAAAATAATTATTGACTAGGTAGAAAACTAAGGCTAATGCCTGTATCTCCAGAGTATCTGGCATCCTGTAAATGACCAGGGGCAATAGGTAGACAGAAGACAGACAAATCAGGAGACAGATGACTGGGGAGAGACATGAACACTATCTGCATGTGTACAGAGCTGTCACTAAAGGGTTACAGATCAATAATTCTCATCAGAAACTACCATCAAGTGCAGCACCTTTCGTTGGTGGATCATTAAAATGTCTAGCAAAGGAAAGTCACTATGAACATATCCCTATTAGACAGGTAGGGAAACCGAGGCATGTGGCTACAGGAATTGGGAAAGGTCACACAGAGAATGGGTGCTAGAATGACAGAGAGAATGTGGGATTCCTGGACTCCATACCAGAGCCCCGGTCTGTCTATTACAATGAGAGGGAAATGGCCTCTAGGTTTGGTACGGCCTGTTTGTAGGGTGGGGTACAAAGGAAAGGCTGGAAGAGGAAGTGTTAGCCTCCAGCATCTATTCAATATAAGCAAAGTAAACCCTCAATATGTGCTATTTCAACTCGTGCATCACGTGCATTAAAGCGAGTTAAGTGCAAGTTGAATTCCTGAGGCTCCCAGAGGCTGGGGGCTGGCGGGAGCACGGATCCTCCACATTCCCCCTCCTCCAGCCCCCAGCTCCCCCATTTGTGGGAAGCCAGACAGACAGACAGCTGTGCATCTGTGTTTCTCCCAGGCTTCCTGCAGCTGGGAGAAGCCATGGAGAAGCCGTGCCTGGCTCCCCACAGCTGGCAGGAGCCAGGACATTGACCAGCACTGGTGTGCTGGTCAATTTCCCAGCTCCCACAAGCCCAAGAGAGCTGGGAGCCTAGCTGCTGCCTGGTTCCTGGCTCCTGGCTCCCCACACAACTTGCGCGAAATTTGAGTCACATGAGGGTGCACAGGAGCACAACCCTCACATAACTCGGGGGTCTGCTGTAGTGTAAGGGGACTACCACCTGTCAAGCACTGGTCTATTCCCGAGCCCTCAGGCCCCATCCATCTGCCATCCTCAGTCCTGCACCCTTGGGATAGTATCTCTCGGTCAAGATGAACACACGCCTGGAAGCAAAGGTGTCACGGCACCCTTCTCAGAACTCCTCCCATTGCATTCTACCAACTGATATTGGTTTAGTCCCTCAGGGACTGCCATGAGTGTCGATTTATTTGACCAAAGGTGGAATAACTGGTCCAGACAGGGTCATGTGACTCTTCTAAGACTTCCCTGCAGGTGGCAGTTTAAATGAGTAATAAAGATGTGACTCTCGAGGATGGGGCGTAATGGGTATTATGAACCAACCCCGGGTTGTGTCAATCTGAAAACGAGCAGTGGGGGCTTACACTGTGTATTTTCTGAAAATCATTTGAAAGCTCAAAGTTGCCTTTCTGGAGCACACAGAGGCCCTGCACAGAATTCAATCCAACATCAAAGGTGACTCGGTCTGTCTTGGTGTGCTCAATCCTTATATGAACGTTTGAAGACGATGTTGAGGATGATGGTTCTGAGAAGTTTAGAAGGAGGCTTAGCATGCAAATACATGAGCCAGTGCCATGTTGTGCATGTAAAAATACCCATGTGGTTGATTAAAAAAAAGCAGTTCAGTAACACTTTAAAGACTAACAAAATAATTTATTAGGCGGTGAGGTTTCGTGGGACAGACCCACTTCTTCAGACCACAGCCATCCCAGAACAGAGAAGAGGTGAAATAGGAGGGAGGAAGTCAAAAGTCAGATAAAGTATGTAAAGGAGTCCTTATAATGGGCCAGGTAATTGCCACCCTGGTTAGAATAAGAATGTGCCTGTGATTCTGTGAGCAACCTGGTTAGGTCCAGTGATGGTACCTCCAGAATAGATATGTGAACAAAGCTGGCAACGGGGCTTGTTGCAAGGAAAAGTTCCAGCATTGTTATTCTTGTGGCACAGCCTGTGGTTGCTGGTGAGAATCCACATAAGATTAGGAGGGTGTCTGTAGGAGAGAATAAACCTGTCTCCTAGGGCCTTCTGGACTGTGGCATACTGATTAATGATAGGTTGTAGGTCTTTAATGATGTGTTGCAGTGGTTTGAGTTGGGAGCTGTAGGTAATGACTAGTGGTGTTCTGTTATTGGTTTTTCGGGCCTATCTTGAAGTCTAGAAATAGCTGGTTTCTGGGTATTTGTCTGGCCCTGTCAATTTTTTTTTCACTTCTCTTGGTGGGTAATTCAGGTTTATGAATATTTGGTAGAGATCTTGTAGTTTTCGGTCTCTGTCAGTAGGATCAGAGCAAATGCGATTGTATCTAACGGCTTGACTGTACACAATGGATCTTGTTGTGTTTGCAGGATGGAAGCTAGAAGAATGTAGGTAAGTATAGTGATCAGTGGGTTTCTGGTAGAGTGTGGTCCTGATCGGGCCATCCTTGAGCTGTACTGTAGTATCCGGGAAATGTTTTATCTGACTCTTGACTTCCTCTCCTCCTACCACCCCTATTGTCTTCTGATCTGACCCACCTTGATTACAATGTTTCTGTTTTGTCAACAACTATTTTTGGTTCTCTGTGCTTTAGACATTGAGTCTGTTCTGGTATGGCTATGGTCTGAAGAAGTGAGTCTGTTCCATGAAAGCTCATCACCTAATAAATTATTTTGTTAGTCTTTAAAGTGCTACTGGACTGCTTTTTTGTTTTGATAGAATATAGACTAGCACGGCTATCTCTCTGTTACTATTCAACATGTGGTTGTTTGTACGTGTTGCTGTTTCTGCTGTCCTCAGTCACTTCTTTAAGGAAATTATCTAAGGGTTGTGAGGGCTGTGTCATAGACGCACAACCCCATCAGCACCACGGCGTTGTGATTTCAGAGTCGCAGTACATGTTGGAGAAGCCACTTTCCCCTGGGGTACAGTGTTCCCCAAAGGTCCGAGGCTGGAGGTCAAAGCAGTGAGGCAAGAGCGAGATCTAAAAGGAAAGTTTATTTGCATATATGCAGGCTGCCAGCTTCCAGAGAAGTGGGAGCCCTGAGAATCAGTTTTCAGGCCCTTTTATACAGTTTGTTTGGATAGTTTGGTAATTAATTGTCTTCTTTAACATACCAAAGCCTCAGCCAAGTTATCCTGAGATCTGTCTGCAAACACCAGCTCTGCTGACCTCAGTTTACCCTACAAAGGTCCCTGATAACAAAAACAAAGGAGTCTTCAGGGTAAATTGTCTCTAAGTGACAAGGTAACAACTTCAAAGAGGTGCAGATGACCCCCTAATTTCCTCTCACAGAGGGGGGTCTGGTTATTGTGGAAAAGGTAAAAATTTTAACCCCTACAGCAGTTTTTCTTTTTCCTTTTTCCCCCACATACGTAATCTGTTGTCTCTGGGACCTGGGCCAGACCTGCGTTTTGAAAGCTTATTAGATGCTGCTCTTGTCACAGGTTATGCTCTGCAATGTCTGTGCTTAACATAAGAACATGTTGGTGAAGGGGAAAGAGAAGTACCCTGCTGCAGCATTGACGTGTGTAAGGCTGGGAGCTCTGAGACAGTGTTGCCTATTCAGCATAGCCCGGGAAGATCACTCTTAGAGCTCCAGGAGCAGACCGGTACGTTTCTACTGATAAGCAAAAAAGCAGACTCAGGCATAAAGTTGTTGAAGGCCATGTAGTTTCACTGCCTCTAGCAGAAGGCAGAGGACCAATGCCAGTTCATGGCTGGAGCAGTGGTTTTAGGGGAGGTCAGGACACCAAGTATTTCTCTATAGCTCTGCTGCCAACTCATTCTGATAGCAGGGAACCTGCCTTTGTTCCTCCTTCTGGACTCCAGCCAGGAGGAACAAAAGGGAGCTGAAAGCTAAATAATGAAGCAAACAATGGTCCCTTCTTTCGGGGCTTTGTAACTGAGCTGTACGTCCCACAAGCTGCTTGAAGCACAGCCTTGTTCATCCTGCAGCACAATCCTATTCTCAATCCTCAGCAGTTTATATACAGCTTCTTGGCTTCTCTCTCTGCCACTGATGGGCCTGCCCGCCCCAGTACTCTCTGTCCTCCCTGCCCTCATGGTCCACTCCTTGGCAAGCTGCAGCAGCTCCCAGGCCAGCTCCAGAGAAGCAGGAGTCCAGCCAGGTGAGGATGCTGCAAGTGGCCTGGGGTTTTGAAGGAGTGGCGCGAGCAACAGGGTGAGAGCTTTGTGGAATGAGGCACAACATAGGACAGGCGCTTGTGGAAGAGGTGGAGCAGGAAGCAAGTACTTCAGGAAATAGGTTGGGCAGGAGGAGTGGCCGTGGAGAAAGAGATGGGGGACAGGATGAGGACTTGTGGGAAGAGGTTGGGAAGGTGTCAGTGCTTCTGGGTCAAGTCACTAGAATTGCCAAGATGACAGTCAAATGGACAAATGAGTTGTACCCAGACCAATTCCTATTGTCACTTTGATGGCCCAGACAGATTCAGGAAAGAGGGCCAAGTGTCACATCTCTAGACATCTCTGCATGGAGTTGGATCTCAGAGCCCGAACACAAGGAGAAAACTTACGTCCATTTGTGAGGGAAGAGACAAAGCAGTCTTCCCCAGATCTCTTTGGTCCTCACCCCAGAGATTATGGGCTTTAGCATAGGGGGAATCAGGAGGTGCACATTGGCAATGAGAACTTGGGAAGGTAGGACCACGTTCTGGTCAAACCACTGTGTGAGGGTGAAGAAGAGACCTGAGATATAAATGGGCAAGCTGGCACAAAGTTGGGAGAGACAGGTATCAAAAGTCTTGAGCTGGGCATCCTTTGTGGGGAACCTGCAAATGGCCCTAAGGATCTGAATACAGGACACTGCGACAAAAAACTCCTCCATACCCATCACACAAAATTTCACAAAGAGGTAACTACTGATGTGGATGTTGGCACAAGCCAGCCTCACTACACCTACGTGAGCACAGAACAGTTGGCGGTTCATGTTGATTCTGCAATATGGCCATTGCCTTGCCAGGAAGGGATGGGGCAGTACTAGCATGCTGCCATGCAGTCCCATGATCAGGACAATTTTAGCCATGAAATGGTTTGTCAGGATGGTGGAATGTCTCAGGGGATCACAGATGTCCACATTAATATCAAAAGCCACTACCACATAGGTCCCAGACTCCATCACTGTGCAGCCATGATCAAAGTACAGTTGTGTGAGGTAGGCACTAAAACCTATTTTCCTGGAATTGAACCAGAACATCGCCAATATTTTGGGCAAAACACATGTAGACAGAATCAGATTGGTGATGGCCAGAATGCAGAGGAAATAATACATGGGACCATGGACTTGTGGTTCCCTCTTCACAACAAACAGGATGGTGCAGTTCCCCAAGAGGGCTATGGTGTACATGGCACACAATGGGATGGAGATCCACCTCCAGGCCAGGAAAGCCCAGCAGGATTGAAAGAGGTGAAGCCAGTAGCATTGGGTTCTGACATGGGGTACACTGCTTTTCTTCTTTCAAAAAAGTTTCTTTCAGAAGAAGAATATGTAAAAGAGGCACCAGACATGAAAATCTGCACCTTATTTGAATTTTCTATTTCCCTCATTTGCATGCCCCTTTCAAAAGAGGAATGCAAGTGTAGACACAGCTACTACCTATTGCTTTTTCTTAGTGCAGTGAAAGCTGGGCTGGAACATCCATGCTGTAAGCAGTTCCCCATTGTCTTGGTTGCACAAAGTCAGAAAATGGAATAAAAGCAAAGTTTTGCCAAGACAGATGCTGAGGGAAACATGCTAAATAGAAGAAAACATAAGGGCAAAGCCCTGTGCCTCAGTGATAACAGCTCATGGAAAACAATTGCTTATTTGCAGAAGTAGCCAGAACAAAAACGATCTTGAGATGCCTAAGGAATGGGATGCAGAATAAGCTGCCCAGGACGTGCACTCGATTTGGTTCATACAGTTTCTATATGAGATAGAGCAGATAAAACAAGGGATTTCCAAGACAGGCTGTGGGAATGGGAGAAGCTGGCATATGCAGACAGATGGGAAAGACTGGGACTGTTTAGTATAAAAAATGGAACTGAAAACACCCAAACTGTACAAAGGGAGAAAAGTTCTCAACCAGTAATATTTATAGAGTCTTACCCCTTCAGAAAGCTAATGTTCCCCATAGCTCAAACAAACTGATTGTGAGGAAAAATTACCTAGGGAACCATGAACGTAAGTTAGAAGTTATTGAAGAAAATGTTACTTGATCATTAAAAATCCAAGATTCCGCAGTCAATGAAGGAGAGAATTGTGGGGAAGACCACAGTTCAGTGGCAAAAGGAAGGCAGCAATTGGTGGAGGGGCAAATGCAATATTTAACCAATGGGAAAGAGAGGAAATAGAAATAGGGAGCAATAGAAACTGGTAGTTATGACAATTGACAACAGATGTTATAGACATCATGGAAATACCCATGTTTGGCAGGGCCAAGAATCATAAAAAGCACATTACTCAGCATAATCAGAACAAAAGAAATCCAGAAAAGGCTTTGGCAGATTCCTCAAGGGAGAAAGGAAACTTATTACTCTTGCCTAAATGGTAGATATGTCCAAGAAGCAGTTTTATTGTGCATGCGGAAATAAACAGTATGAGGTACTCATCTCACTTGAGGTGTCAAAATACTTTGTAATCCATTAACTGCCATGAAAAATATTACATAGAATCTACAGTAGGACCTTTTAGATACAAACCCCAGAGTTAGGCACTGACTGATCAGTTGTGCATCACATGGAGAACCAGAACCAAAACTACATATATGGTTTCTGCTGCTGCCTGAATGCAGTTACATACAAACAGAGAGAGAGAGAGAAGGAGACAGAGAAGCTGGGTCTACACTACACAGTTCTGTCTCTAGAAGAGGCCTTCTGTCAACAATACCGGGGAGCGTCTGCATTACAAATGTGTTCTGTCAAGAATCTGTCGACAGAAGGTAGCAGTTTTCCTGGCCGAGTTCTGTCTTGACCATATGAGGCACAGCACTTTAGTCGACAGATTCTTCAACAAAAAATAGTGCAGATGCTACGGGGCCTTCTGTCGACAAAGAGGGCTGCCGGTTCACTGGGATGTCCTGTTTGCAGAGAACAGAGGGCTGGACAGCCTGGCTGCTCTCTGTCGACGGAGGGCATTGATAGGGTGAGCCCGTATTAGGTGTGGACATGTTCTGTAGACAGAAGTTCTGTCGGGAAATATCTGTCAACAGTGGCCATGGTTACACTGATGCGAACCGCCGGCAACAGTATGCAAATGAGCAGTCTCAAAAGTGCAAATGGCCACTCGTTTGCATATTTGCTCACCGGTAGACACTGCCACTAACACCAAAAAAGTTGAGTAAACATGGCTCTGCTGGCAAAATGCCGCCTTTGTCGGCAGCCTCTTAGACCTGACTATTCCCAGGCTTAAAAGCTTGCTGAGAAAGATAAGAAGGCTTGTTGGCAGAACCACGTTTACGTGGCTTTTTTTGTGCCAGTGGCGGTGTCCGCTGGTGAGCAAATATGGAAATGAGTGGCCATTTGCACTTTCAAGACCTCCTATTTGCACACTGCTGCTGGTGGTTTGCATCAGCGTAACCATAGCCAAGGACTTCTGGCCACAGAACTCTGTAATGTAGACACAGCTAGAGAGATGGCAGTTCTTTGTTACATGTAACCTACTAATAATAAGACTGGAACAAAAGATTTCATAAGCTGTGGAAACAGTGCAAAAGCTGGGATGGGATTAGTTAAGAAAAGTCTGGGAATATAATTAATTCCAGCCAACAGTATAATTTATGGGGAACAGATCTTATCAAATAAACCCATTTCCATCCTTCAGTGAGACCAGATGTTTGGTTGATTAAGGGAAACGCAGAGATGTAAGAGCTTTTTTTTTTTTTTCCCTGAAGCATTTGATTCAGTGGGGAAGAGCATTCGTATTACAATCTAAACGCTGTCCACCATCAGCTCAGACCACATAAAATGGACAAAAATCTGGTTAAATGTCCAGTCTTAGAAAGCCATATTTAATTTGTACCAGAAGAGGCTGAAGCGGGAAATGACAGTGGTCGTCAAGTACCTTTAAAGGCCATAATAAGAAAAATGGAAGACAGAGGTTCTTCCATCCTAGATTGACAGGAGTGTGGTGAGCAGGACAAGAAAAGCCATTCTTCTGCTTTACTCTGTGCTGACTAGGCCTTGATTGGAGAGTTGTGGAAATGTTCAGCTGGGGGTTAGTACCTGTGGAATAGTTACCATAATACTTGGGCCAGGATGGCAGCGGAGGTGGCCCCCATGTGTCCTACGCCAATAATGAGAAAGAGAGGGGTCCCCTGGGAGCCTTTAAGGAACAGATAGGGAGAATGGAATGTGCTCAGCTGGACAACAATTAATTTGCACAGTTATTTGATGTGTCCCTCCCAGTGGCCATGGAGGAGCAGCATCGATGGTCTGTTGACAATGAGAGCACTGGGAGGATGTATGTGGCCTGTGGGGTGTTTTCTGGGAACGTCTGCAGTTACACCAGCACACGACCACATTGCACACATCTGCAGGCTGCTATTGCGACTGTGGTGCAGAAATGGATCTGTGGAACTCACTGTAAATGATCAAACCCATTCACACCACTAATTGCTCACCACGCCAGCCTGCCTGCCCCTGGCGTTTCAGAGGGCTGGTCAGACTGACAACAAGGGAGCTGGACACTTGTGGCTCTCCAAGATCCCCTGGCACTCTGTGAAGCTTTAGGAGCCTCTACCAACCTGAGGCATACATACCTTTGTATCCTTTGAAAGATTCCATGTAGGTTTAACCAGCTGTGAGAGCATTTTATCTGGTTTACCTGGTACGTGGCTGCATTTCGGCAAACTGCGGAGCCATCCCCATAATCCTGCTGCAGCCTGTAGCCTGCTCTGTGAGCTGTCCTGAGGGAGTTAGCTACATCAGTGGTAGTTATGAACAATGCGGCGCAGTGGGTGTCCAGCCAGGAACACAGCCCAGCAGACACTCAGCCACTACTGGACTACTGGGTGCTGCTGAAATACAAACATTTCCACTATGCAATTGATGCCTAGAGCAACCACTAGCCATTTGCTTTAGAGGTCTGGTACAATTCTTCTCTCCACTGACCCTCACGTGCCCCTCTTGCTGACTATGTTGGGATCTCCCCATGTCTCCGAGGGCTGAACCTGAGCCAGCCGGAGGGAGAGAAGCCAGCACAAGGGGAGAGCAATCCAAGCCTCTGTGCCCAAACAAAGCAATCCGTAAGCCAGCGCTCACCACCCAAGCACCAGGAGCCAGGGCCCCTCCTGACGTTTGAAGGACTTCTCCTGCTAAGACCCGTTGGAAAACGCTACATTGCTTTTAGCATTTTTTCAAGGACCTTTTCCCATTGTCTCTGTCTGCCTCTGGGGGAACCCCTCTCCCAGCCCTTTGAGCCCTGTACGCCCATGAAGGGGGGGAAGCAGGGGGCTGCTTGTCTGTTTCACGCTCTCCTCTGAGCTGTGGCTGCTCAGGTGGGGCACCAATCCTGCTGGGATTCCCCAGCCACGGCTATAAACCTCCCTGCCCAGTGTTGCTTGGGCACACCGCTGAGACTCTCTGGACCTCCCACTGCCTGGAGCCGCCCCTCTCTGCTGAGCAGGAGTTGGGTGAGCGCAGGACTTGGAGCTCAGAAATGGCCTCCCCATCAGCACCTGCCCTATGCAATAGCATAGGAAGTGCAGCGCTGGGGCATGGGAAGGGCTCCGTGCTGGGCAGGTTGTTCCCTGGCCCATAGACCTGGGAGAGGGGAGGGCTCAGGGTCTGGGGACAGGGAACACAAAATTGCCTGCCTGGAATTCTGTTCTAACCTGTTAGTGTTTTTCTCCACCTTCACCACTGTAGCAGCAGCAGCAGCAGCAGCAGCAGCAGAGTGCCTTGCGGCTGTATGTGAAGTAACGTGACTAACATCTAGAGAGACAAGGTGGGTGACCGGACGCCTTTTACTGGACCAGCCCCTGTTGGCAAAAGAGACACTTGCCTGTACTTGCACAGAGCTGGGGGAGAGGGTTTCATGGTACGTGGAGTGTTTGTTTTGTGAGGGTGGGGGGCTCTGGCTGTGTCTACACGTGCACGCGACTTTGAAGTAGCGGCACTAACTTCGAAATAGCACCCGTCGCGGCTACACGCATCGGGCGCTATTTCGAAGTTAACTTCGACGTTAGGCGGCGAGACGTCGAATGCGCTAACCTCATGAGGGGATCAGAATAGCGCCCTACTTCGACGTTCAACGTCGAAGTAGGGACCGTGTAGACGATCCGCGTCCCGCAACGTCGAAATTGTGGGGTCCTCCATGGCAGCCATCAGCTGGGGGGTTGAGAGACGCTGTCTCTCCAGCCCGTGCGGGGCTCTATGGTCACCGTGTGCAGCAGCCTTTAGCCCAGGGCTTCTGGCTGCTGCTGCTGCAGCTGGGGATCCATGCTGCATGCACAGGGTCTGCAACTAGTTGTCGGCTCTGTGGATCTTGTGCTGTTTAGTGCAAGTGTGTCTGGGAGAGGCCCTTTAAGGGAGCGGCTGGCTGTTGAGTCCGCCCTGTGACCCTGTCTGCAGCTGTGCCTGGCACCCTTATTTCAATGTGTGCTACTGTGGCGTGTAGACGTTCCCTCGCAGCGCCTATTTCGATGTGGTGCTGCTCAACGTCGATGTTGAACATCGACGTTGCCAGCCCTGGAGGACGTGTAGACGTTATTCATCGAAATAGGCTACTTCGATGTAGGCTTCACGTGTAGACGTAGCCTCTGATTCCCACATGGCTCCGTGCTTATGCTGGAGATGGCTTTTTCAAGCAGAGCACCTGATGTTTACACAGGAAAGTGGGGTGGGTTGGGAGCGACCCCTAGTTCTCCTGGGGTTTTGCTCCACAGTCTGGTCCAGGCCTGGGAATGGTCTATCTGACACAAAAATGACCTTTATACTCATTTTAGAGATTTCCGTTGAGCCTGAGGAGCCTGGGAGTTGGTTCTTCATCCCAGGGATTTCAGTCCTTTTAGACAATGCTGGGCCCAGGCCACTGCATACCTCAGAGACAGGCCAGAGACCTTGAACGTACCTTGCTTGGAAGGCTGCTTGGAAGGAAGGCAGCCTGGGTTGCTCTCGGGGCAGCAGCTCACAAACCGTGATTTGCACCATCAGCACATGAGGCTGTCGATCCCTATTGTGCAGAGGTCTCCGTTTTGATTGTCACAGTGTGACCTCACAGGTATGGGGCACCCAATGTCACGGTGCACGGGGGACACCATTTTGCTCTACCAAATGGCATCTCTACAAAGTGTGACCTCACAGGCAAAAAGTCAGGCTGGGGGGAAGTGACATTTTGCTTTTCGAAGTGACATTTCCATGCTGTCTGGGGCCCCAGGTGGCAGCAGTTTTTTTAAATTGGGATCACACAAGCAAAAAAATTCGAGCACCTCGGTCTCAGGGCTTGAGCCAACACTTAATTCACAAAGCCTGGGGCTATTCAATGCAGCTCAGATTTTCTGTCTTCTGGATGTTTAGGAAAGGAGTTGTCCTATATCTGAATCCATTGGAACCTATTTGGGGAACATTAGCTCAGTTTAAATGTCCCCGTCCCTTAGGCTGACCCCACAGGTGGCCTTGTGACCCTCTTTTGAAAGAGACCCCTGTGTGTGCTGTGTGAGTGAGTGACTTGCAGATGTGACAGATTCCAGGGACCTTTCAGTCCTTCTTCACTGGCCTGAATTTGTGCCACATGGGGCAAATTCCACCCTCTACACAGGGACCTGGGAAAGATAGAGTTGGTTTCCTTTAGCACTGCTCAGGGTTGTAAACCCACACTGAATACTAGAGATTTGTTACAATTCATCGTCCCTGTGATGCTCGGCAGTTATTGCATTAATTACTGCTGAGAAAACAATACTTGGTCTTATTCCCACCAGAGAGTTGTTAATGATTGTTTAATGGTTAGTTACAGGGGCAGGAAGCAGCTGTGCCATCAAACTGACCACACCAAACTGGCCCCACCATGGCAGCTTCCAAATGGACCTTCTCCCACCCATCCACCTTCATCCTCATCAGCATCCCAGGATTGGAGGAGGCACACGTCTGGATTCCCATCCCCTTCTGCTCCATCTATGTCCTGTCCCTTCTCAGGTACAGCCTCCTCCTGGCCATTATCAAGACAGAACCAGCTCTCCATGAGCCCATGTTCCTTTTCCTTGCCATGCTGGCATCTGTTGACCTGGTCGTCTCCACCGCTGTCATGCCCAAAGCCCTCTCTGTTTTCTGGTTCAGGGACCGGACCATTCACATCAATGCGCGCCTGGCCCAGATTTACCTCCTTCACTCTCTGTCAGTCATGGAGTCTGCGTTCATGCCGGCCATGGCCTTTGACCGCTACATTGCTATCTGTAACCCGCTGCGACACTCCGCCATCCTGACCAACAGGGTTGTAGCCAAGATAGGGCTGGGTGTAGTGATGAGAGGGGCTGTGGTGGTGGGTCCACACCCAATCTTGCTGAGCCAGCTCCCATACTGCAGGACCCACATCGTTTCTCACACCTATTGTGAGTTCATGGCACTGGTGAATCTGGCTTGTGTGGACATGACAATCATGAGTACTTTCAGTCTACTGGTGGCATTTCTAATGGCAGGGATAGATTTAATGCTCATTGTCCTGTCTTACTTCCTAATCCTGTGGGCCATTTTCAAGCTCCCTTCCAAGGAGGCACATCTCACATCCCTCGGCACCTGTGGTTCTCATATTGGCGTTATCCTGGGGTTTTATAGTCCAGCACTTTTCTCCATTATTACCCATCGGTTTGGCCACAGCTTGGCTCCTCATGTTCACATTATTGTAGCCAACGTATATGTCCTGGTTCCACTCATGATGAACCCCCTCATCTATGGGGTAAGAACCAAAAAGATCCGCAAAAGGGTAATCCTCCTTTTCCACACCAGGTGCTTTTAAGATCTCCTCTCCCATTCATTATCATCATTACCTTCTTGTCCCTTTCATTATCATAATACATCCTTCAAGCAACCAGAGCATTGAGTGGCATGGAAAAGCAATATTGGGAATGTAGGTGGTGTAGATTTAGCCTCCTGTCACTTATTATTTGGAAGCTGGCAATTAAGAAGGGATCCAGCCATTGTGAGCAGCCACCTCTTTCTGGACTGCAGGGATGTGATTCGCAGACCCTTTCTGTTCCCTGCAACATATTTTGGGAATATCCAGCCTATGACAAATAATCCTATAGGTCATGCAAGTGGGCTTCTCTGCTGCATGTCACCAATTGCACTGAGGTAGATAAATGGACCCCATGAAACTAAATTTCTATTTACTCCTAAATCCTCCACCAACAGAGAATCAAAGTGCCACTCATTTAAAATATCAGTCACACTTTTTCTCTCTTTATTGGCTTGGGGTGCAGGGTTGGGAGCTAATTCAAAGCACTGCTTTGCCTTTAGTTTTCAACTTTGTGAGACTGGTGGCAATTCCGCTGTCCCCTGGGAGTCAATACAGGAGACGAGGACCACGAGCTGCTTGATCTTCCCATGAATGCAGGATGCTGGATTGATGACCTCTTGGGGTTCCTTCCAGTTCCCATGCAAGTTTTGTCTCCCATACTCACTAACCATCCCTAATGGGCAGCAGTTGGATCTCCTAAGATCAGATATCACCTTCTTGAGCACAAGTCCTTTTGGCCCTACACATTAGTTCTTCTGTGTGTGTGAGGAGGAAGCGGGCGTCTCAAGCACGGTGGGGAGAAGGGATTAATAGATCTCTTGTGGTGTTGGTGTAACATTAGATTGTTCAGTGGGGTCCAGCCTTTCACATACACTGACAGCTGGCAGTTCCCATGGTAACACTTGCCATCAAACACATATTCACCTTTTACTACCTACAGAAAGAAAGGTTTGGGCAGTTTGGCAGGAGTCAGACATGCCCTTCTCACCTCATGAGTCTATGATTTTTAGGGAAAGAAGTTACAGCACTCATAACCTGCAACAGCCTTCAAGGGGCCCCATGGGCAAGGTGGGAGAAATCAGCTTCACACTCCTGGAAGAGGAGAACCAAAAGGAGAAGGGGCAGGCCTGGGGCAGCCAGCCAACAGCATAGCCTGGAGCAAATGGTATGGCACTCCTGTAGTGTTGTAAAGGGCCCAGCCCTCCAGCTGCTGCCACTGCTGTAGTGGCAAGGGTAATTGCTGGGAGCCCCAGGCCCCTTTGAATTGTCCCCTTTGCCCCCAACCCCATCAATAGTCCTGAATGTACAAGATTAATTTAAACATTCAGTATAAGGATTTTGCTTTCATCTTTAGAGCTTTTTTTAAAGTTCCCTGTTGAGAATCTTTGGTTGGTGTTGAAGGCCCTGTTGAGACAAAGAGATGCAGACTTAGGAAGTGGTGTTTGGGTTTCTGTTGTTGGAGCTGAGTTCAATTTATCTTAAGACAACCCAAGACAATCAAGCGCACAAGGACAGGGAGGGAGGGACTGGAGAAACAGCGGAAAGCTGGTAAAGCAGCTTCTCTTTCTGATGCTCCTGCAGCATATATGTGACCTCAATGATCCCTCCGAGACCTGGGAGAAGTTTACCACAAGGACACACTAAGCAGAATTTATAGAAACTGACTGAACCCATTTACCCATATGTCCCTCTCTTGCCACCAAGAAGCTGCAGAGTGAACAGACCTGACCCGATGCAGGACTTGTTTAGCTCAACCAGAGGAAGGCTGAATGGGGCTATGGTAACACTGTATAAATACAGAGTGGTTGCCGTGTTAGTTTGTTTTCTGCCAAACCAAAACCAAACAAAAACTGAAGAAATGGGTCTGTCCCAGGAAGGCTCAACACCTAATAAATTATTTTGTTAGTCTTCAAAGTGCTACATGACTGGTTTTTTTTTGGTATAAATACCTCAGAGAGGTAAGAACCAGAGAGAGTGAGGAGTTATTTAAATTAAGAGCCAAAGTTTGCACAAGAAGAGATGGCCTTAAAATGGATGTCAACATGCAGTGAGTCCGTGATGGTATAAAATCCTCTCCAGGTCTTGCACTTACACAGCAATACACTGGCAGCATCACACCCTGTTTGTTATATGAATGCTTTCACCAGCCATTCATGAGCCAGTCATGTAAATGTACCTCTATGTGCAACTCGGTACCATCACAGTGGGTGGAAGCTTTGTCATAAAATGAATTATGCAAGGGGTCAGGAGAGTGGCTACTACCATGGTTTACAGAGATGATTTAGTCAAAATCACTAAAAGAGCAAAATAATGTGTCCTTCAAAGATCATTTGCATGAAAATAGAAAGGTGTGCATTTGTAATATCTTGTAAACAAAACCTGATGGGAGCAGGCAAAGCAATGAGTTTTGTCTATTGAAAACAACATGTTGTTTTAAAGTCACAATGTACGCTATCACCCAGTGTAAGAACTGTGGAGTCTCAATAATGTTTGAAGTTTTCTGGGGGTACAGGGCAGTCATCATTACTGTGTAAAATATGGATTGCAGAGGGCTCCCCCCCCCCAAAGCATTAGCTGTGACTGGTTTGACTAGTTCTCCCCCTACTGTTCAGAGGTAGATGTAAAGGTGGGTCTATAGTTATTCTGTCAGAATCCACCTTAGTGGCTATTGAGGTGGTGTGGCTAAGCCAAGAGCTGAATGCTGTTATGAGCTGAAATCACTGAAATCATGGAATCGTGGAGTTTTGCCAATAGCAAAACCCAGCAGACTGCAGCAGGCAACTGGTGGATGGCCGGTAGGAGGAACAGCAGACGGACGGCAGGTGCGACTGACGGATGGCTGGTAGGAAGAGCTGTGGATGGCTGGCAGACGTGACTGGGAGCCAGCCAGAAGGTGGAACTGGTGGTCGTCCAGTAGAAGAAGCAACTGGTGGCTGGCAGGAGCGACCGGTGGCTGGCATCTGAGGCAGCTGGAAGGGAGCAAGCAGAATGCTGGACCGGCATAAAAGGGCATTGCCTCAGGTTCAATAAGGGAATGCATAAGGGTGATGTGTTACGGCCTGTACAGATTGGACCGAGTCATAAGCGGAGCATTAGAAAGGGGGATATGAAGAAAGTTTGGGTGTGTGGATTGGCTGTTTACAGTATTGGACTTGGACTTTCAAGATAATGGGCGCACTATTCCAACACCCCTGTAAACCACATTGCAGGAGGAGTATTGGACTGGTAGTCCTGAGAGACAAAGAACACTGCTCAATCCATCTGAGCTGGGACAGTTACTTGAGGATTGGTTATGAACTTTGGGTGTGGTATTTTCCCAAGCTTATGCCAGATGGCTTTTGTGCCTCTTTCATTAAAAGTTTCTTTTCTACATTCAGACTCTATGCTTGCCAAGGGAGGTTGTGGAATCTCCATCGCTGGAGACATTTAAGAACAGGTTAGATAGATGTCTGTCAGGGATGGTTTAGGTAGTACTTGGTCCTGCCATTGGGGTAGGGGGCTGGACTTGATGGCCTCTCGAGGTCGCTTCCAGTCCTAGTGTTCTATGATTCTATGATTGATCTTGAGAACTGTTTCTTTATCTGAGGGGTAGCTGTGTTAGTCTGGATCTGTAGCAGCAACGAAGGGTCCTGTGGCACCTTATAGACTGACTAACTGTTAGTCTATAAGGTGCCACAGGACCCTTCATTGTTTCTTTATCTGGTAACAGTGGGTGGTATTAGGATGTGGTAGTCTTCTTAACAGCCTAGTGTGACACTGTTGCACTGAAATGTAGATGCAATGTGAGTACGTGACCTGTAGCTTCACAGTTAATGGCTGATACTCTTTAGTCTGGAAGCAGAAGAGCTCTAAGCCTCTAAATATGGCTAGAGAGAAACCATGTTGGTTATACTGGTACAGGGCCAGCCCCCACTGTGAATCTCCTTTATTGAGCTTCATCATTCCATTTCCTCTCTTCCTCACCAGAGGCTTTGTTAGACAAGATGGTTAAAAGGAATGCACAATGAGTACAATGACAACGTCTGCCCTGAGCGCTTTCTCGGTCAAGTTTCACCATTACCAAAGCCCACCGGTTAGGAACAGAATTAGAAAGTATTCTGAAGACTGCAGTTCCTATTTTAATTTAGTTGACGCATATGCCCCGACATGACTACCTACCTCTCTGAGGGGCTCTTTCAAGCCTTGAGCTGCTAGTGAACTGAGGGGGAAATGGACCCTTAGTAAAGTGATTTATCTCAAATAAGCTTTAATAGGACACAAGCAAGCGTCCTTGTTGTCCTTGGCACTTGGCATTGGTGGATCACCTTCCTCCCTCTGCTTGTGCAGTACCCTAACGCCATTCGTCTTGTGTACTTTACTGCTTGGGTGGGGGCTGGGGTGGGGAATCCAAGCAGCTAAACATCTGTTTGCAATAGAGTTTAATGTCCTTGTAAGTGAGCACATTTTATGTTTTATGTGCTTATTTGCTGATGTTCACCTTGATTCTTCCCTCACTGGATCCCCATAAGTTCTATTGGCTTCAGAGTACGTTGTGTCTCTTGTTTTGGGAGGACAGCTGGGCCGGAGTGGTCCCCTGCCGCAGACGGGGGCTGCTCCAACTGGGCTGGAGTGCTCCCGGTTGGGAGGCACTGCGACTGGGGCTGCTTCAGCCTGGCTGGCAAACCCCTGCCTGCGGCATGCCCAGCAGCCCCATCTACTGTTCCCAGCTTCCCCTCCCCCACTGGGGGAGGGAGGGGCCTGCCATAGATGGGGCTACTCTGGCTTGGCTGGAGTGCTACCTTATGGGGCTAAAGCAATCCTCTCGCCATGACAGGCTGCTCCAGCCCACACCAGTTAACCATAACCATAAGCTTTACCTGGTTAGTATGAGGCTTGCTGACTAACCAGTTAAATTTGATCATCCCTAAGATGCTCAGGGTCTAACTGATTGCTGTATTTGGGTTGGGAGGACTGCCCGCATGTTTTTTTGTGTCCTCTGCAGCATGGGGCGTAGATCACTCACAGGTTTAGACTAGTGTAAATGAAGAATCCTCTGTAACTTGAAG